>NW_005054309.1:11429895-11452158 GCF_000277835.1 Geospiza fortis | reverse complement strand
GGGCCCCCTCCTGCCCGGCCCTGCCCGGCTCCCCCCGCTCCCCAGGGCCCGGCTGTGGCCCCGCAGCCGGGAGCAGGTGGGCAGAGCCGGCACAAAGGGCGTCCTCAGCCGCGGCCGCCTCCTCCGGGCATCTCCGCTGGCTTTGTTCTGCCTCAGCTGCGGCCAGCCTGACCTGACAGCTGCCATCAGGCATGAATTGCCCTTGGAGACATTAACCTGATCAATTATTCTATAGCTGTCTTTAATAAATTCTCATTTTGCACTAACACTGAACGACAGCCAAATGAGAACCACTGTTGTGTGCAGCTCAGGCCATAACAAGCAGTCCACGGGGTTTGTCCTGGCCGATGTCTCTCACCTCCTCTTTGGTGATGCTATGGACTGAGTTTGATGTGTGTAGCACAGGGGCTGTGGCAGAAAGCTCTCTCTGCAGCCATCCTTCCCTGGTGCACAGTGAGAACCATGTGCTGGTTTGTGCCCTCAAAGCTCATTAAGTCCTGCCTGCATTTAGGTTTCTCTTCATCCCTCTCCTATAGTCACAAGTGCTTTTGTTACAAATCAAAGCAGTGAGGAGACACGTCCGTCCGCACCTTGAGAGGACACACGTGTCTGAACCTCTGCCACTCAGTCACATCCTCCTTTGAGCCACTTGGTGGAAAATACCTTTAGCTCTAAGAATCAGGAGTCCCTTCAGCCGCCGAGCTGTGACAAAGTTGTGCCTTTAATCAACGTCAGAGCCAAACACACAAAGGCTGTTGTGGAGTAAAAGCTTTGGTAGCGCAGAGCATGTCAGAAGGCTGCCCTGGGGCATCTGAGACAGTGTCTGGCAGGTGACAATTTCCATGGCAGCAAACCCAGGGCAAGTTCACGGCGGGGACACTCAGAGCCAGCCATCTACAGCTCCAGGTTATCATTTGCAAGCAGTGGAAACAGTGATATATGGAATGCAAGAATGCCCTGTGAATGGTGTTTATTGATGCAACTTCCGATCTTCATTTCATTGGATATATCAAACAGCTCGAATAACACTGGCAAGGAATTATCAAACAATTACAGGATTAATTTGCCCTTTCAAAATTTGATTACATGTTTTGTGTCATCTTATCCTGTCACTCAGGGAAATCATAATTATGTTTCCCTGCAGCATAAATGTTAGTGAAATGTGCTGTCCAAGTCGATCAGTGTTATGAAGGAATTAATCTAACCCAGTTCCTGTTGCTAATGAACTTTTCCATTAGCTGCGAGCTCTTGTCTGTGGTGTGTGCTGGTCAGGCAGAGCAGCTTCAGCAGCAGTTTTGTTGCCGGTGTCAATGTGTCCCCATGTGAAGATGGCATGGAGTGCAGGTTTTTGTGGAGAGCTGTGTCCCCTGGCCATGGATCAGAACATGGGCTTTTGGTGTGATGGATCTGCAGGTACATTTGGGCAGAGTCAGAATGCGAATACCCCAAAATGAGACAGGCTGAGCCTGGCACAGTGACAGCAGCACAGGGTTTGCCTCTCACAGTCCTACCCCACATTTTACAGTGCATTGGCAAAGACTTTACCTACACAGCAATTAGAGAGCACAAGTTCACTGTACCAAATAATTTTGGTAAGAAATTTGTTTTCTGTGCCAGTTCCTTTTAAAACCTCCATGATTTGCTGCCCCAGTCTCCTGGACATAAGTGACTGGGGAGTGGTGGAGATGGAGCTACAAACACAACAGTATTATCGAGGGGCAAATGCTGCAGATTTGAGAGTCCCTCCCCTTTGTGACTCTGTTAGACACAGAGTCCATATTACATTATACTGGTCCTTTATGAAAAGCTGTAGGATAAGTTAAAATTTGTACTATATTTGATAAAATATGATAGAAGATACAATGTAAGAAAAAGTGAAGTGCTGTGATGTAGCCCCATATTCCTGCTCATTACCTAGCTCTTCATTCTTCCTATTGTAGTTTCTTTCACACTGTCACTCTGGTTCTGGAATTATTTCTTCAGCCATTCCTCCAACAAAGCACTTGAGTGCAGAGACAGTCAGTTGCTTAGAAGATGCTCATTTAGGTGACAACATTTCAGGTGGCAGTTAAGCATGAAATACATAATACTGTGGCATCCTCACCACAGCTTCCTATATGAGTCAGCAAGGAGAGAGTTTGTCTTTATTGATGTTTCTCTTTAGCATATGATTAGTATCGAGGTTTTTTTCAAGTGCTTTGCTCATGGATGTTTCATGTTGAAGTTTTGGTTTCCAAGATAACATTCCTCCTCACTGAAAGACAATATAATTTTTCTGACTTGTCTTTTCATCAATTATGCCATGACTTCCCCCTGATAATACAGAGAGAAGATATTTCATTTCCATTTTAATAGCAGAACTCCCTTATGTACAGTGATGAATGGTTGAGATCCTGACCCGACCTGAAGTCTGCTGAAATCAATAAATACCTTCTCTTGGCTTTTGTTGTCTTTGGATCAGGCTGTGGAGCATGATCCTGTCCACTGAAGTCAGTGGGAATCGTGTCTTTGATTTCACTGAACACTGATGAAGACATTTAATGCACAGTGCATTCCATGGTGGCAGGCTGTTTCTCTGGTAAGATGAGCTACTTGCAAAATCCAGGTTGCCCAGGGACATGATGTTATAGGTGGAGAAATGAAAAGTCAGATGGTCAAGTCTTCTAGAAATTCACTGGGTTTTCCTCCTGTGTTCATTGTTTCTTTATGACCAACATGACAGCAATCGTTGTTCCAGATATTTAAGACTCATGTCCCTCAGCAAACTGAATATCTCATTCTCCTGGGACATTCAATTGTTGCTGAAGAGTCATTCCAAAATATTTCATTGGCAATTTGGATTTGGAGATTATTGTTAATTTGATGAGAAGTACAGTTTTTCCTTTCCTTTTCCCAACCAGAAAGGCTCATTTAAAGTTTAGGTACATGGGTTCTGTGAGCCTGAGGAGCACAGAGCAGGTTCTCAAAGCACTGGTTGTTCTCCAGTGCACAGGAACCACCATATCCAGAGCACAGCTCCACCAAAGAGGGGGCAGAATGGCTGTAAGGTCCACTCTGTTTCCTCTTCAATGCATGGGGAGCCTCTGGAAATTCATGAGGACATGAACTTTCTGTGTCTGTTCAATTCTTAATTGCATGCTACGTGGTTACCACATCATCTGCATGTGGCACCTGGCTTTGCAGCCAGCTCATTCTGAGTAGCTTTGTGAGCAGCAGGTCACAGACTGCCTGGCCTGGGCCAGCTGCTCCCTGAGGTGCCACCCCTCGAGGCTCCGGGAGGCTTCTCTAGGGAAGGCTATCATTAGACTACCGCAGCAGGCTCAAACTTTGTGTCTTGCTTCTGTATTTAGAGTGAACATGTTTAAGTCCCAATTGCAGGCATACAGACATGGGATTTTAAGACTGTTCCCTTGTTTAGGCTCATGGCAGGGTAAATGCAATGGCTCCGTGTTATCTGGAGTGGTATTTGCATGAGAGATGAAGTCAGCTGAAGTTAACCTGCGTGTGTCTCAGAGGAAGACAAAGAGCATTAAACATGCCAGCTGGAAAGCACGTGCTGTTTCCTTTCCTCCCCTCTGACCCTGGCAGTCCCACAACCTGCAGCTGCGTAGGGCTCAGAGCGTTCCAAGGAGCAGGAGAGTGGTGTGGCCTTAGGCCTGTTAAACCATTTAGGCAGCCCTGGTGTGTCAGTAATCCCCTCCTGAATGAAAGCTGGGCAGCAGCTCCTGCTCAGCCTCCTGAGCGCTCCTGCCTGCTCCATTCGATCTGCTCAGGTTAGCAATGGCTTCATTAGGGGAGGAATGCTTCTGGGAATAGAACTCCCCGGCCAAAGCTGGTGGGAGGCTGCTCAGGATTAGTCCCACCTCCCTGTCTCAGGCAGCATCTCTGGAAAGTGCTTGGAACAGAAATCACTCTCCATTGGAACAACACCCAAAGACATCACTAATGACTCCAGGTTACCCTACATGCTGGGCCAGAGCTGCCTGCTCCCTCTGGGTGCCCAAGCACTCCTTTGTGCAGGCTGGACTGGGAACATAGCTGGGGAGGGGTTTATTCCACTGTCCCTGGAGTTTCAGTGGTGCCTGAGGACTAAACCAGTCCATTTTGCACCACCCTGTACCAAAATAGTTCCAGTGCAAAAGCTAAACTGAGAGAGGTGGATGTGTGCTCCTCCTGAGTCCCTGGAGCACAGCTGTCCTTGTTTTCTGGTTCTGCAGGAATGCAGACAGCCATTCCAATATGAGTTTGCTGGCCCCTCCCAGCTCAGCCCCAGATGTCAGCCCTGCTCTTGGCTCCCTGCTGCACAGGACAGCCCTCACCACTCCAGCTCTGATGGTCCCTTCATGTGGAATCCACTGGCTTCAGCAGCAGCAAAGTCTGAGCTGTGTTTTGACATGAGAAACTCCTTGTTTTCTTTAGAAGGCTCAAGCAATTCCCAACTGTCTTCAACTGCTGATGACAAACACGCGTTCCCACTCCTCTAGGTATGAAAGTCTATCCTGTCTCTCCAAATGAGGGAGACACAGCTGGTCCTGAACTTTAGGAGTGGATCTGCATGTTCATTAACTGCCTGGACAGTAAACTGAGTTTAAACATCCATAGCACTATTAATTTCTGTCTCCAAAGCTTTGGAAATCCATTTTTCTCTGCAATGATATGGAGAAAACAAATAAAGCAAAGGGATGCACAATTACAGAAATGTAGAATACGTTGTATCTAAAAATACATTCAACCTCAGCTGAAAAATCAGAATAATATATGCCAAGATCTGCTTAATCACTGACAATGGGAGGATAAAACATTCTTGATATATGAAAAGCAAAGCCTTGTCCAGTTTTGGTCCATGTTGGGAACTGATCAGCAGTGACCAGTAAGGGCACACACTGCTGGGATGGATGGGAAGCAGGTGAGCTGCTTCAGATTAACATTCTGGTGCAACCAGAGGGGCGTCTGAGTAATTGGCTGCAAATTGGCAGATGGCTGTGGTAAGAGGATTACCATGAATCAAGTTAGATGGCAAGTGTAACAAAGCAATAGCAAGCAAAAATAACATCGCTTTTTTCATTCCAATTAAAAACTAAGTGAACACCAATAGCTTTGAAGCATACCGAATGACAGCAGCTTTTGATGTCAGCTCAGAGCTTCCCCAGAGCTCCTCTTCCCTTTCTCCTTCCTGACCTCCCTGGGGCTCTGCCCTTGCTGCCTCCTCTTGCACAGAGTGTCTGGAAGTTTTTCCCTGCTGCCCTGGGCTGACAGCACCTTGGCTGCTGGACTGGCACAGACAGAACTGCCCTTGAGGTGCCCCAAGAGAAGGGCCCCAACACCCCTTGTTCTCCACAGCATCACCAAAAAGCCTTGTGAATGCAGTGTGTCAGGCCTTGAGCCATTCCAGGGTCCAGCCTCTGAGCACGTGGCACTGGGGGACAGGGACTGTTCACTGATGCGTGTTTGCTCTGGCACCTCTTCCCTGTCTGTTCAATGTCTGGTCCCATCTCCCCTCTGCTACCAAGGGAGGACACAGCCCACTCCAGAAAGATCTGAGTCAGCCTGAGTTAAGTTTTAAAGAGCTCATCTCCAGGCTGGCAAGGGAAGGTGGAACAGGAATCATCTCTTCTTGTGCATGTCCCACAGGACACCCAGCCCTGGGCAGGTCATGCCAGACCCAGCTGCTGGTGGAGAGGGCTCTGTTCCCATGGGTGCTATTCCCAGCTCCTCTTCCCCAGCACCAGTTGATCCCATTCAGTTCCTGAAGCTCTTTGCATTTTATTGCACTTCCAACTGCGAGAATTTCAGAGGACATAGAGCCACAGAACCATGGAATATCTTCCCTGTTTGGGAGGCAAAGACTGATAGCTAAAAATGAGACATTCTAAAAATCAGTGTGTGCTTGGTGGTGAGGGAAGGCCCCCAGGAGCCACAGCTCCCTCCCCACTTCTCTAACCAAAAGAAGGCCGGTGTGGAAGGAGGCAGGCTGGTGAAGAGCAGAAGGCAGAAGGTTTGCTTGGCTCCACAGACCCTGAATTTCACACAAAAACCCAGGATGGCAAAACACCTGCCAAGAAACACATCTATTTGGCTCATCAATTACTTGATTCTTCTGTTGAGATTACTACTTAGGTGAAATTACTACCCAAGCAAGGCCATGTCATGTGTCGAGTCAGACAAGTTTTCCTACAGTGCATGGTGCAGCATGGAGTCTATTTTATTTAGGGTCCCCAGGGCAAGCCCTGATGGCACCACCCCTCGAGGGGAGCTGGCTCCAGCGGCCAGGCAGGGCTGGCAGCTGCTGAGAGCAGCAGCACTTCAGTGACAACAAATCATCCCCAACCACCCCTGCCATGAGAGGGAGACGATAACTGCAGCCCGGCAGGGAAGGAGGCTTGCCAGCTGCCCCAGCAGCACTGCCAGAGCCAGCTCTATCTCCAGCTCCCCACAGTAAGGAAGGCAGCAGAGCAGTGTGTGAGCCAAGCCAAAAAGATAATCCTTGCTGTGGCAACACAGCATGTCTGCAGGCAGGCGGGGAGCTGGCCTCTGTGAGGATAGCTGCCAGGGGGAAAAGCCCCCAGGGATGTTCCATTGGCTCCAAACTGCCAGAAACATGGGACTGCTGGCCAGAGACAGCTCAATTGATGGCCTTGAAACCGGAGAGGAATGAGGACAAAGGTATCATTCTAGAAATAAAATATATGTCGTTATATACAGCTTTGTCTGACACTAACATTAATGGAGATCTTTTCAAGAGTTTCTGTGGGCCCAAACCATTCAGTCTTCAGAGGAAGAAAGTGCTTGAGATTTTGAAAGACTCTCTGTTCTTGGTTTTCTCCCTGAGCTGTTTCCCTTCAGCTGGTGTCTCTGATACTTTGTGTTTCTGCTAAAGCAAATGGATCGTTTTGCTTTTTGTTAGTTCAGTTTAGGCAGAAGTTGGTAGAAGAACTAAATAGAAACTATGCACGAGGTTTCTGCCATGGAAATGAGGCAGGAAAATTCCCGTCGAAATGGTTCACGCAAGTGCAAGGGAGTGCCACCAGCTCTTCCTCGGGAATGGATGGCAATTGCTGCAGTGCCACTTTGTGGCGGGATGGAGAAACGGATCCCCGGGAAATGTACCTTCCCCCAGGGCAGCTGCGGAAACAAGGAGCTGCCACACTGAGCCGTGGTTTAACGCGGCTCAGCTCGGGTCGGCTCTGCAGAGAGAAGGGTCACGGTCTGACCTAAGGGGGGGTGACCTCCAGCCCTTCGGCCAAAGCGAGTGGGTGTCCCCAGAACACTACTGACCTCGCCAGGCTGCCCCCCTCCAAGCTCTGCAACCTCCAGAGCAGAGCATGGGACACAACCTCCGGACTGTGTATCCATGTCTGAATCTTCCCTGCAGCGTTTCCTACACACCTGCTGATGCTTCTTGCTGCCTTACACATCTTCAAAACCTGACTAGTCCTTTGCCAATGTCCTGACATCATCAGAGGAACTGACAAAGGGATCAGAGTTCCTTTTTCTTATCTCCACGTGGATATGACCAACCTCTGAATTCTTTCAAAATTCAGCAAGTGAGGAGTCCATAGGTACAAGAAATGCCGCTGAGTTCAGAAACTTTACAGCAATAATTAGCCCTGGAAATTGCAATGACTAATGACCCGGTTTAACGTGCTGCTGGCCGGGCCGTGCCCCTGCGTTTTCCCAGGGCAGGAGGTGCAGCTCAGCCCTGCTGTGCCAGCCCCGCTCCTCCCTCGGGCCGGCTTTGGGCAGGGGTGTGCTGGCAGGGCAAAACCAAACGTGTATCCACCTCCTGCCTTGTTGTGCAGGAAGCCCAAGGCAGCCTGGGGGCTTTATCTCACCTCCAGTTAGTGCAGAGCATGATGCAGGGTGACAGGAGGGGGCTGGGGGAGAGCAGCTCACTGTGGGAAACACCAGTGTGGGACCAGGGCGAGGGCTGGCAGGACAGACTGCCGAGATCAGAGTTAGCTGAGGAGGCAAGGAAAAGCAGCCGCAGGCATGTTCTTGAGCAACAAAGACATCGACTAAGGGCCTGGGGTGTGATACGTGGGCAGCTGCAGCCCTGCTGTGACCTGTGCACATCCTCAGAGGGTCCCTGGCAGGCAGGGGCCGTGCCCTGCCCAGCCTGGCACAGGAATGGCACCCGAACGCTGGCCAGGAGCAGCAGGGACATGAAACCTTTGGCACACACTAGAAACAATCTGACACCTTTGGAAGTGCTCTGGCAGCCCAGCTCTGTGCCACAGCCTGCAGCTGGCTCGGGCTGCACAGCTGCTTAACTCCAATCACAAGGGGAAATCAAGGCTGCAGCCACTGCTGCAGAAATTCCAGAAATTCCTGCTCCGGGTTGATGTGATGCAAATCAGGGTGTGAACCCGGGAGAACCAGTGCTAATGCTGATCTCCCTCTGCTTCCTCCCGAAACGGCAGCTTGCTTTTCTTTAAAGAAAATGTAGTTTGCGCTACTTTTATCAGAAAAGAGCAGATAATTACATTCTATCGACCAGCTCGGCTCCAAGCATTTAAGTTCCTGGGTGATTTCTGCATTACCTGGTGGGAGGGACTGGGCAATCCTGCACCAGCCACCATCAGGCATCACCTAGTGATTAACTGCAATGTTGGGTTTGTCAACCTGCATTGCTCTAATCCTTGAGTCCCGTCCACTGGTGCTCCCTTAAGGACTGTCTGAATGCATGTTCCCTACCTGGAATGGAAACTTCTCTGTTTTCCAAAGATGCTGTTGTTTGAGCCTTTCCCAAATTCTGGTAAAATGTCTCTGACAGCTGCTCCACAGTCAGGGACTTGTCACAGCACTTTTAGATCTCCAGGTGTATTCTTCATTTTCAAGTTCAACACATGTACTGCAGTTTAACCAAGAAAAAGCAGATTTTTTTTTCATCTGTCATCTCTCTATCATTCGCTCTTGGTGAGTGACCAGAGAATTCATAAGGGGCAGATGCAGCTCTCAGTTCCAGAGAGGAGATTATTTATAGTGTGTGCCAAAGCTACACCCTGGCTGCACACGCCAGGCAGTTCTTACAGGCCTGTGCCACTTCTCTGAAGGAGTCTGTAATACAAACTCCTCTTGGATTTCTAGCACATCATTGCACTCATAAATATTTCTGAGGTTAGAAATCAGATGAACAGCTCTGTCTAGTGGCACTTGCAATAACTACATGAGAAGGTTGTTATTTCTAACAGAATTCAGTCCATGTGTTGAATCAAGTGAGTCTAAAAATAGCTGATTGGCTTGCTTTTCCACATGGCAAGTGCTCCAAGTACTTCTGGAGACATGGGATAAACATGTGAGGCCACACTCTGCCATGAGCTTTCTGTTCTTTTAAGAGCTTTACTGCCGTTATTTGGTTTTAACCAAAAGCAATAGATCCCAGAGACTTTGCCTTTCCTAAAGCAGTGATTGTGATTTGAGGGCCCTGTGCTTCCCTGCCCCTGAGGTGTTTGGTGCTGATGTCCCAAATCCATCTCAGCTCACCAGCCTGTCGTGTGGCACAGTCACTTTGGTTTGGGTTTTGGGCAAGTTCCATGGCAGTGCTCTGTGCAGCTCTTAACAAAACCATGCAGCTGGGGAAATGGTCCTGGACCCTGCCAGAACCTGGGCTGGGGGATCCCTCACTTGACCAGTTTTAGCCTGGACAGGTCCTGGTTCAGGACCCGGTTCAGGAGGGTGAAGAAGCCCCAGTTACAAGCAGGACACCAATGTGCTCCCTCTGGGTTTTAGCTCCCAGGATGTGGCCAGATGATGAGTTACCTTTGGGCTGGTTGTTCTGTACAGTGAATATAAGACATACGATATTGGTTGTTCCTTACAACAGCCCTGTGGGCAGCTTGCTGCAGTCCAAAGTGTTCTAAAACACAGTAACAATTCTAAATCACTTCAAATTTTCTAAAAAAAACCAAAAAAAAAGTCACAAAAGGATAGGTTTGTTCCCATGAAATATCAAAATTATAAAAATGTTCTTCAAAAATTTCCTTTATTCTCATGATTTTGGTACAGCAAATTCATTATGAGATGTATGAAAGGGGAGCAGCAGCACCCATAGCAGCTGGCAGCCATTCTGTAAGAGCCTTGGGTTCCCTGTCTCCATGGATGCTCTGAGTGCACCTCCAGGTGTGCTCAGCTTGGCACAGAGCTGGTGTTCCACCTGGAGAAAGGGGACAGCAGGTGCTTGCTGTGCTTGCAGATGTCCTGGTATCCCAAGGCTTTGGATGCCAGCGCTGCCAGCCCGAGTGCTGAGGTTCAGGTAAATGCGCCATTGAAACGCGTGTGCTCTCCTGTGTGCAGAGCTCCTCGGCCTCAGCAGCTCCCAGGTGCTAAGGCCTTATCTCTGACAGGTCTGAGCAGTCTGACACCCACCAGGTCTGCCTTTTCTTCCCTGTCACACTGAGCTGTGAGCTCAGCAAGCTTTGGGAGCCCAGAGCAGCCCACCTGCCTCCTCCACGCCCACACACTCACTCTTACCTACCCCAGTTGCTGCTCAGAGAGGGATTTAAGTGCACTTGTATGTGAGATGTTGATGGTAAAACAACGCCTTTGTATCAAATGGGAAAATGGGAGGGAAGGAAGAAGGTACTGAAGTTGCTGGGGTTAGAACTGAGTGGTTTGTGTTGGATGTGTGAGTGTGCCTCCGTGTGCAGTGCTTCTGGGTCTGACTGCAGCCCCCTGTGTTACCTGTGGAATCAAAATTAGGGAGCACAAATAATAAAGAGAATGCCCTAATTATTTTAGGGTAAGGATTCAGCATGTATCCTTGTGTAGTGACTACAGGTTATGGGGCACCAGGGGCCAGAGCCTGAAGAGGGAGGTGAGGGCACTGGAACTTGCTCAGGATTCCGGGTGAGCCACAGCACAGAGCACCCATGTGCTCCCTCTGTGCCCAGAGCAGACGCTGCAGAGATTGCAAAGCAAGTGGCACATTCTTTAATAGTTAAATCTCTCTTGAAACAAGGACTCTGCCTTTTCTTTGCAGGCAAGGCTCTGTTCCTTCACCATGGCGAGCAGGTAGAGACAGAAATAAAGCTGTGCCTGGCTGGGAGTCATGTCCAGCACAACTTTCATATGGAGTCTAAACTTGCAGGTTTTTCTGAAATCTCCAGTGAAGCCAACAGAATTTCCAAAGGAATGCATTCCTGTTAAATCTGCTCCTCCCTCCCTCCAGCAGCATCGCTTTGCATAGCAGAGCCTGGAGATAAGAAGTGGTCACAGAAACCTGCTCCTCCCCTGCCCATGAGGGATCCCGTGCTTCCTTTCCATTGCCTTCTCTTGCTTTATCCTGGTTCCCTGCAAGTGCTTCTCTCTGCGTGCCCCATCATCCCGGGCTGCTGCCTTTCTCTGCCAGAACCCTCAATCTGGGGTTTTTCAGTTATTTCTGTCCAAAACGTAAAGCTGCAAATCCTGGATCGTGTCTCCTTTCCCTCCTTCTCCCTTGTGCTGAGTTTTCTTTCTCACATCTCCTTCTCTAGGTTCTGATTCATTTCACTCTTTGTGAGCTCTCATTTGGCATCTCCCATGCTGTCTGCCTGCCAATTCCTTGCAATCCCCACTGTCTCTCCACTATGTTACTTGGATGTCTGCCAGTTCTCAGCCTTTAAACTTCAGTATTTCTAGGATCTGCTCTCCTGAGATTTTTTTTTATTTCCTCTCCCTTTTTAATATTTCTAACCATTTCTCCTTTGGCCCTGTGCTGAACTCTCTCTAGGCACAAGGAAAATAAGAAGGTTCTCTTGCGACCTGACTTGGAACAGATTGAATTCCAAAGGGTGGTGTAGAGATTTATTGCAATGTGCTCCTGGAGGCTTTATTCAAATTGCAGGGGCTCTCAGCTGCCTCTTTAAAGAGATGGTCTGTAGATAAACCAAAATTCACAGTTTTAATATGCTCCAGTGATCTATATATGCTAAACACTTTCATTTTTGACAGCCTTGGGAAAGGCAAGAGTTGACAGACAGCGTTATTCTGATAATTTTATTCAGCGTTCTTCCTATTTGCTATAAAGGGCATTTCCCACAAACAATCAAGTACAACTGAATGAGGGAAGCTTACTAATTTACAGGGGAGAAAAAATTCTGGAATGTTTTCCCATGCCAACCCTTTGATCAGTACTGCAAATTTGGAAAAAGTATGTCAGTTCCAATGTGTACATCCATGCCTCCTTATGGAAGGCAGCTCCTCTGTTCTCCTTACAAACACGTCTCTGAGCCTTCCTTCAATCTCACACCTGCTCTGAAATTCTGCTGCTGCTGAGCTGTGGGTCCAGTTCCTATCAAAGGGCTGGATTGGTGCTTTTGGATACAACAAAGAGTGTGTGGTACGCTATCTGTGTGTGGTGTCCTCCACGAGCAGGAGCCTGAGCAGGAGCTCAGGTTCGTGCTGGGCCTGTGCTGGCCCCAGCACCAGCCCACGGCTTCCCCAGCAGCTCTCCCACCCTCCCGGACACAGCCCCAGCTCCCAGCCTGGAGGTTTATTTATCTTTGCCTGAGGCGTCATATAAACTCCAAGTCCAGTAATAAACTGTGCAGCTTTCTCTGTCACAGGCTCTTGAATACTCTCCTTATGATTTAGTGTTTCTACAAATAACTGTTTTCTATTTACTCTCCTGAGCTGCACTGACAGCAGTGGGACTCTTGTTACAGTCTGTTGTGTTTCTTATTAATGCCACATGTGTTCATCACAGCTGAAATACTGCAGTGAATACCAGAGGAATTATGCCTTAAGTGGAGTCTGAAAAGTGAATCTCAGGATACTGCTCTCCAGTGGTTCATCCAAACTGCCTTTCACTGGTTTGCTTCTTAATTTCTTTTCCCAAGACAGGCTGATCCGTAAGAACTGTCCCTGAGCTGTCGCTGAACAGCACTCATGGTGAAAGTCCTGGAGAAGGGAGGGCCAGGAGGGTCCCAGAGCAGCCACGGGGCTGTGCAGGAGGCAGGAATCTGGGGCACAGCCCGTTCCTGCAGGGCTTTGTCTGTGGAGGCTTTCCAGGAGGGAACAGGGTGCCAGAGCCGCTGTGGATGGTGGCTGAGTGCTGGGGAGGCAAAGGGAGAGCAGGAAAACCCTGTCCCTATCCGTGTCCCTGTCCCTGTCCCTATCCCTGTCCCTGTCCCTGTCCCTGTCCCCGTCGCTGTCCCTGTCCCTGTCAGTGCACTGGTGGCATCACCCTCAGGAGCAGGGAGAAGGAATGCAGGGTGGAAGGCTGCAGCAGATGAGGACAGTGTGCACCAGGCATCTCAGGAGGCAAAAGCACGGGAGAAAACAGTGCTTGGAGCTCAGGCTCAGCCAATGTCTGTGCAAACCATACACGTGTGGCTCAGGGGAGCTGTTCAAATCGGTTTGTCTCTTACAAACTGGGGTTTTGCAAGTGATTTAATTGCTGCTTGGGTGAATGCTTGTCCCTGCAAAGCACTGCAAAATGAAAGCAGCTAATAATTAATGTCTAATACCGATTATCACACTGGGTGTCTTTGCTGCAGTTCTACTTCATGTGGGCAGAACTGAAATGGGACTGGCTCAGCGATAATTTACCCTGCTTAGGAATGTGGGCTTTGGACTCTGATGGACTTTTATTTACCACCTGTCTCCCGGTGAGATCAGTCAGATGCAGAAAACCCCCAGTGAATTCAGCTTGGGTAGCTTTTGAAAGCAGATGAAAAAAGCTGTTAGGAATGAGTCTTAAGTTTCCAGAGAGGCTGGGGAGAAAGGCTTATCCATTTATTATCCAGTACTTTAACCAGGGTCACTTTGGCTTTGCTGAATTGTATCTCCTCAAGGACAGGGAAATCTAACTTTCTCCATTTGCTTTTTCACATTTCTCCTGCTCCAAGGCTCTTTTTTTGAACTATATTGTAAAATAAGGTGAAAAAAAGATGGAATGCAATTCTTCTGTTGCTACCAGGGGAAGCAATGACCAAGGTCAAACACTTTCACACTTTTTCCACCTTCAATGTTTTAGTCACACTTCATCTGGAGACTTGTAAAGGTTGGTTGAAAACAAGCTTATCAGTCTAGGAATGTAAGTCATGAACAACTTCAGCTCTTTATCTTCCACAGAATTTAACTGCAGAGGAAACAAAGGATTAATGGGCCTTGGATTCTGATGTCCCACATGCCACACTGCTGGGGAGGGGGTGGACAGAGCTGAGGGAGGGATGGACAGTGCTCAGGAGGGGATGGACAGAGCTGAGGGGGATGGACAGTGCTCAGGAGGGGGACACACAGACCTCAGGAGGGGATGGGAAGTGCTGGTGCCCTGCAGCTGCTGCTGGAGCTCATCCTGCTGCCCTGCAGAGCCCTGCACTGCAGCACCCAGGGCAGAGGGTAAGGCAAGGAGCCTGACAGGAACTTTCTCTCAAACTGAGGACATCCAAACAGAGCCCTTATTTACTAAAGTGATTAAGTCATCTGTTCATTTTCACTGACTGGGGCTTGGCCTGTGAATACAGAAGTTGGAACTGCCTGTTCTTCACTTGTTTTTCCATGTCTTGGATAATTCTCTCTCCAGTCATGTTTTGTTCCATCTCATCCATTTCCCTGTAAGACACAGTGTCTATTTAGCAGTGACTTATGAAATAAATGAATCTCCAAGGAAGGACACTTCTGCTCTCTGTCTTACCCTTAATAGGTATTGAAACATATGAAATAATTCCTAAGTTGTTTAAGAACCAAAGTAATTATTCCTACTTTACACATGAATATTTTTTTAAAGGACTCTTTTTTATAGTTTACTCTTTATTAAGTGAACAGTCTTTAACAGTGTTTATCACAAAGGCACACTTAAATCTATTCTGTTCCATTTTGGTTTCTCAGAACAGTCTTTTCACTTCTCCATAGAAAACGGGAATGGACAAAATGTGAAGTATTGTGAGTGAAATGATGGTACATGGCCTGGTGGAGAAATGGATCTTTTAATAATAGTGTCTTGCAATCTTTCTCCTATTGGATTGGGAATGGGCCTGTTCTGAGCTCGTTAATGTGGGGCTGCTGTAGCTGCCAGCTCAGCTGCCTCTGTTTAGCTTTGTGAAGAGCTTTTCCTACTGTCTTTTTTAAATACAGAACTAAAACCGTGTTGAGCTTTTCTTTTGCCCTGACAGAGCTCTTATGTGTGAGCAGTGGCTGCTTTCCATTTGCAGCCCTGTGCAAAGCTCCAAAGCTTGCTGTGTTTTGGGAACAGCCAGCCTGGCATTGCCCTGGTTACTGGGAGCTTCTGAAGGAACAGCCCATCTTGGGATTCATTATTTGCCTGTCCTCCCTTTGCAGAAATGAGGGGAATATCTGTCCCCTCTGCTCCCTTTTCTCTTGCTCCCTTTTCTCCAGGGAAAACAGGATGTCCATCTGTACATATAAGCACAGATAGCTAATCATGTGCCTAAAATGCCCAAGTAATTCCTTCATTGAAGTATGTAGAATAAAAGCAGTGTTTCCATATCCATCCCCAAATAAAGCATCCCCCCTCTCTGTTCCTGTGCTGAAAGCCAGGCTGCAGCACCCTTGGTGTGAACACCTTTCCCTTACACACTGACACAGTAAGGATGGGGAACTGACCCCGTCCTTGGCTCTGCTGGCAGAATCAGGATGGGGACACTGTCCTGTCCTTGGCCCCACTGGCCTGTCCTGAGCAGGATGAGGGCTGACCCCAAGGCCTGGGCCAGCACATCGGAGAGATTCCCATGGCGGGGATGGAGCCAAGGGCTCACCATCTACAAATGTGATTTAATGTTTTTCATGGATTAAGGCCATACTTCTGTTGAGCTTTCCTCCAAGGAAGGAAAGAACTACAAATGTAGTTCTTTATGAAAACAAGGTGAATGAGCAGATTTGGGATAGCCCAGTCCTTCTCCCTTTCCATATCAGTTTCCTGCGGGTATAGAACTCCACATAAAAACTGCAGATATTTAAACCAAAGACTTATTTCCTTGCTGTGTTTGACCTGTGTATGTGGTGACATAAAAGACAGGAGAACTGAGAAACACTTAGTTTTATTCGTTTTCTTTTCCTCTACAAACCTTTTTGGTTCAAAATAGAAGCAGTGTAAATAATGCCAAATATATTGGTACCTAAATCCCTCCAGGTGCAATAATGCAAGGAACTTATGAAACCAGGTATGGGCTGTTGTTAAAACGCACTTTTCTTTCTAAAAACACAACCATGGATTAAATCAATTTTGTAATTAAGAGCTGGAATTTAACTGTGCAAAGGACAAAGAAAGGTTTCTAATTATATTATATTAATATTATGTACTCACTCAGAGTAGGTCTCTGTGAGAAAAACTATTTTTGGACTGAAATTTTAGAGCAGAGCTCCTTTGCTATAATACATCATACTTCTAGTAAACCTCCTGAAAGATCAGCTTTCCAATCTTCATGTCCCAGGAGCTTGTTCTTTATGCGCTTTTTTCCCCTATTGGAAGCATCTCAGTTTTTGCAGCTTTACTTTTGGATGGACAGTTACAGTGAGGGAGTTTAGTCCAAGAATATCAGTGTGGTTTTTATCATTGTGATTAGGCTGCTCTGTTAATGGTTTACTTAAAACAAAGAGATCTTTGCTGTGGTGTTTGCTGCCCAGTCATAACTATCTGGAGTATTTCAAGTATTCCTAGCTTTTCATGCAAAGGATAAGAGCATCTGCAGCTGGCTGTCCTTTTGTGTGTATCTTGCTTCTGCCTTAAATATGTCCCTTGGAATTCTCAGGAGCTTTGGGAATGGTTTTTTAAACTCTCAATCCCTGGCTGGCTGTAGTTGGATACCCAGCAGGTTGTTGTATCCTGTGCTACAGGCAAAACCTGTTAAAATGATTGAGCAGCCTCCCTCAGAGCAGCTGGGTTCTGCTCTTGCACAGGCTGGGGTCTGTCCCTGGACAGGCTGGGGTCTGTCCCTGGACAGGCTGGGGTCTGTCCCTGGACAGGCTGGGGTCTGTCCCTGGACAGGCTGGGGTCTGTCCCTGGACAGGCTGGGGTCTGTCCCTGGACAGGCTGGGGTCTGTCCCTGGACAGGCTGGGGTCTGTCCCTGGACAGGCTGGGGTCTGTCCCTGGACAGGCTGGGGTCTGTCCCTGGACAGGCTGGGGTCTGTCCCTGGACAGGCTGGGGTCTGTCCCTGGACAGGCTGGGGTCTGTCCCTGGACAGGCTGGGGTCTGTCCCTGGACAGGCTGGGGTCTGTCCCTGGACAGGCTGGGGTCTGTCCCTGGACAGGCTGGGGTCTGTCCCTGGACAGGCTGGGGTCTGTCCCTGGACAGGCTGGGGTCTGTCCCTGGACAGGCTGGGGTCTGTCCCTGGACAGGCTGGGGTCTGTCCCTGGACAGGCTGGGGTCTGTCCCTGGACAGGCTGGGGTCTGTCCCTGGACAGGCTGGGGTCTGTCCCTGGACAGGCTGGGGTCTGTCCCTGGACAGGCTGGGGTCTGTCCCTGGACAGGCTGGGGTCTGTCCCTGGACAGGCTGGGGTCTGTCCCTGGACAGGCTGGGGTCTGTCCCTGGACAGGCTGGGGTCTGTCCCTGGACAGGCTGGGGTCTGTCCCTGGACAGGCTGGGGTCTGTCCCTGGACAGGCTGGGGTCTGTCCCTGGACAGGCTGGGGTCTGTCCCTGGACAGGCTGGGGTCTGTCCCTGGACAGGCTGGGGTCTGTCCCTGGACAGGCTGGGGTCTGTCCCTGGACAGGCTGGGGTCTGTCCCTGGACAGGCTGGGGTCTGTCCCTGGACAGGCTGGGGTCTGTCCCTGGACAGGCTGGGGTCTGTCCCTGGACAGGCTGGGGTCTGTCCCTGGACAGGCTGGGGTCTGTCCCTGGACAGGCTGGGGTCTGTCCCTGGACAGGCTGGGGTCTGTCCCTGGACAGGCTGGGGTCTGTCCCTGGACAGGCTGGGGTCTGTCCCTGGACAGGCTGGGGTCTGTCCCTGGACAGGCTGGGGTCTGTCCCTGGACAGGCTGGGGTCTGTCCCTGGACAGGCTGGGGTCTGTCCCTGGACAGGCTGGGGTCTGTCCCTGGACAGGCTGGGGTCTGTCCCTGGACAGGCTGGGGTCTGTCCCTGGACAGGCTGGGGTCTGTCCCTGGACAGGCTGGGGTCTGTCCCTGGACAGGCTGGGGTCTGTCCCTGGACAGGCTGGGGTCTGTCCCTGGACAGGCTGGGGTCTGTCCCTGGACAGGCTGGGGTCTGTCCCTGGACAGGCTGGGGTCTGTCCCTGGACAGGCTGGGGTCTGTCCCTGGACAGGCTGGGGTCTGTCCCTGGACAGGCTGGGGTCTGTCCCTGGACAGGCTGGGGTCTGTCCCTGGACAGGCTGGGGTCTGTCCCTGGACAGGCTGGGGTCTGTCCCTGGACAGGCTGGGGTCTGTCCCTGGACAGGCTGGGGTCTGTCCCTGGACAGGCTGGGGTCTGTCCCTGGACAGGCTGGGGTCTGTCCCTGGACAGGCTGGGGTCTGTCCCTGGACAGGCTGGGGTCTGTCCCTGGACAGGCTGGGGTCTGTCCCTGGACAGGCTGGGGTCTGTCCCTGGACAGGCTGGGGTCTGTCCTTGGAGGAACCTGGGTGCTGTGCTGGGCCCTGAAGCCCGGGGACACTGGGCAATGGTTAAAATGCACAGTAGGGACTGGTGTTGTCACTGGTCAGTGTTTCTGCCTTGTCTTCAGATAGAACCTGAGCATTTCCAGTCCTGTGACTTTTTGGGGCTGAGGGCTTTCAGCAATGCAGAAAATGGCTGTTCCAGACCCAGTTTCCTCCTGCCCTGAGGTGCTGCAGTGAATGTTACTGTGGATAGAAATCAAGTTAAATATCAACAGCAAAGTAAAGAGTATCAGGGTACAAGTTGAACTGTTGTGTGCCTGTTTCATTAAGGCATATGCATGGTTTTATGGTCTGAAAACACCCCATTTAATTAGTGCTTTGTTCTTCAGATCATTAGTTCCTCTAAGAAAATATTTCTTTTTATCCCAGTAAGAAAATGAAGCTATAAAAAAAGCTGTTTCACTGTTTCTGGTGGGTGACAGTTTGCACTTTGCTGTTTCCCTCGATGGCCCAAGGTCAGTGCTGAAGCTGCTGAAGGATTCCCCTCACGACCCAGCTAGGCACAAGGAACTTCATTTTTATTGTATACTGATTTAAACTTGTATTTGGCATTAGCTTAAAAACAAATTCTAAGTCAGCACACTCCTTTAGGAGCATTTCCAAAGGAGCTGGGAGGTTGTGAATCCCTCGTTGCACAACTGGAGAGGTGTGGGCTGTGCTGCACTCTCAGACCAAATTCCTTTCCCGGGAGCTTTATTGTGCAGTCCTTGCCACGTCCCAGGAGTCCACAAGGTACAGGCACGACTGCACCCAGGGAAATCCACAGAAATACAGATGGAAAAATCCTCTCTGAGAAAAATGAACATCCTCTCCCCTCAGTACACAACAGTTCACCTCCTGAAAGCATTTCTATCTGATTTTTAACATCTCTGAGCTTAAAAAATTGGTCTGTTCAAGGAGCCCATGTAACTTATGGTGAGATGACTAAATCACGTACTTTGGTTCTTTTGCTACTTGAAGAATTGATTAATTATGACACAGAGCAAGTAGGTATTGAGCAGAGCAAACTGGCTGGTAACACATGTTCTCCTCTTCTGTCTTAGAGGGAAAAACATGTTCTCTATTTCCTTCTAGTGTCTGGCTTTTATCACTGAAAAACACAGGATCACAAAGTGCATCCCAGCATTGCCAGGGAATGTTACCCACGGCTGCCCTGACCCTGCATGGGGAGGTGCTGAACAGGGCTGGGCAGTGCCAGCTGAATTCAGCACCCTGGGGCCCAGCATGCTAGCGGCTGAGTGTCCCTCTTCTTATTTGTCTAAATTCTTGAGAGAGAAAGAACATGCAGAAACAAGAAGAACGGGAAGCACTGAGTCTTACAGCAAACTGCTCCTTGCAGTTCTCTTTTTGGGGTTTCCAAGCAATGAAACAAAAGGTTTCTCTTGCTTACAGACTGTATTTGAAAACATTTTCAGTCACTTTATTTCTCTTTCATCTCCTGAGAAACTGAGTAAAACTGTAAATGAAACAAAAGCACTTTGACACCACAGATGAATCCGGAGGTATTCAACAGCACAGAACTTGCTAGGAAGAAGCCAAGCAACATTTTCTGAGAAAGAAATGTTCTTGCTGTATGCCTGGTATCTTAATCCACTCCTACGTTTTGTCTTCTATGCCCCAGAGGAGCATAATTCAACATTTAAAAACCCCTCCTTACAAAATATACAATAGTAGCGTGTAAAAATGAGCTGCAACGCACAGTAAGACCATGTACAAATATGAGCAGTGCTGAAACACGAATCACAATCCACAGGCTCCTTCTCATCACGTAGAAGGCCACAGAACAGTCACCGTGCTGCAGGGGCACTCTGAGGCTTCAGCGCTTGCTGATGCCTTTCTCAGCTCTCCACAGAGCACAGCCAGCGCTGCTGGGGCAGACAGCAGTGCTGCTGGGGCTGCCCAGCCTGCTGGACCCTGCACACACGGGAGGTGCTGTCCTCAGAGAGCACAGCCGGCACTGCTGGACCCTGCACACTCGGGAGGTGCTGTCCTCAGAGAGCACAGCCAGCACTGCTGGATCCTGCACACAGAGAGCACAGCCGGCACTGCTGGACCCTGCACACTCGGGAGGTGCTCTCCCGGCCCTTAGGGCAGCTCCTCCTTTGTTTCCATGGCCACCACGGGGATGCCGCGCTCCCCTCGCGTTCCAGGTGCCTGTAAGGCCCTGGCAGATCCGCTGGAGCTCGGAGCAGCGTGTCCTCACTCTGAGAGAGGCTCGTGCCTTTCCAGCTCTTGCTCTTCCCAACTAGGTAAAGTATGTGGAAGGATCCCGCCCAGCCTCTGCTCCGTGCCGGGCCCATGCTGGCCAGCTGACCTGCTGGAAGAAATCATTTTGCATGGCTCTTGTGCCAAGTTTTGTCAGAGTAACTTGAAAAGCATTTAAACTCTTTATTAACATTTATAAACCAGTTTATTCTCCATGGCAGTGATGCTGGGCAAGGCTTCTGCTTATTTTGGGTCCAACCCTGCCTCTGTAAGAAAGCCTTTTGCAAGGTCTTGATCACCTTCAGTTTGACTTCAGGAATGAAATCAGTCCATGAGTAATTTTGAAACCAACTAAAAAGCAATAGAATTGTTTTGTCTGTGGGGACTTGTTTCACTGATAAAAGGAATGGTCTCAGCCAGATTTGCTGCACAGGCAAAGTTCACTGGCCATGCTGCTGCATCAGAGGCCTTGGCAAAGCAGGACTTGCTCTATCCACTCCTTTATTCCCTTCCTTTTGAAACCAGAGTTCCTTTCTTTTGGGAATCCGTTTTTGGCTCAGTGAGTGTCTTTACCCCCTCGTCTCCCTCTTTTCAGTCTTGTTAGAAGTGCTGCATGAATTCTCAGACTCTCACTGCTCCTGACCCGCCGCTGTTCCAGCTGAAGGGCTTTTCTCTCCTGCAATATCCTCATTTACACACCCACTCTCCTTTTGTCCTCCTCAGGACTGCACCTATCAGGTCTAGAATTTCAATTCTGTTCTGCGTGGTCACAGGTCAGGAAATAATTCACAGTAAGGTGAAGGATGAAAAAAGGACTTCGATAATATGACAGAAATTATTTACAAATTAGAAGAACACTGAAGTGACTGCTAGAAAATTAGAGCTTGGATCTGACTGGAAAGGAGACAACTCGAGAAACTGAGCTTAGAGAAACCTTAGAATTGAATTTTGGCACGTCCAACAGCAGAATAAATCCCACTAATTAAAATGTATTTGAGCTAATTAGTAGGATCAGAGTTGAATTAGGAACACTTTTAATAGCTTGGAGAGGAAAGATAATAAGAGAAGTGCCAATTTTTCAAAATGTTTAGGAAAGGCGCAGGGGGAGGGGAAGGATGAGAGAGGCCTCTGTAAGCAGATCAGGGAATTGGGTCAAACTCGTGGTTATTTGGGTCCAATTAGGCCCAGTGCAGCCCCAAGGCCAGGCTTGCTGAAGGGAGGAATGAAGGTCCCCAGCCCAGCCTGGCTCTGCACGCATCCATCCATGCATAGTTTCCACTGCAGGACTGCAGCCAAGGCAGGCGTGGAGCCTGGCTGTGGGGAGCACAAATGGGAAACTGGAACTGAAGGGGGAAGGCATGCTTCAGAGCTCCAGCTCATTAGAGAAAAACAGACACAAGC
Organism: Geospiza fortis; assembly: GCF_000277835.1. Classification (NCBI taxonomy): domain Eukaryota; kingdom Metazoa; phylum Chordata; class Aves; order Passeriformes; family Thraupidae; genus Geospiza; species Geospiza fortis. The sequence continues at coordinate 11,430,002 of NW_005054309.1, read as the reverse complement.
TTCCCTGCCTCGCACTCCAGATTTCCTCACTTTCTGATTCTGTTGCTATGGCATTCATAAAATTCCAGCATTTCAATGCAGCAAAGGGGAAATCTGGCACATAACTG
>NW_005054309.1:11425014-11429844 GCF_000277835.1 Geospiza fortis | reverse complement strand
ACCCAAATTACAGAATCACAAGACCAGTTAGGTTGGAAAAGACCTCTAGGATGACGGAGTCCAACCTTTGCCCAGCCTGTGCCCTGTCAGGCAGAGCAGAGGTGAGCCATGCAGCCAAGGAATCCATTCCCTGGGGCTCACGTACCTCACCTGGGAGAGTGGGGCTTGGAAAGCCTCAGCCTCTGCTCACAGCAGCTGCCCTGTCTGTAGAGGCAGAGGGGCTGTGAGCCCCAGCATCCCAATCATCCAGCATCCCATTCCAGGCACCCACTGCCCAATCAGTCAGCAGTGGGCACCTGGAACCTGCTGGCAAGGGCAGGGCTGGCCAAGGGCTGGGACTCACAGCCTGAGAGGGGCTGAGAATAGGTGACTGCTGCTCCTCCTGCTCCCACTGCCGAGTGCCAGTGATGTGTCACACCCAGAAATTACTATCTATCAACAAGGAAGCAAATAAAAAACATTGGAGTTCTCCTTTTTTTTTTTTTTTTTTGTTTGTTTTTGCCTTTGTTTTGTTTTGTTTTAATTTCTGTATGGGTAGAATGTTCATTCCTTAAAAAAAAAATAAAAACCACACCAAAAAAACCAGCAGCAACCAAACTTAGGGAATAAGCAGCAGCCCTTTGGAGACCTGCCCCTGTCACTTGCTGAGGCATTTCTGTGCACAGCTGACAAAGGGAGAACAAAGCAGAGCCAGCCCTGAGCTGCACACACTGTCCGTGCAGGCTCCCAGCTTGCTTGAGTTTCTAATGGCAACCACAAAAACTCTTCAGCTATGGCAAGCAGTGCCTCCATCCTTTTGTTAGGTCATGTTTGAAATCCTGCAAACTCTTTAAATAGCAACATCTTATGAAGTACAGTCATCAGATTAAAGAGCTTTTATCTGCATTTTCTAAGACTTTCTCTTAACTGTTCTCCTATGGAAAGAATGGTCTTTGAGTTACTGAGGGGAAATTCACTGTCAGAATTTTAAAATGGAATTGTAAAACTGGAAAAAAGAATGTATTTAACTAAACTGGAGGTAAAGGGACACACTTCCCAGTTTCACAATTCTCCTTTAATATTCAGATTAATTTCATATTCACTGAACAAAAATTAGAAATAGGTGTAACTTTTGGAAAGTTTGCTAATCTTTGACAGAAATCACCTACTTTAATGTTACACTGACCTAATTTTACTGGGCATGATTATCTACCTTGAAGCCTGTGGGAGTTTTATGGTGAAAGTATTGGGAGATATAAACTGTGTTGGAAAATTAAAAGCAAAACCAAAGAAGAACATATAATTCTAGCAAGGTGGGAAATGTTTTTCACATCAAAATATGAAATACACACACACAAAATACAGTTACCATATTGAAATCTCAAATACTTCCAGCTGGAAAATTCCCATCAGCTCTCTAAATGATGGAGCTGCCAGGCAATCTCTGCATCCACCATGCAAGAGACATGATCAGGAAATCGGCTGGGAAACAAGTAATATCAGTCTAAATATTAGCAATTACAAAGTTCATTTTACAACCACAGACAAGAATTTGTAACCTCCATGACAGAGTAACAGAGACAGCAGCACCTCAGTCCTCAGCTGTGTTTCTTGGGTACACATTCTTTCTTACTCTTTTTCTTTCACCCCAGTTCAGCAGTAAAACAGCATCTTGTTTCAACTTTGATGCTCCATGACATTACCAGGTCCTTTATTCCTGCAGTATAATGAGATGTGCTTTTCCCCTAAAGCTTTTAGTGAATGCTGCAAAGCTTTCTATTATTGCTGAGTATTTTAGCAACACCAAAAAAACCAATTAAGAGGAAAATAGGAATAATTCAATGTCTTCTGCCATCTTGGATTGATTTACAGTTATAATTTGGCTGAGCAGTGTTCAGAGTGAAGTCTCTCACAGCCTACGTACAGTTGTAGAGAAAAGAAGGAGGGGGCAGGAGGTCGGAAGGCTCGACCCTTCCTGAGTTCTGGCAGTGCTGTGGGACTGCCGGTGTTGCTGGAGTAACCGTGTCCTCCTTGGGAAAATCCTGCTGCTTGCATTGGAAGGAGGCTCCACTGCCTTGGTTCATGTCCCTGGAAAAGCAGCGAAACCAGTGACAGGGGATGTCCCCAGTGCCTGGCTCTGTCCCACTGACACCTCGTCTTTTCTTTGCTTGGGGTGACCCCTGGCACTCCTGGGCTTGGGAAGGGCTTTTGTGGGACAGAGGGAGCCTTATCCCCCTGCATGCTAATTCTGGGACAGAGAATGCTCTGAGCAGAGCACGGCTGGCTCTTCAGCTGCCTGTGAACAGGCCAGGGAAACAGAAGAGTTTCAGAAGAATGTAATTTATACTGCTACTCCCTAGCTGGCAGTTAATACTGATGGGACATGCAGTCAATTCCTTTGGGGATTAACCAGCAACTGGGCACTTCTCCTGGAGCCACTCCAGCCCTCCCCTCTCTGGGAGGCACAGAGGGGACAGATGTGCTGGGAATGCCCCTGGCAGCCCAGAGGCAGCAGGGATTGGGCCCCAGCCAGCAGCCAGGGTCACCTGCACAGCAGGACACGGCCAGGACCATCCTACAGGACACTGTGCTTGAGACAGGAAGCATTTGGGTCATAAATAAAGCCAGGTCTCACTGCTGGATTTGCTCTTTGATTGCACAGAGAGGCAAAGTGACCTTTTGATGTGGATATAGGGAGAAGAAGAATAATGCTCCATTTTCCTTGGTAGATTTTCAGGCAATAAAAATGTTCCCCACTGAACATATCTGTGCACACCTGCCTTATGCTGGTTATGATAAACAGGGGCTCTGGATATCACACAGTGTTTGCCTGCAGGCAGGTATGGAAATGCTTCTGGTTTGGTGCCGATTCCTGACACCAGCTTTTAGGTCTTGTGGCTGGGAAATGGGAGCTCTCCCTCAGAGATGCTCAAGGTCCATATCTGGGTTACCTGGAGTGCTGTGGAACGGGTGGAAAGCTGCCCTGCAGGTTCCTGCCCCCATCCCAAGGGTGCAGCATCGCAGGCTGTGTGCTGGGCAGGGAGCTGCCCAGGGAAGGGCTCGCTGCCCTGCCTGGGCCCTGAGTCTGGGCACGGCCTCTCAACAGCCTCAGGGATTTCAGGGAATCCCTGCCTTTGTCACAAGGCTTAATAACCACGTGTACATTTCTTTCTTCTCTTAAATTATACAGTTGATTTTACTTTTCTTATGATGGCAATTTTATTGTAAGGTTTTATTTCTCTTTTACTGTGCATGAAATGGAACACTAAGGTGGCTGTTCAGAAATCAAAATTATTCCTGTAATTGTAGCACAATGAATAAGTATGTGCAAGAGAATAATCTTGTAAAAGCTGATTACCTCAGTCATTAATAATTAGGATTTATGAGTTAAGTAATATGCTGCAACTATATCCAATACCTTGGCAATTGCATATGGAAAGTTGAGAGGTAATTTTAGAAATAATTCATTGGGAAATCCCAAGTGACAACTAAACCAGCATCTTAGGTTCTGCCTGTGGCTTCTCCCTTCAGCTCTGGCTGTTTGAAGATGGAGTGGCAATTTGCAGTCTTGTCTCATTTGTGGACATACACATTTGTACATTTTAATTTCTTTGTGCATTGCTTAATTGGATTCTTAGCAAGATTTTTTGTTTTACTGGGTTCTCCTGGCAGAAAAATTAATAATACATCTGAAGTTTAAGTGCATGTACACAGAGTTGTCTGGTCCTTACATTTTCCTCTAATTTTTTCTCTGATTGTTAAACAGACTCAGTATAAATTAAATTTTCATATATTTAAAAAGACAAGAAAGCACTTTCAATCTACTCTGATTTTTTATCTTATTCAGTGATATATGAAATCTGGCAAATTCAAGTCTTGCAAGTATGGAGAGGACAATTACAAATCTAACAATATTTTTTCTGTCCCTTCTCCCTTCAAGCTCAGCCAGGCGCCTAAGTGGGTGCCCATCTGTAAATAAGCAAGTGGTTTATTGAGCACCCCCTGCACAGCAGAGCTGTCACTGTGCGGGCAGGGCCTGGCCTCCAGCACCTCCAAACATTCCAGCTATTTCTGCTCTGCCAATTACACAGGAGCGGAATCACACCTGGATTTTGCCTTTTGTGCCTTTGAGGGAAACCAGACAAATAATTCAGCTTCATGATTCAGTACTAGAGAAGCATTCTATATTGTATTTTAGATGCCTAGCCAATTTTGCATTTAATAGTGGAACTAATTTCTCATGTAAATGCTCCCTGTGCTGTGACAAAATGGCTTATAAAACACAGGACTCCTTATTTTTTTCCAGTGGAAGCAGAGGCAAATTTTAACTGTAGAGGAGCAGATAGCAAAATAAGGGCATGTTGTAATTATTACTGAATGTAACAGAGCAGAAAAATGCCCGTGCGTCTTTATTTCAGGATTCTGTGCTGAAGCTCTCCCCTCCTGGGAGCGTAGGGACCCTTGGCTGCGCTGCTAAAGTGGGCAGAACTTGTGGTCTGGCACAGAAACGAGCATGTATTTTGTTTTCCTTTTTAAAATCTACTTTGCTCTCCACTGATGTATGTTTAATGTTGTCCCAAAGTCACAGCCAAGTTTCACCGTTTTTAGAGACACAGGTTTTTCAGGGTGATGTAGTCTGTCAGAATTCTCAGCAGATACTTTGTCGACGTCCCATTTTTTTACCACGAAGCCGTTCCTTTCCCAGCTTTCTCCCAGCTCGTTGGTGGCAGTAAGGCAGCCCCAGCCGGCCAGGTGCCTTACAGAACGGGCAGGTGTGGGGGCACAGCCGGGGGGTCCCGGTGGCGGCACGGCGGTGTGCCAAGAGTGCAATCCAGCACCTTTCCCGGCAGG
>NW_005054309.1:11408235-11423923 GCF_000277835.1 Geospiza fortis | reverse complement strand
GGGCAGCGACCCCGAGGACGAGCCCGAGGGCGGCCCGGGCGCGCTGCGGCGCGGGCTGCGCTCCACGTCCTACCGCCGGGCCGTGGTCAGCGGCGTGGATCTGGACGGCTCCGCCAACTGCAAGAAGAAAAACAGAATGTCCCAGCCCATCCTGAAAGCGGTGGTTGAAGATAAGGAGAAGTTCTCGAGCCTGGGGAGGATAAAGGTAAGGTGTGCTGATAGGTGAAGGTGTTGGCTCCGTGGGAGTGTGGCCTGCTGATCCTGCATTTCCCATAAATGCTGGGAGCCTTCAGATTGCTTTTTTGCTAACGTAAAACTTTTCATGGTGACTGTGAGTTTTAAAAGTGCCATTTTCCAAGTGAGGTGTTGGAGATGGTGGGCTCTGTTGAAACCCAGGAGGTTCAGAGCCTTTGCTGGCTGCCTCCTGCTCACCTTTCCTGCTGGATTCTCCAGCTTTCACAACTGAATCACGGGCTTAAAACCTGTGTCCTAGAAAGGAGTAAACAGGAAAAAAAAGGGACATTGTCTTAATAAAGTCTGTGTGCTAGAATAGAGACAGAAAAATGAGCTTCCTCCCTCACTTCTCTGAGACATTACTTTTAAAGTATTTTTTTAATTCACTGAGGGATTTTTAAATTGATAAAAATCACTTCAGGTATTTTAATACCTTAAGGTAATTTTAATTTTTAATACCTGAAAGTAAAAGCAGCATGCCTGTTTTTAAATCTTGGTTGTAATCCCTTAGAATCCCGTAGTAGAGTTACATTGAATGTTAATGTATTAAATTATAAAGACATACTGATAGTGTTCTTTTACTTATCATAGTGTAATATTGTATCTCCTTATTTTAGATATAACTTGTTACTGTATGAAATGTATTCACAGATTTCTGTGTAATAAAGTACATCCAAGAGCTGATGCTGTAGCTTTTAAAATAATTATCAGCTTTATAGCAGTTTTCAGCCAGTTTGAAATTATGGTAGTGGATGCTTCTGTGAAAACACTGCGGACAGTGAAATAGAAATTGATGAAATTGTGAACAGCTGCACAGTGTGGCTTGGTTTGCTAGTAGACTTAAAACAGTGAGTGAAGTTTAAGATAGGAGGACATGAAACTGTGTTGTCCTTACAGAGTTCTCTGCAAGTAGTGTTTTATGGAATAGACTCTTGGGCCCTGGGACTTGTTGCACGAGAGCAGCTGTTTTATTTCAGGGGTTTGTTGTGCTCTCAGAAGGCTCCTTTCCGAAGTGCTCTGAGTGGTTTTGTTTGCAGAAGGGAAGGGCAGCCTCTCAGTGCTGCGCCTCCACAGACAGCCCTGGGACAGGGGGATGAGCTGAGTTCACTGAACCCCCCTCCAGCCAGTGCAGTGTGTTTTTGAAACACAGGGAAAATACATCTAAACAAGGCATGAGAGAAATGAAACTAGGGTAGCTTTTCACTTTCTCTGGTGACACAATTGTTTTTACTGAACTCTTGTCCAACACATGAAGTTCACAGATTAGGGCCTGTTGATTTGGTGCCCAAGTCTTGAATAAAACATTCTTGTTACTGTGATTATTTGGTATTCTCCTCCTTCTAACATATCACTCTTTTCTCTTAAAATTATCTGCAGAAGATGCTGAAAGGACAAGGGACGTTTGATGGGGAAGGTGAGTCCTGTTCTGTCCAGACTTGTTAATAACTCCCAAGGGAAATGAACTTCGGGATTGTTTTGCACACTTCCTTTGTACAGAGTCAAAGACTCAGTACCTTCTTTTTCAGTGATGCAACTGAGATGTGGGACTATAATTTTGGCACTAGACCTACCTTAGGGCTATTTTAAAGACTATGAAGTGGCAGACTAAAAGGGTGTATCAAGGGCTTCTTTTCCACTTAAGCTCCTGTCCCTCCCAAAACCTGACAGCTCTGTGCAGTTCCATAGGGGGCCCCTCCAGGTGGGACTGCCCTCCTGCCTGTTGCTGGGGCTGTGCCCAGGTGCAGCACATTTGATCTGCTAGGGGTTTGGGCCCTCCCTGCAGCACACACCTGAGTCATTACCCTGGGCTGGGGGTCACACAGCTGTTTGTGCCTTCTCATCAGCTGAGGGTGCTGGCCTCAGCCCTTGGGCTCTGTAAGCATTTTCCTTTCTCGCTGCTTAGGCTGCAGATACGTGTGTCAGGAAAACACTGTCTGTGGAGCTGTATTTTTGTGGTACTTGTTAATTCTGGGTTTGCCAAGTTTGCTGCTTTTCCCGATATTTCAACAAGAAAACATCTATGATGAGTCCACAGAAGTTCTGTTACAATAACTGCTACCCTCTTGGCTTTCCTCTGCTTAATGCCTCTTTGAGGTCATCTCAGCTGCTGTGTTACCTTCCTCTTGTTTCTGTTTTCAGAGCTTCCCACTGTGTTTTCTTTGCATCATCCCCTTTCCTACTCTTTATTTTTATTTCTTCTTACAGTATCTCCTGATGATGTTTTCTGGATTCTTTTCCAATAGTCCTGTCTGTCTTGGATGATCCCAGCTAATAACTTTCTCTGGAATGCCTCCCACAATTCAGTTGCTGTGACAGTTCCCTCAGTTAAAAGTGTGTAAACTCAACAAGCCTTTCCCCAAGAGCTGCTCCAAAGGCCACACGTGGTCTGAGCAGGTGGGACAGACCCACCCAGCCAGGTGAGGGACTGCAGGAGTTGGGGCCCTGCCTGGAGCAGCCAAACTTCCACTTCAGTTCCCCCTTCTCTTGTAGGGGAAGATTGGATGTTATCCAAAGCCTGGCCCATCTAAAAGTGCCTTTCAGAGCCTGCCTGTTTAATGGCTGAATTTGTCTGTGCCTTTTTGTGGTGTTGGATTTCTGTCCTTGCTCACTGCTGTTGCCAGGGGTGTGTGGCCAGGGAGGTTGGGAAGCAGTGGGAGTGCTCCACGCCTGTGTTCCTTTGCCACTGATAGTTCTGAATTAATGATGGCACAACTCAAATACGCCAGGAGTGTATTTGGTCTGAAGGTTCATAGGTCTCGTGCTTACTCAGACAGGCTTTTAACTTTCTATTTGGAATACTTCTGACCTCAGATCTCTGAAACTGGGAAACAGTGAAATGTGAAGACAGTCTTTAGAGTTGACAGAAGAAGCATTGGCCTGGGCAGTGTGCTTTTCCTGAACGTGAAAATAGTGAGACCTGCAGATCACTGGCTGCTCCACTGACACATAATCCTGTTTTCTAATTGCTGGTTAATTACAGAACTGGGTACAGCAAACCAAGGAAGAAAAAATTGTTTGCTATTTTTTTTTCTTGACAAAGGCCGCATCTGTTCTTTAATTCGGTCTGGGAGGATCTTTGGGTACAGTGATCCATTGTCACTGTACTGCACCATTGTCCAGCCCAAATCAGTTGCTATCTTTGTCTCATGGAGTGTGAGCAGCACAGTGACACTTTGGTTTCTTTCATTGTTTAAATGTTACTTTCAATTTTTATGAGCGCGACTAAACTAACTTTCTAGCAATGACTGACACACTGTTGTTATTTGACAGAAAATGCTGTATTATATCAGAACTATAAGGAGAAAGCTCTGGACATAGATTCTGATGAGGAGTCTGAGCCCCAAGAGCAGAAATTGGATGACAAGGTTGTTTTTCACTATAAGCCCCTGAGGTCGACGTGGAGCCAGCTCTCTGTGGTGAGTTGCATGGCCAGAGACAGGATCTCAGGGTGGGTTGAAGCAAAGTCTTCTCTTACTCACTGCTGGAGTTTTTGGCTGAAATTTGTCATCATCTTTTTCATCTCATAAGAACGACGTGGAGGTCCCAGTCACTTACTGGTCTTTGTTTCGCATAAAAAACAAATGGAACCAAGTTCATTTTAGAGTCCTGTATTTGGCAAAGACACAACTTTACTGATTCATTAAAAAAAGGGTTGTGTGAGTTCACTGAAAGGGTGAATTATACTAGAGAAAGGCTTCAGTTAGTTACAAACAAGTTGCTGCTGAATTGTTCTGAATCACTGCACACCAGCTCTTAGGCTGGCTCGAGTGCAGATGTTTAATGGAAAGCATTTTGAGAAGTGGGGAGCAGAGCTGGTGGTGCTGTGCTGTCCCTTGCACAGGCTGGGAAGTGTCTGCAGGGCTTTGGCAGAGCAGCACCGTTAAACAAAGTAAATTCAGCTGTTCTGGTCAGGGCTGCAGTCTCACTGCCTTCCCTGCTCATAACCTGACAAATTACTGATAGCAGCTGGTACTGCCACAGCTCTTTCTCGTACATGGGATTTTGGGACTGAAGGAACCACAAAAATTCTATGTTTCTGTGGTTATTCTTGGACCATTTCTATGGCTTCTGGAGGGATATCCCTATAATGAAGGGTTTGGGGTTGTTTTTTGTTAATGTAACTTGTAGGATGTTGTAGATGCTCATCTCAGGCATTAGAGAGATTATGCCATGACAAGATCACCTGGAGTATTTGACCATCAGCTCTGTATATCCCAATAAATGAGGGATTAAGCCTCAGGGAGCTCCCCAAAGGCTGGTTAGATGGTCTGATTAGCAGAGCTGTCTTACAGATGCTGATGACCCTTTGCACTTTAAAGTATTGAAAGGTGAATCTCTCTGATTCAGTAATTATAAAGAAGGCAAGACAGTGTGGTTTTGTAAATATGTACTTTAATTTTCTTTTTCCAACAATCAAATACTTAAAATACAGTTCATTGGCTTCATGTTGCAAAAAAAAAGTGTTTATAATGAAGTCAAATTGTTTTTTCTGCCTTCTGGGCAAACTAGCAGTTAAATGTTCAACAACTGAGGTATTTTGGAAGGAATGCTGTTTAGTAATAGTAATGATAATTTCAAAACACTAATTGCTTTGAGACAGAAATAGCATGAAGATCATCTCAGGAGGAGAACTGTTCTGTGCTGTGCTTCACTTACAGAAACCAACTTGTTCTTTACTGCTCCTCACACACAAACTTGTGCACTGTCTGTGTTTGATTTGCAAAATTGAAAGTGGGGGAGTATATGGGAGAAGGTGGTGCATAGAGAAAACAAAATCTGGGAATGTGATACTCATAGTGACTGTGTTTATAACTCTGGAAAAATTACATGCTGTCAATGTGTATTAAGAAGTTAAAAAGTGAGTCTGGAGTTGTTGCAGGAAGTCAGCTGGAAAATGTCAGTCCTGGGTTTCAGCATATGCTAGGAAAGGAGGAGGAGAATGCCTCTGGTGTTTATGAGCAGTGCCTGTGCTGGGAAGGCGAGGGCAGGGCCAGAGGATCCCCTCTCTCTGCAGGAGGCTGGCCTGGCAGTGCTGCAGCTCCCACCAAGCTGTGCTTCAGGGTAGTGCCCTTCAGGTATGGAGTGCTCAGATTCTTTATGAGAACAGTAATAAAAAGGGTAGTTTTGTCTTCCTGAAGTGAATTCACATGTGTTGATCTTGGTTGTGACTGGTTTCTCATTCATGTAAAAGTCAGGTGCTGTGAGTGGCTTTAGGGAGCTACTCACAGGTCACTGTCCAGAGCCACTCACAGGTCGCTGTCCAGGGCTGTCTGCCCTCCATGGTACCAGCCCAGACCCCTTGGTGTGATTCTCTGGTGCCTTCAGGGCTGATGTCTGCACTGGCTCCCCTTTCTCTCCCTGTATTAAAGGGCTTGTGGTCACTTTGGCTGTGGTGCAACCACTTAGTAGATTCCTGTGGAGTTCCCCTTTTCAGCACCTCCTCATTTTGAAGGCACCTTTTGTCCCTGACCGGAGTTCACCTGTCCTCCTCTCATCCTTTGCTTCTCACCTCCATGGCTGAATCAGTCATTGCTAAGGAAAAGCCAGTCCAGTGTTTGTAGCAGTGATGTTGGGCCTCTTCCATTCCTTCTGATCATATTCATAGCGTAAATGAAGGGGTTTTATTTGCTTATTATCACACATGTGACATTTTTTTAGATTATTTCAGCTTAAACATTTTGGACATGTCAAAATTAGGTATTGAATTTTCTTTGGCAGAAATGGCCAAAGTAGTCTCCATATCTGGGCCTCTGTCTTTTGGACATGTGGCTGTTGATGGGGAGTGTCAGGCTGGGCCCTTGGCTGTGAGTTCATGTGCCCTGAATTCATGTGTACTCAGTGGGACACACCCGTGTGTGCCAGCTGCGGTTTGGAGCAGGAATTCAGCAGGTGCCCCGTGGAGCTCCCTGCACTCTGGCAGTGTCTGTGTTAACAGGGAGCACTGAAATCTGGGGGATGTGTTCCTAGCTATTTCCTGCGTTGGTGTATTTTTAGAAAACTCTTCCACTGCATCCAGAAAAAAGTCACATTGCACCTTTCGGTGCCATTGCACTTCCTCGGGAATGCTCTGAAGCTTTCAGGCTCCTGATTAAGATGTACTTTAATTGTTAAATACAAAGCCATCTAATTAGTTCTTGCTCAGCATCCAGAAGTGTCTGCTCATGGTGCTGTAGGAGTCTGGGAATTGTGTTCCAGAGGCTGGTGGCTGCCACACTGGAATGTTGATGTAACTTCCACAGGCATTTACCTGTGACTCTGTACTTTGGTGTGCAGACCCGAGTGTGGCACCTCCTTATTCCTGTCCAGCGTTGTGGGGCCTGCTGTGCAGGCATCAAATGAGGAATAATATATCCTTTAAAAGTCCAGGGAGCAGGTGGAGCAAGAAGAGAAAGCTGTTGGTATAGCATGTTAGGAGCTTTTGGAGAAGACTGACAGAAATGGGTGTGAGGGGTGTCTGTGATGTGCCTCTGCTCCACAAAGAGAGCAGGGCCTTCCACGTGTGTGGTGCTGTGGCCCTTGCCCTTCCCTTGCCCTGGTGTCCCTCCTGATTTGGGTCCTGTGTTTAGAACTCCTGTAGAGCCAGGCTCAACTTGGTGCTTTGCTCTCTAGGTTTTGATAGTCCTGTCTCTCTTTTTAATCACATTTTCCCACAAAAAGTATTAAAATATCGATTGATTTGTCTTTGTAGGTGAAGAAGAATGGCCTGTCAGAAGCCATCAGCCAGGAGGAAAGGAAGAGACAGGAGGTACTCTGTGCTTTGGGGCTGGCTGCTCAGGGCTGCGCTGCACACCTGCCTCAGTGCTCTGGTTGTTGATAAGGAGACCTTGATAAGAGTTCATTGCTTGGCTTCCTGCTCTCCAGTGAAGTGTCCTCTCTCCCCAGGGAGAAAAAATGAGCCCAGAGTGTGCTGAGGTGCCTGTGTCCATGCCAGGGGCTCCTGGGGTGCTCCAGCCTGGCAGCACCAGGGTCACTGCTGTGCCAGGGAAGGGGTGGCAGTAACTCCAGCTCACAGAGGGGGGACGTGGCACAGGAGTCTCCATCGCAGTGGGGAGCAAAGAGCAGCTGTTACAGAGCCCCTGGGCTGTCCCTACCCCTGTGGGCAGTGCTGGGCACGGGGTGTGCCTGCTGCAGCCCAGCTGGTCCCTGAGCCCTGTGGCAGGGCAGGGGCTCCCTGATGGCAGCAGGAGCATCAGGGTGCTTGTCTGTTCTCTCTCTGCCCTTTGCCCCTGTGTCCTCTTCATCCACTCTCCTTGTCCCCTTTGCTCCTGTGTCCTCTCCATGTGCTGTGCCCCCGTTCCCCCTGCAGGGCTCTGTCACAGGGAAGGGGAGCTTGCCAAGCCTAGCCTGGCCAGGGCAGCTGTGTCCCTGCAGCTCCTCCCCAGGTGTGTCCTTCCCCAGCCAGCAGGGCTTGGCTAGGAGCATTACCTGCCATGGCAATCTGTCCCAGTGCCTTCTTTCCTCTTCAGGACATAGCTCAGCCTCTTCCTGCTGGGAAGCTTTTTGAGACATGTATTTCAGTGATATCCTTTAGGAGCCCTTAGTCTGTGTTTCCTGGAGCCATACTTGCATCTTTTCAAAAAGAACAAGTTCTTTGGATTCCTCTTAAAAGTAAAGTCTTCGGTATTACCAAAAAATGTTTTCATGCCTGAGGGTTTTTAATTTGAATTTTAGAGGGCAGTTCTTTCAGTGGGAGCCTAAATAAATATTTTTAAGCTGTAGTTACATTACCAATTCATGCTTTTGCTGTATTTCTTTTAAATTGCCTTTTGTCATTTATTCTTTATCTGTTCTTTAAATTGCTTTTTAGAGCATATTAGATTATTTTATAGTTATATACATTGTCACTCCAGAAAAATACATTTGTCTTCTGCCTGGATTAATGTCCATGTCCTGTCTTCATACACATCCCATCTTTCAGAATCTGTTAGTGAGATGGATCTCTGTGCATATTTTGGCTAAAGAAAGTGTGTCACAGACTGGTTTGAACTAAAATTATTTTCAGTAGGTGTTTCCTTGCAAGCCTAAGATCCTGTGTATGTGTGTACCAGCTGCAGGGTGCCCCTGGTCCCCTGAGAGTGTAACTGTCCTTGGGGTTGACACGTGTCCTGAGCCTGCTGTGGTGCAGATGAACCCCAGTGTGGCTGCAGGTGCCACCCAGCAGTGCCCAGCAGGCACCAGGGAGCTGCCCCAGCCCCTGGCTGTGTGTCAGGCACCCTGCTCTGGTTTTTGTTCTCCAGAATGTGTGGGGGCCATGGGGAGGTGATTCTCTCTCCCTTCCTTGCACATCAGGAGCAGTGTCTGCCCCATTCCTGCCTGTGCTGATGACTTTGTTCCCAGGCTGGGACGAGCTCCGCCAGGGACCTCAGCCTGCTCCCTGCAGCCTCCCTGCTGTGCTCTTGGGGTCACACCTGCTGTTGAATTCTCTTCAATCTCCTGGTTTGCAGTTGCATTGAAAACTCTGAATATAGACTTGTTAACAAAGACTTTTTTTCTAGTATTAAATAACTTATTTATAATTAATGATGCAACTATTATAGAGATGAATATTTAAGTCATAATCTCTAGCTTACATCCAAAACTTTGCTTTGCACCCCTGCTCAACGTTTTCTTTTTGTTTTTAAGGAAAAAAGCCCAGTCACTAGTAAGTCTCTTCTTTTCCTCCTTCACTTTGCAGGCGATATTTGAGGTGATATCTTCTGAGCACTCCTATTTGCTGAGCCTGGAGATTCTGATCCGGATGTTTAAAAATTCCAGGGAACTGAGCCTCACAATGACCAAAACAGAGAGCCACCACCTCTTCTCCAACATCACGGATGTTTATGAAGCAAGCAAAAAGTGAGTGTGGCATTTCTGTACTTAGCAGAGCTGTGCATCCTTAAGCACAGCAGCAGGTTTCTCTTTGGCTGCTGAGTTAGCCATTTGAGTGGTGAGCATTTCTTCCCAAACTCCTGCTGGTTTGAAGGGGGAAGTACAAGTGGCAGAGATCTGCACAGGAGTGTGAGCAGGGCTGGCCTAGGATTTGTATCTCTGAAAATGGGAGGGAAGGAAAGCACAGAGTGAATGGTAGTGGAAATCAGCATCCTTCAAATCTGAGCAGTTCTGGGCTAAATGCTGCTCAGGCATTCAGACCTGGTCCTTGCAGGGCATCAAATAAAGCTTAGTCTGCCCTGCTGAGCTGTTGAATTGGAGCTGGGGTTCCATGCTTGCCCTGGAGAGCTGGCTGGTGCCAGGTGGTGCAGAGGTGCTGTCCTGAGGCGTGCTGTGCTCTGGGACTGCCACCCCTGTGTGAGCACCAGGGCTCTGCTGCCAGGGCATCGGGCATCGCTGCTCTGCTGCTGCGCTTTGGGGCACATTCCTTCAGTCTGCAGCCAGGGAAACAGACACTCTGCAGATAGTGCCTGAAGAGGAGGAAATGGCAGATCTTACATGATACAAGTGCAGAGGAGTCTTGTTGCTGGCTGGTAATTACTGCCAGTGTTATTTAATCCAGGACATGCATATGTATGTGCTCTCAGAGTACTTCACACTCTCTTTCACAAAGTTGCTGGAAGTGGCTTGGCTTCCTTGCAATTTGTTCTGTTCACAGCAGCAGGTGGATTATGTATTCCACATAACTAAAGCATCAGGCTGTCTGTGTTGCTTTTCCTGTCCCTGATTTGCAGTCTGCAGTGAGCACAGTGGCTGCAGTGGCTCATGAAGGCACTGAGTGCTCACAGCTGTAGCTCTGTACAGCTTTACATGGATCTCTGTACCTGTGGAACAGAGAAATATTGGCCTCCTTTCAGAAGGGGGGCCGAAGGTTGAACAAGGATTCTGAATGGTTTTTTATTTTGATCCCCCTTTTTTTGTCCCCTTTGTGAATTCTTTAGCATTAAACCCCGATTTACCTTGGTGGAACTTGGTCCCCAGTCACAGGAAAGTATTTTCTTGGCTTTTTTTCTCTGAGACACCAAGAAGTCTGTGGAATTTGACATCTGTTGTGCAGCAGTTTGACTTTTGTCTTCTGCAGTTCATGCAGCAACAAGATCTTGTTTTTTGGAGGCTGATGTGCTGCGTCAAGTGCAAACCGAGTTCAGGAGCTACAGAGCAGGAGAACGTGTGGGTTTGCCTGGGGACCCTTCCTTTCTCTCTCCCATTCTCCTTTCTTTGTCTCTTGCAGTTGAGGTCTTTGCCAGAGGCTGGGGGTTGTGTGGCCCCAGAGCCACCCCAGGGTGGTGGCACTGGTGTCAGGGAGTGCAGCTCATCAAAGGCTTCGTTTTCAAGGAGAGGTTCCTTTTACAGGTACTCCTGACACAGAGTGTGAGGTGTAAAAGTAAAGGACAATGGGAGGGGGGAGAGCAGTACTCTTAGGGGAACTCTAATATCCCTTTTGATTAATAGTCTTCAAAGGAAGTGGGAGGGAGAGGGAAAAAAAAGAATGGAAAAATACCACATTAGCCTAGAATTATAATCTTATTCTTTCTTATCTGTGAAGTCTCGTGGTTTAAGAACTTGGGTTTTTATGACTTGGGGTAAAATCAGAAGTCATAACTCCTTTTTAAACTTAAATGAAAACATAATTTATTTCCCAAGCTTTGCAATACTGTTAAACTAAAACAAAACTTTGTGCTGGCTTTGAGCAACGTCATTTCTGTAAACAATGGAAGTGATTTTAAACCAGATACCAGCTTGGTAGCTCCAAACTGCTGCTTTCTGTTTTCGAGGTGTTTCAAAGTAGCAAAATCCACCCTTTTGTTATAAAATGGAGCATCTGTCCCATTCTGCTGGTTTTTAAGCAGCCTTTGCCTAGTACAAAACCTGAGTATGAGTGTAGTTACCAGTGGTTTTGGTTGCTTGGACAAAAGTTTGGTGAGCTGAAGAACCTGAGCTGATAAAAATACTTTATAAAAACCTTCAGTTGGAACTGCTTAAAGCCTCTGTCTAGGAACTTTGACTTGGAACATGTTTAATGGAAACTCCAGTAACACCAGGATGGGCCTGTAGTGCCTGACAGGGCATTCCTGGGCGAACAAAGCTGGTTTTGTTGGAAGCAGAATGCAGAGAGCAGAGACTGTCTCTGCCTTTGGGAGCTCCCTGGAATGTCTCTGGCAGAGGAGTGGAGATGAATAACCTGTGCAGCCCCTGCTGTGCGTGTTTGTGGGAACTCCTGGAAGGTGGCTTTGGAGAGCTGCCGTGCACTGGCCCTTGTGTGATGTGCTGGAGCCCAAACTCTCACCGGTCCAGCCCTGGTCAGGAGCTGTTGGGCTGGGCTGTGGGGGTGCCAGGGAGCAGCTCAGCCCGGAATGCAGCCTGAGAAAGCACTGTCAGGTCAGAGAGCTCCCCAGGAGCCTCTCTGGGGAAAGAGGAGTCCCAGGGAAATGAGGGAAGTGTCTTCAGCAGCAGCTGGTCTGCAGGGTCACATTCCCAGTTTATAGGAAGAAGGAAAGCTTTAGGATTTGTGCCTTTTCTGCCATTAGGCCAGCAAAGGGCAAATGCTTCTGTGATACCAGAGCAGCGTTGGCAGAAAAAGATCGTAACAAAACCATTTTAACAGATTCTGTCAGGTTTTAAACTCTGTTTTAGTCACAGAATGGCAGGATCGAGCACTCTGGTTGTGGTGGGTTCATGCCTTGTCGGACATTCCCGTTTTGTGTTCCCAGAGTCTCTGGGTGTGTTTATTGGCTGAATGGACAGTTGTTGTCCTGCAGGTCCCAGCTGTGCCCAGGTGCTGTGGGCACCTTCCTGCTGTCTGGGGAATCTCTCTGGAGCAGGATGTCTTGGCAGGGCTGCTGTGGCCTTGCCCTGCACCATCAATAGCTGCAGAGGCCAGTGGCTGCCCGGTGGGACGGGCCTGGGCCATGGGCTGGGCACAGGGGGGCACAGGGGCTGCAGGGCCAGCTGCTCCTGCCTGGGCACTGCCCAGTGCAAGGTGCTTTATGGGCTCTGTGTCTGCAGGCCTGGGTGGTGTATTTGTGTGTGTTGGCTTCCATTAGTGAGGCTGTGGCAACCCACCAAACAAACTGATTTCAGTTCTGCACTTCAATCACCCTCTCTCCAGCCTTTTTTATTTTGTAAAAGCTGATTTTGATTCAGCATAAGAATTCTGTGGAAATAAGACTGTTTTTCCTATTTTTACTATTTTAAATCCCCCTCCCCTTCCCTAAATAACAATAATGTTGCAGATGTTCAGCTTCTGTCCCCGATGAGAAGGTTCAGGTTTGGAGAGGTTGATCAGAAATCTCTGTTACTTCTAACTGAAGTTATCTCAGGGTGCCAGTTGTTACTCTGGTCATGACTGCACATATCACAGCCCCTGTCTCCAGGGGGAAGAGGCTGAGTTCTGCCTCCCCTGCTTTCTGTCCCTGGTGGTGCCAGCAGCACCCTGGAGCTGAACCTGCATTTCTGAATTTGGCCCTCGGCCTTCAGGAGTGCTGCAGGGTGGATGGTTCTTTTAAACACTGTAAGGGCAAGATGAGGGAAATCAAATTCTGTCCTACAATGCTGTTTGACTTTCTCTGAATTGGATCTAACTTTAACCAGAAAAGTCCTGGATTTAACAAAGAGATATTTGAAGTAAATCCTTCTGACATTCAGCAAAAATAGCTGCACACATCACAGCAAATTCCTTGTTGGTTAAATTGAATGGAATCATTCCATCCCTCAGTCTTGAGCTCTATGGCAGAATCTATCCTAAAATTGTAAGTGAAAGGGTTTATGATGTGTCTGGTTCACTGATTGTATCTAATAATTAGCAGATTGGATATGGAAAACTACAGCTTTTGATTCAAACTTTGATGCAGGATTTCCTTATGGGACATATTGGGAAGTGGGACTTTGATATACTGCTCCTCTTTGTCCCTCTTTGCCCTTTTTTCTTCTCTTTTTTTTTTTTCCTGTCTTCTACCCTCCCATGTCTTTACTGTTCTTACAGGGACTGTCTCTGATGATGTCACTGATGAAGCACCAGATAAATTCTAAAGGTGGAAGCTGTGGCCCAGCAGGGTCCAACACCTTGTCAGTGTGCCATAACACAGCAGGAAATGCTGGATTTCCTCATTTCCTGAGCAGAGTGAATTGGCAGCGGTGGGAGGTTCTCCCAGCCATAAACATGTCTGAGCAGAGAGAAACAAATCCCAGTGTGGGATGGGGCTCTGCTGTGCCTCCTGAGACACTGCAGACTCCATACTTAGAGGCTCTTTTTTCTGTAATTTTATTATTTATGTGCCCCTTGGGGCTGGCCCTGGCACTGAAGCCAAGCCCACAGCACAGGACAAGTCTGTGGCAGCTCAGGATGTGCTGTGCCCTGGAGGGGCTGTGTGGGGTCGGGAGGTGCTGCAGGGCTCTGCCAGCAGCAGTGACAGGGCTGTAACAAATTCTGCTCAGCACTTGCAGGCAGAGCCTGTTAATCAGCCAGTCCGTCTGCAGTTGCTGTGTCAGAACGTCACAAAAACAAAAGCAGACCAAAATCCACTTGACTGTGGTGGCTCTGGCTGACCCACTGGGAGCCTGGCAGCTGCTTCTGAGCACACCTGGAGAGTGCCTTAATTTAGTTAAGCTCTGTTGCTGCACACAATCAGCTGCTGCTCAGCCTGTTCTACTCCTCTCACATGTTTGAGGTGTGTTTGTAAAGCAAACTGTGGAGGGCACCACTTGAAAAAGGTGGCAGATTTGAAGAGCCACTGTTAATGATTAAAAAATTGAATAAAGGGCTAAAATTAAATAAAGCAGATTTCAAAATATTGGAGCTTAATATGAGCTCATGTGTTCTGAGTGTTTCCTTAATGTTTTCTGTGCTGGATGAGAATTTTTGTATGAACTTTTGTTGACTGCAGGGAGTTGAGGATTCTTGCAGTGAATGCTGGTGTACAAAGGCTTCAGCCAGGACAGCTTTTCATGTGTGAGGGGTGACCTGCAGAGCTGCTCTGTGAGCTGTTCCACCCCTCTGTGACTTCCAGTGAGCGTCATGGAAATCAGGGCAGGTGCTTTGGGAACACTGGGAGTGCAGAAAGCAGTGGGAGGCCTCCAGTGGCCAGAGACTCACATGTGGGACAGAGACAGACAGCAGGGAAGCTGTCAGAACAAGCATGCTTAGGGGAAGAGCCAGCTCAGGATTTTGGGTTCTGTGCCCATTTTCAGTGTTTCCAGTCCCTGCTTGGTTCCAGTGGAGGGCTGCAGGATGTGGAGCACCGAGTCCTGCTCCACCACCACATGGCTTTGTCCTTGGCTAAGCAGCCCCACATACCTGTACTCCATTGAGCACTTCTGCTGCTGTGCTGCCTTTAATTGCAAGAGGAAATGTGTTCATGTGTGTATGAAGTCGTTTCGTTTCTTTTCCAACCCTGTTTCTGGAAATTCTGGTCTGACCAGCTCAGTGATGCTGTTTGGTTGTGGCACTGAGGGAGTGGGAAATGCCTGTGCCAGCGCTGCTGCTGAGCTGCCAGGGGCTGTGCCCTGGGGCTGTGCCCTGTGCCCTGGGGCTGTGCCCTGTGCCCTGGGGCTGTGTCCTGCCTGCACTGCCCTCCCTGCCCTGCCAGAGGAGGGATGGCCTCACCCTGTCCCAGGCCAGCCCAGCTGGCATGGGTTGCTAACTGGGTTGTGTCAGGGGAATGCTGTGAGAGGAAGATGCTGTTGGCATGTGCAAGTGAGCAATTGATGTTAACCCCCAGGTTCTTTGAAGAGCTGGAGGCCAGGCACCAGAACAACATTTTCATCGAGGACATCAGCGACATCGTGGCCAGGCACGCGGGCTCCACCTTCGACCCCTACGTGAAGTACTGCACCAACGAGGTGTACCAGCAGCGCACCCTGCAGAGACTGCTGTGAGCGTGCAGAGCCTCCTGCGGGGCTCCCGGGGCTGGGGGACTCTGGGCTGCACCTGTGCCTCCCAGCCTGGCTGGGCACCTCCTCCGAGGGCAGCCCCTCCTGCCAGGTCATGGCTCACACTCCCTCCCTCAGTTCAGTGTCACACAGTGTGACAGTGGCCCTCCCTGTGTGGCACACCTGGGTCTGCCCTCACAGTCAGGGCTGGCACCTCCTGAGCTTTAATGTCACTGCTGGGGCTGGTGGATCTGAGGGAATAAAGCTGAAGGCTGGGGTGGTCTGACTCCTGAAGTCACACTTCCTTTTTATAAAATCATGGTTCATTTAAAATGTAGCAACTCGCACAATCGTTTTGTAGAACATCCCATTGAGTTGTTTCATCCTCTTTCCCCCAGAGCCACAAACCCAGCGTTCAAGGAGGTGCTGTCCCGGATCGAGTCCCACGAGGAGTGCCGGAACCTGCCCATGATCTCCTTCCTCATCCTCCCCATGCAGAGAGTCACTCGTCTGCCCCTGCTGATGGATGTGAGAGCACCTGCTTCCCTCTTTCCTGCTGCTTGTTCTCACACTGTTAACGTTCTCTCAGTTCTGGTTCTCTCCAGTCTCTTCCTGCCTTCTCCCTTACAGCACTCCTGGGCTGTGGATTATGGATTCC
>NW_005054309.1:11384021-11408225 GCF_000277835.1 Geospiza fortis | reverse complement strand
TGACTGGGACTGGGCCCTCCTGCTCCCCCATTCACAAGTTAAATACTTGGATGTTCTAGTGGGCAAATTGTACAGTAAAGGGTTAGAATGGTTCTGAAACTCGGGAGGAACCAGCCCAGGAATTGTATGTAGTGCTGGGATTGAAATGAACCCTGCAGCTGAAAAACAAGACCTGTGGTCCTGTGGGATGGGTGAGGGCTCTTAGGCAGGGAATACTCTTGGGAAGCTGAAGGATGGACTCCATTCCCAAGGGAGCTGTGTGTGAGTGGCACTGAGCTGTCCCTCCCTGTGCAGTGACCAGGGACTCAGAGAGGGTGATGGAAGTGCCAGGGAGTGCTTGTCAGGCAGAATTCACACCAGGAGCTGGGGTATTTCAGTTAAGGTGCCAGGACCAAGTGAGGAGCTGGACCACCAGCAGGAGTGCAGATTGTGATCAGGCTCAGATTCCAGCCCTGGTAGGAGCCAGAAACAGAACTGATAATTTTGTTCTGTATATTTTTAAATTGAGCAATGAGTAATTTGATCACCTGGACAATTAGTTCATTCATGGATATTGAATTCTTTCTTCTCTGCAGTACATTTCTAGGTAAAAAATAGAATAATAATCCAGTATTCCTGCAGAGTGTCACTGAGGGTGCCTTCCCCTTCTTGTTTTTTTTTTTCCTATAACTCCTTCCCCTCTTTGGCTGAAATAATCTAAACAATCAAATCAAGCATTTTATTTCCCACTCTTTCAGTTTTGTTTTTTGTTTGGAGATGGTTGTGTAAACCTCGTCTTGAGAGGTTTTTCATCACTCTGTTCCCAAACCTTAGTGTGACCAAGTGACTGGTGCTCCCTCTTTATCTCAGTCCACAGCTGTGATTCAGCTGCTGGGTTTCAGTTAAGATGTGAAATCTCTGTGGGTTGCAGTCTGTGCTGCTTGGTCCTCTGAAGTAACTGATGTTTTGTTCCAGACTATTTGCCAGAAAACCCCCAAGGATTCAGCAAAATACGAGAACTGCAAGCAGGCTCTGAAGGAAGTCAGCAAGGTACGTTCTCAAGTCATTCCTGAGTACTTCCAGGGAAAAATGGATGTTTTCCATGTACAGATAATGCAGGTGGGAGGAGCACTGAAGGCTCTGCATTGTTGTATTAAGGAAGGGCACTGGGGATTGGGTTTGTGCAGAATTACTGGCTCCTACTTGGGAAAAGATCCCAAAGTGGATGATGCTGTGGTGATTCTGGGTTTGTGGAGGGAGCAGTGTGGGAAGTGAATCCAGCTGGGGGGAGGGTGTGTGTGTGGAGCTGATCATCAGCCTGGGTCAGAGCAGTGGCCCTGCTCAGCCAGAACTGGGGCTGAGCCTTTGTTGCCCCTGGAGAATCACAAATGATGGGGTTCCTGTGGGATCACTGGGGTCAGGGGAGCTGGGAGCAGTGCAGCCACGGGGCCAGCCCTGGTCACTGTGGCCCTGCAAACACCACGTTGAGGTGGATGTGCCCCTGCTGGGCTCTGTGCCCCAGCAGTGCCTCCCCAGGGAGCAGCAGGTTGTGCTGCAGGCCCTGCTCAGCCCTGTCCTTTTGCAGCTCGTGCGTCTGTGCAACGAGGGCGCCCGCAAGATGGAGAGGACGGAGATGATGTACACCATTAACTCCCAGCTGGAATTCAAAATCAAGGTAGGGTGAGGAGCATGGTCCTGACCAGCCATGGTCAGGAACTTCACCAGCGTGGTCATATCCCGCAGTGGTTCTTCAAAAGTGCTGTTATGGCACAACAGAAATTAAAACTTTGGTCAAGTATTTTAATTTTATTAGAAGGTGATGCTACAGCACAAGGGATTTTGAATAAATACTGAGTGTAGAGTATTTGCTG
Source organism: Geospiza fortis (assembly GCF_000277835.1). NCBI lineage: Eukaryota > Metazoa > Chordata > Aves > Passeriformes > Thraupidae > Geospiza > Geospiza fortis. The sequence goes on along the minus strand of NW_005054309.1, from coordinate 11,406,375 downwards.
TAAAGATAAAGCTGCTGTGAAGATTCTGGCATTAGGAGAGAGGCCAAAGGCTGCTGCTCACTGCTCAGATTTGCTTATGTACCTGATGGGAAGGAAAGGTGTGCCTGGGAAACACTTCCAGGCCAGGGACGGATCCAGGGGGTGTTTGTCCTTCCCCTCAAGGGTGGGATATCGCAGCTTTCCATTAAAAACTTCCTGTACAATCAGTCTTTCATAGGAAACACCAGCAGACCCAGTCATAGGTCGGGGAGGTTTATTGGACTTTCTTCAAGTACATTTATTGTTTCTATTCAATGTTTGCTACGATCCCATTTCTATAATTCATGTCTGGTACCATTACACAAGGGGGATTCTTTTGGGAGAAGATTGTTTCATTATCAGGCATGTAGTGAGTGAAGGCTGGTTCATGGTTTTAAAAGCACAGCTCTTGAAAGGCCCTGGGTCAGGCTTGGGGCAAATGCTGCCTCCAAAAAGACATTTTCAACTTGCCTAAGGTATTTTTATTCTCAAATTTTGTCTAAAAATTGATAGTAATAATATTTGCTTATAGCAACAGCAACAACAAACACAACACTTCTGGGCAAGTGACACCAGAGCATTTGGTGGTGGGTGGTACCAGACTCAGATCTTGAGTGAGTCCAGCCCAGTGTGGGGGCTGAGCTGCTCCGAGGGTCCCTCAGATCCCAGGAGTCCCTCAGGGTCTGGGGTCGCTCTGTCCCTGCCCGTCCCTCTCTGTCCCTCTGGGCTCTGTGGCTCCTGGGTGACCCCACCTGCCCTGGGGCTTTCTCTTTCCGTGCTTTTGTGTGAGATTTCCATTTGTGCATCCAAGCCCCAGCCCTGCAGCCCCTCGGGCCCCGGGGCAGGGGAGCCCAGCTCTGGTTAAAAGCATTTTTCACTTCTGAGAGCCCCTTTTCTGCAGCAGGGACATGGTGCACGTGATTTGCTCCTTTGGCAATTAAGGAAAACTTAAAGTAAAACCAAGCTGCCTCTCGAATAGAGTCAATTAGGAAAATGGGATGAACTCATTTGGAGTGCAGATTAGAGAATTTTTTGTTCGTCCTCAAATAGAACTTTTGAAAGTATTTTTTGCTTGTAAGCCAGTCATCATGGGACTGTAATTCTGTTTTATAGCCATTATAAATTAGTTAAAGTATTTCTGTTCTTGCCCAGTCTCACAGAGTTTTGGAGATTTGTTTATTATTTAGTTGGATGTAACTGTGGAGAGCTTCATGGGAACCCGAGGGAAGTGACTCAGATCTCGTGGTGCTTGTGTACATGGCTCAACTGTGGAATTCAATTTTTAATTAAGTTTCAGCAGTTTTTGTTCTTAAATTTTACATCTTTTGCACGAGAGAAGCTGTGGGGGTTTGTTTTGGGGAGCCAGTGTTTGTTCTTCCAGCAGTGAGCTCTCAGTCCCAGCGCTGGGTTTGGGTTTGGCTCAGCAGGTACAGGCAGGCTGCAGTTGGCTTGGCCGGGGATTAACAGAGACAAAAAGCCAACTCATGCAGAATGGGGGAGGCAGCTGACAAACTGCATGAAGGGGTGTTGTTTAATGTGAAAGGTGCTTAAATAGGGGAAAACAGGCAGTTGTGTTCATCACCTTGGTCTGCCTGCAGTGTCTGTCTGGGGGCAGCCCCAGAGGGGTCTGTGTGACCAGCACAGTCCCACATCCCCCTCCACCTTCCTGGCCCAGAGGAACAGAAGGGCCTCCTGTGGGCTCTGTGTCTCCTGCAGCTGGGAATAATTTGGATTAATGATGGCAAGTCTTCACATCAGGCAGCTCAGATCCTCATGGGCTTTGGTGCAGCTGCTGCAGGTGTTGGCCCTCAGCTGGGGAGAAAGGGAGCTCCTGCTCCAGCCACCTGAGCTGGATGAAGAGAGGAGCTGTGGGAGCCCTCATCAGCCATTTTCAGTAAAGCCTGACAGGCGGCTGAGGTGCCTCAGGAGAGCAGCAGGGCCATGGGAACCTTCCCGTGGTGCTGCCAAGGAGAGCACATCAGAGGTGAGGGAGGAAGGAGGCTGTGCCTGCACCTCCCACGTCCCCTCTTTCCTGGTGACACCGGCACAGGGGGTGTCACCTCTGCTCCAAGAGGAGCCCTGGGGTTCCGAGGACACTCCCATGTCCCCTCTTTCCTGGTGACATTGGCATAAGCAGTGTCACCTCTGCTCCAAGAGGAGCCCTGAGGTACCAAGGACACTCCCGTGTCCCCTCGTGCTTCAGGAGCCACCCTCACCCTGCAGACGCTTTGCTCGGTGCCCTCAGGAGCTCTCACAGGCTGTTCCAGCCCCGTGGGATCAGTCAGATCTGTTCATTTCTCTTTCCCATGAGCAGCAATGACAGGTGCCCCGGTGATTCCCAGGTATTTGCAGCTGTTACCTGTGTGTTGTGGCAACGATGCAGTCCCTTGAACTTTGGTAACCTCTTCGTGTTTGTAATCTCTGAGCTTTGAGTTTATTCAAGCATTTTCCCCAAATAGATTGTACTCTGTTGTCTGTTTTAAAAAATTCTCTAATTTGGAAGGATTACAGTGTGATTTTCTTGCCTTGCAGCCATTTCCATTGGTTTCCTCTTCACGGTGGTTGGTGAAAAGGGGTGAATTAACAGCATATGTAGAAGACACTGGACTTTTTTCCAAAAGAACCTCTAAGCAGCAGGTGTACTTCTTCCTCTTCAATGATGTCCTCATCATCACCAAGAAGAAGAGGTAAGAGCTTCACCAGTATAAAACTGTTTTTGTGTTCAGTCCTTGAATCACAGTGACTTTTAACATGATCCTGGCTGTGGAATGAGTTCAGGAGTTATTTGAGCCTCTGCCATGGGTTACCAATAACAAGTAACTGCTTGTTAAACAAGATTTACTTTTGGCAAACGCAGTTAAGATTCCAGATTGTCAGAAGAATTAAAAAGATGATTCTTTATGCCCTAGCAAAGACAAGTTTGGGAAGGATGAAGTGTTGGGACTGTCCCTTCCCTGCACACTTCCCAGGATTGCAGGAGCATGAGGCTCCCTGTGCCCGTTAATGAGGGCCAGACTCGTTAGCAGGGCTGGAGCTCGGGGTGAGCCCTGCTCCCACCCACAGCGTTGCCATGGCACCACAGCATGGACAGAAATGTTTGGAGTTGGGGCTGAATGTTTGTGGTTTTCCTTCAGCAGCTGAATCTCAGAAGATTCTTAACATTGCACTAAGACACCTCTCCTCGCTTGATGCTAAAAATGGGCATTTCTGAGGCTGCACTTGGGGCTTTAGCAGAGTTCATCTCCAGCCCTGGCTCAGCAGCCACTGCCCAGCTCTGCCCCGTCTCCATTGCTGGAACTGCTGGGGGATTGTGGCCCTGACCTGCTGGAGATGCTGCAGAGGAGGGAGCCCAAGGGCTCTCCAGTCACAGGGCTGCTCCCCAAGGCTGGGCAGGAGGGGACACGCGGATTTGGGATGTGTGCAAGGCTTTGAAAAGGGATAAAAATCTGCTTTTCTCCACTGCCCAGTTTTTAGTTTATTTGGGAATGTTTCTTCTGCCAGTTGTCCTTGTAGCCCCTACTGTGTGTAGATACAATCTAATTTTTTTTTTTAGTCATTAAAAATGCCATAATACTTGCCAAGCACTAATGCAGTGTCCTGAGAGGAGCAGTCAGTGCCAGCAGGTGTGGGGCTGCTGGGTCCTGAGGAGGGCTCAGCCCAGACCTGGCTGGTGCTCGGGAAGGGTCAGGCCAGTCCTGCTCACACGGACCTGGCTGTGTAGGGCCTGAGCTGAAATCAGTGCAATATTCACCCCAGAGGGCTCGTGGGAAAGGCACTGACTGCTCTTACTTGTGTTTGGGTTCCCTGCAGCAGGAGTCTGATCCAGCGGGTTTGTGGGATGGAAGTGAGGAGTAGGAAGGATTTGTAGAGGTTTATCTGCTGATTAATTAGTAAGAGGTTCTGTTATGATTAGCTGTGCACATGTACAGACTAGTTGATTAGTTCATAAGAAATGCATTTATTATTCATTGCACAAATGCATAGACACATTTCTTCTTCAGACACAAGATTCCCATGTAGTGATGGCAGCACTCCCAGCTGGGATTTCCAGTTCTTCCCTTGGCTAAGGAGTTAGTTAGACTAAGATACTGAACTGACTTCTTAAAAAAAATACACCTCCAAAAATCCCCAAACTTACCCAAAAAACCAAGGCCCAACCAACCCTTTCCCTGGTTCAGGGTATCTGAGCAGGATTGGTTCCATTAGAAGCGTGTTCTGTGTCCATGATTTGGGAGTGCACAGTCATTCTGCAGAAAGAACCCAAAGCCCTGCCAGTGTTCATTTCCCAGAACATCAGTGAAAACGTCCCCTGGGAGCTCAGCTGGGGCTTTGTGTTATGCCAGAGCTCTGGCAGAAGCTGCTTACCCCGGTGTGGGGCTGGGAGCTGCTGTAAGAGCTGTCCCCACCGCGGTGCTGTGTCTGTGGGCTGCTTCCAGACAGACCGAGTGGGGATCTGAGCCCTGACTGGGCTTTTGTTCCTTGCGTGCCCTGCAGCGAGGAGAGCTACAACGTGACCGAGTACTCGCTGCGGGAGCAGCTGCTGGTGCTGCCCTGCGATGGGGAGGAGCCCGGGCCCGGCTCCTCTCCCGGGAGGAGCGCCCCGGGGATGCTGCACTCGGGCAGGAGCGCTGCCTCGCACCTCTTCAGGCTCCTGCTGCTCAGCAACCACGCCGGGGACAGGGTGGAGATGCTCCTGGGAGCAGACACTCAGTGAGTACAGCTACTGAAGGGATTTCTTCACCTGCTTGTCTCCGCAGGCAGCTCCTCCCGCCCTGCCCAGAGTAGTACACATTTATTTATTTATTTCTGTTACTTATTGTGGTTTATTAATCGGAGCTGCTGGGTAAGGCCCCGATGGCCCTGCGTGCAGAGGTCAGTCTAGCTGTGCCTCGGGCAGGCTCCTGTGGGGACCAGCCCTGTGCTGGGTGCCTCAGCCGAGGGTCAGTGCTGCCAGGAGCTGTCCCCGCGGGGCTCTCACTGCAGGCACAGCACCAGGGCCTGGCACAGGAGTGTCCCCAGGCACTGCCAGAGCGCTCTGGGCCCTGAGCCGGGCGCTGGCATGGTGCTGATGGCTGCATGGGGCAGCAGGGCCAGCAGGGTTAGAGCAGGAGCAGCTCTGCTCCTTGCTCTCTGGGGCGCCCTGAGGAGTGCCCTGCCTTAGAAAGCAGCAGCACCCAGTGCCTGCTCTGGGATGTGCATGTGCCATCAACTTCCACACGGCCTCCCGGCACTGAAAGAGTTCACTTGTTCTGGGGGAAGCTGGAGGCAGGACAGAGACATGAAAGGGAGTGCTCCAGACATGTCCCTGCCTGGAAAAATCGATAGTTTTAGGTTGGCTTTCAAAGTTTAGAATAACCATGAAAGGAACTGAAGATCATCAGTGCTTTCTATTAAAGATCTCATTATGAAAGCAGGAGATGATTCAGACTTGTTTGGAAATGCAATTTTATTGGGGGAAAATGCAGGACATTTTTAGTTGTCTGGGCTTTGTATGAAAAGACATTTTGTTCTGCAGGCTTATTATTGATTTGTTCTGTGCTGTTTGCAGCATAAATAGCAGTCCAGCTGATCATCACTCAGAGCAAGAGTCTGAAAAGAATTCCTATATTTTAAGTTACCTATTTTTATAGTCTTATCTTTTGAGAAGGATGGGAGGGGAATATCCAAGGCCAAACAGTTCAGAGAGTTGAGCGTGCCTTCGGAATACTTTTGAGCAGGTAAAACTGAAATGTTTTCTCTGAGCCAAAGATTTCCAGCACAGTTTGAGCGTGTTTCACCACCTCCTGTGGCATGTGGGTCCTGAGGAGAAAAGCACCAGTGTTAGGTGAGGACTTTCTGTCGCCCTGTGAAGAAGGCAGAGCATACACAGAGGGGGTGGGTTACTCACAGGGAAGGGAGAGAAGGGAGAGCTGCTGGCACTGGAAGAAGTAGGGGCAGCCTCAGAGCTGACCATTCTCCAGGCACGAGCTGGGACACGGGTTGTGCTTTGCAGGAGTGACAGAGCCCGCTGGATCACGGCGCTGGGCCAGGACAGCGATGGGCAGCACACGGACAGGACCAGTAAGTCCCAACTGCTGGGGCTTGGGGGGCTCTGCAGGGCAACCCCTGCCCTCACTGGGGCTGGGCTGGGCTGCAGCTGCCCTAAGGCATGGGGGAAGGGGTAAAGTGGAAATGTTTTAGATAGACGGTGGTGTGTTGCAGTAAAAGCCCTGCCCTGTGACTGGTTTCACTGAGCCTGGCTCGCTCCTTCCCCAGCCCTGGCTCAGGTGGAGACCATCAGAACGTACACAGCCAAGCAGGCCGATGAGCTCTCTCTCCAAGTCGCTGATGTCGTTTTGGTTTATCAAAAAGTGAATGACGGTGAGTGAGGATTTTGCTGTCAGTAACCATTTGTCACCTCTGCAGGGGGATCCAGCTACAAAACCTTGTTTCCTATTAGCACAGCGCTGCAGTGAGTAAAAGCTCAGCTTCCAAGGAAACCGTGAGCATTTGGGTTCAGGTTTCTAAAGGAAGCAGCAGATGTAACCAGCTGTAGGATATGGCTGCTGGCCAGTTTTGGCATGGGAGGTGTCCACAAATAGGAAATTGAATTTGTCTAAAACCACAGAGCTCAGACATTCTAGTGAGTGCCAGGGTTGTCCAAGAGAAACAGCCCCAGTCTGTCGTGCCATGGCCTGGGCTTTCCTGCTGCAGCTCTGGCACAGGGTGCTTGCTGAGGTTTGGCACAGGATCAAGTATCCCAGGATCACTGTGGTTCTTGCCCAGACCTGCCCACAGCTGCACTGATAGCACCAAGTGCTGGCTCAGGGATGCAGGACACTGTCAGTACTTGAGGGACTAAATTCTAACTTGCTGTTGCACAATCACCTGTGAAATCAGAGATTCTGTCACTGTACTATAGCATTACTTCAAACTATATTTGAATGACAAAAAAGATAGTGAAATTGGGCAATGCTTTGCACATACTATTTTTTACCTGGTCGGCTGGATTAAAAACATCTGCCGAAGCTATGCTGAAGTGGTATGTGATTCCCAGTCGAGGCAGATGCAGAATGTACCTCAGTGCCCGCAGCCCAGGCGGGGTCAGTGCAGAGGTGTCACTGCTGTCCCTTCCTGCAGGCTGGTACGAGGGGGAGCGGCTGCGGGACGGCCAGAGGGGCTGGTTCCCCTCGGAGTGTGCCAAGGAGATCACCTGCAGGGCCACGCTGGACAAGAACATGGAGCGCATGGGGCGCCTGCTGGGGCTGGAAACCAACGTGTAGCTGTGTCCTCACCCCCGGCTGGGGGCTGCTCCAGGACAGGGGACAGCAGCACCCTGGAGACTCGGGATCCCTGCTCTGACAGCTCCGAGCTGAGCCCTGGCCCAGCAGCAGCCCCTTGCAGCAATGTCTCGGGCACCCTTGCAGCTCCTGCCTCGCTGCCTCCTTACGCTCTTGCTCCATCTGGTTTTGAGTACCTGAAGTTGTTTTCAGCAGTGCTGGGGGTCCTGCAGCCCCAGGCCCTGGGTCATGGGACACTTGCCCTTGTGTCAGCAGCCGTGTGTTCCCTGAGCTCGAGTGCCCAGCTCTGGCCTCTGTAAAGGCTGACCTACCTCTCCAGGGCAGATGCAGGGCTGGCCCCAGCCTGGCACAGGCGGAGCTGGCACCACCTCACGAGGACTCTGCAGCTGCACCTCGGTGAGGCTGCTCAGACTGCTCCAGGCTCTGCTGTGGGCAAAGGATTTCTGCAAGCTGGATAAAGGTACCACCCTGTGCAGAGCAGGTGCTGTGCTCCATCCTAGCACAGGTATTGTACTGCAGAGGAACTGCTGGCAGTGGGGGCAGTTGTTCCTGGTTTCCTCAGCTGTCTACTGAGGTCTGGTGCTTCAGAACAGCGGTGATGAGGAGAACATGAACTGCACTCGCTGCTCTGGGAACAAATGCACTCGTGGCTGGGCAGAGTTCAGGGCAGGTGCCTGGAGAGGTGTGAGAGTGTGGGTGAGAAAAACCCTCCTGTTAAGGACCAGCTGCTGACTCAGCAGTGTAGAAATGAGGGGACAACTTGTACTACCAAGGCTTTCTTCCCGTTGCCTTCGCCAGCCTCTGCTGGTTTTCATCCTGCAGGATGCTGATTTGAGTAGTGAGTGAATTGAATGTTTATAAAGATGTGTAGCTCTAATAATTTAAACTACATTAGGAAGGCAGTAATTTTGTACAAAAGTACTTACCTGGACAGTGTGACAGTGGTTATACAGCCTTGCAAATTAATTTATACGTGGACTGGTAGAATAGTAATGAGAGAGAAACTGTAAATTGAACAAAGACTTATTTAACATAGTAAAAACACTGCTACTGTTTTAACAAGTTTTACTGTATAGATGTGGATGTTTAACACATAACTGAATGTATAAATCCAGGCATTAATTTTATTCAGATTTTTTTAATGCACTGTATATATTTTTCATACCTAGTTTTTCCAAAAATGCTGTAATGTTTTGTAAAGACATTTTTCATTTTTCCTATTGTTGGACACAGTTCTTCAGGAATTAAAAGACTTCTATGATTTTATAGGACAACAATCAATAAAATGCTTTTGAATCCTTACTAAAAACGTTTTGATTTTGTTTTGAATGCCATAAAGCCACCAGTTGATAATGTCATTTTTGTCAGAGAAAGTAAATCTCTTCAGTAAACACTGGCATTTTTACATTTTCCTGTTCTGTAAAGATAAATAGCATGATCTTGTGTCCTACCTCATCTGTCATAGATCCCACTTACCTGTTGGACTTGGACATATGGCCTGGGACAGCATCTCATTGCTGAGGCACCATGAGGAGGGAGATGGGAAAAATCTTCAGTTCCCTCTGCTCCTTGGGGGACCAACCCGATGTGGTGATGCCCCAGAGAAGGAGGCCCAACCTCCTCCCTCCCTGCAGCCACCCGGGTCTCTTCTCCCTTCCTCAGCCTCCCTCCAGCATCCCCAACCCAGGGCAGGGTGATTCTCCTCCTCTGCCTCCTCAGTTAGAACACCTGAGGGTGGAACAGTCAGTTGGTGCTGGGGGGGAGGTTAAACCATGTTTTGTGCAGCTGGCAGTGGCAATGAGGAGCTTTGCACCCTCCGTCCCTTGTTAACCCAATGGAAAGCACAGTCTAGCCAGGAACTTTGACTTGTTTCACCTGAGCTGCTCTGCTTTCCTCAGAATAAACCATAAATCCTCCTGAACTTGATGATTAGGGTCATATTTGCAAAGAAAAAAAACCAACAAAACACCAAAGAAGGGAGAAAAGTTTGTATTTCCAGGCTTTTTTTCTCAAGGATAAACCTCAAAATCCTTAACAAACTTTGTTATTCAAATAATCTTCCATAGCTGGAGATCATTCAAAACAGAACATTCAAAACAGTGAGAACAGTTGAAATCAGACTTGCAAAAAAAGACTCTTAATGGAATACTATAACCCATACATGAACTTCTTAAAAAAATACAAAACAAAAAAACAAAAAAACCCCTCGAATGCAATGAAACCTTAACACATAACCCAACATGACTTTCATCTAACCATGCTTTCTGCAATCTGCAATTTCAGTCAGTAGTGATGATGGATGGGGACAGAAAACAAAGGAAGATTAATTGAATGGGATGAAATGCAGAAAAGGAGAAAAATTTCTGAAGATAGTTTCCTCCCACCGCACAAATTCAACAAGTGTTTTCAAGTTTCGTTAAATTAAGCTGTAATTACCTTCTGTGGAATACTGGTGAGCAGACTGCTGCACAGCTGGAATAACACAGCAAGTGTAATTACTCACCACACCTCATTAAAAGAATAAAAAAAAACCAAAACAGTTTAGGTATTACTAAGCAGTATTTTAGCAGGGTTTTTAAATATCTGTTGCCTGATGGGTAAAAATCCCAAAGAAAACAGCTACAGCAGGACAAGAACCTTACACCATCCACCAACTGCCTCTCTGTCCCTCATGAAGCTACACCGAGCACAGAACACATGCACACACACACACTGCCAACTAGCTCCAGATAACTGCTCCTCAGGATGAGGAAAGCACCAGCTTCCCCTACAGAAGTTGTTCTCTAGCTAAGAACTGCTATCAAAAGAAGGTGCGGGGCTGGCAGGTGAGGGTCAGCTGTAGCGCTCGCTCTGGAAGCGCGGCGCGAAGTTCCTGACGCCCTCGTTCTCCTGCGTGGTGATCAAGTCTATAATCGCCGTCAGCACTGCTGTGTCCCTGCTTTTTATATCATCCCAGTCCACGGGATGGGGGCTCTCTATTTTCTCTTGTAGAAGATCATCCAGTTCTTTTCTCAATTTCTGGAAAGCGTTGTAATAACGGAAAAGAAGGAAAAAGGCAAGAGATGGGTAGTTAGAGCTACACACAGCATCAACAGAGAGGTTCCAGTGCCTCAGGGCCCCCTGCTCTCCTGACCTCTACACCTGCTCCTCTCCCCTCAGTTCATCTCCACACTGCTATTTTCAGGATCAAACACTGTCTCTCAAAACCCAGTTTCTTTGATGAGAGGTGACCAGCTCTGGAAGGGATGCCTCTAACAGCCCACCCAGCACTTACAGCTAACTGCCTCAGGATTAAAAAGACTGGTTTAAAATAAAAATAGCATTAAAAAACCAGAGTCAGGTGTGATTTCTGGGATCTAATATTAAACAGTTCTATGGAACCCATTCCTGTTAACTGAGGAGCCCCACTCTCCAGTTTCCATATCCATGTGGATATCTCCTGTACTGACCAAGTCATCCCACAGTATCTGTGCAAAATTGGATCTCTTTTGTTTACACTGCTTGCTGGGAGTGCATTTCAAACATCATCTCCCTGAGTGATAAATCAATAGGCTCACAGGAATATCAAATCCAGAGATCCCTAAGCAAAACCAATGTTACACTGAGCCTTCCAGGTACATTATTTTGAAAGAGTTACCTTAACCAAGTTTGCTATTTTTTCTGGAGACTGGAAAACAATCCACTCATCCACAGCGATGGTGTCCTGGTCCTTATCCTTCTGAATGGATATATCCCCTCCAAAGAACAAAAGGCAGTATGGAGACACCTCCGTACAATCATACAGGTAAATCTGCACAACAACAGAATTGTCTGATCACCCTCAAAATATCTCAAGTGTCATCAGTAATCCTTAATGAGACTCCTACAGATTTCCAGAAGATCCTTACTCAGTTACTCACAAATTCTGAAGAAATGCACGAAGCAACTCAGCTCAAAAAAAGTTACATGAAATCAGACTGCACAAGGGCAAAAACAGTCCCAAATCTTTCAGTCTTTCACACAGTGGTGAAATCAAACCAGATGCTCCATAACAATGAGAGGAAAAAACATCAGCATATTGAGAAGTGTTAAGACTGTATTGAAATGAAAAAAATAACAAACAAAAAACTAAAAGAATTTGCACCTGTCACTGCCAGACCTTAAAAAACCCAAATCCTCCAAAAAAACCCCAAGGACTAAACCACAGAAGTTCATTATTTGTGGTACAATACCCCAGTTTCACAAAGGAAATAATCTGATGGTGTGTACAAGGAATGGCCTAGGACAGGAAGGCCCCAGAACAAAGGCTGAACCCTGACCCAGTCTCATTCAGGAGGGGATAATACAACAAATGAACCCCACAAGCACAGCTCTGACTCACGCTGCTGGTCCTCATCTTCAAATGGTACACCAGCCAGTTATAGTGGAACTCTGTCTCCTCCACATTCACTGATTTGGGATGGATATTAACTGATCCATCTGTCTTGGTGCAAACTTTCACCCTTCAAAGGAAAAAAAAACCAACAAATAAAAAAGAGTCTGCTAATACATGAAGTGATAAATCAACAGACCAGGATCCCTGGGGTCTCTTTTCCCAAATAACCAGAAGTGGCAGTGTTTCAACTGCTGCTGTAGAACCCCTTTAGAGCAGTGCTACTGAGGTGTTGTAACATTATGCATGGTCACACAAGTTATTTCAGGTGTTAGCAGGAATCCAGATGCTAAGAAATCAACAATCCCACTCTTCTCAGAGGAAGTAATGCACAACCATGACTCAAACTCTAAAGTCAGATTCATTCATGCACTCAAGCCACTGCTTCACCTTGCCAAATTATGCCAAGCAGAAAACACCTTGAATACAAACCAACTTTACAGCAAACCCTCACATTTTTCTCTTTTTGCTGAAGCTGGGCCGGATCTTTGCCACTTTGGGGTAGAGGCCAGCACAGATGACTGCTTTGAGCAGCTTCTCATTACCTGCAGGAGACAGCAAAGTGAGTAAGGCAATTCTGCAAGCTGAGATTTCAGCTGGGATAAATGCTCCCTTTCCCTCCACAGTTACCTGAGTTGGTGTTAGATTTGGGATCCTTGGGGTTTCTACTATTCACAAATCCAGCTGCAAGGAGATGCTCAGCAAACTGCCCCTTCATGTTATGCAGCATCTAGGAAACAACAAAAATTGCACAGAGTGATGCTGTGCCAAAGGCTCCTCCTCTTCCCCACAGACAGGATCCTGTCTGACCCTGGCAGGATGCTGTTACCTGCATGGTATTTGAGGACAGGAAATATTCCCAGCAATAGTCCTTCTCGTTCCTGAAACCACAACTCCGAGCCTCTTCCCAGCCCTAGGAATGAAAACCAGAGGTGTAAGGTGTTTGTAAGTGAACACTACAGACTTAAGCACAGCCAAAACTGGAGGTCAACAAACAGTCACATGTTCCCTACCAGGGAGAAAGTAACTCCTTTGATCTCTCTGCATATGTGCACACACCAGAGTGCAGAAAAACACAACTTCACAATATGCTGCATCACAACCTTCCTTTTTCCCTGGTGGGCAGTGACACCTGGCTGTGTTTGCCAGAGCACCCACTCTTTGTTGGAATTAACAAAGTTAAAGTTCTGGGCAGTAAATGCATTTTCCAGGCCGTTTATTTCCTCCTCTCCTCACCACAACACAGTACAGCACAACATCCCACACTTCTGAAGTTGGCTTCAGCCTCTTGTAGAGGCCAGAAGGACAAGAGTGAACAACTTCAGCAAGGTAACTACAATACTATTTCCTTTGTCTTTTTCAGACTTGTCCACCAGAAATCAGGTTACTGAGCCTGGAGACAAGATTATGCAACACTGGAAGGGTGAAAATCAGTTTGGTTTTATGTTTCTGTAGAAGCCAAACAACAAAGCCTACAGAGCATAAGCTGATCAGCTTTTTCCTTAGGATCGTCAATATTACTCAAATTAAAATTCCAGAAGAAAAAAAACACATGAAAACATGCTTACAGTGAAGGCATTCACCACAGTCAGATGGTCGCTTTTTGAGTTCTTTGACAGCTCCTTTCTTCTTGCATCTGCGATTTTCTCTTTGCCCTAAAAATTAGAACCTGCATAATACCTAGACTGATATGACAGTTCTCTTCTCCAAATTCAGGTACATCTGTACAGAAGTACTTTGTATGCAACACGTGAAAATTATAGTTATTTCAAATATTCCACAGGAAAAATGATAATTCATTGTATGCAAAGGCAATCTCACTAGTAAAAATGTAATTACCATGACATTAATGAAAGTGCTCTTAAACTATAACACCTCACTGAGTCCCAGCATCCTCCTGAGATTCTTAAATTCCCACATGTAACTGTCATCTGTGAGACTTTACCAGAGGGATGACGAAAGGGTCCTTGAAGCTGAGGCTGGCTGCAATGGTCAGCACGGGGTCCAGGCAGCAGAACAAGGCTCCAAACAGGATCATCTTCCCAATGTGTGGCTCCACGGGCAGCCGTGCCAGGTGCACACCCAGGGGAGTCAGCTCCTCCTGCCTGTCCAGAGCATTCTGCCAGGACAAGGGCAGAGAGGAAAGAACAAACACACCATGTGAAATGGGGAGGATTTCCTTGGCACACAGGTACCACCCACTAATATCCAAACCAGACGTTTCCATCTATGGCTACAACTCATTTGTACAATATCACCAGAGCAAGGAGTCAGCAGAACAAACGTGCCAAGAACCTCTCCTTCCCCAGCAGCCAAGGGAACAATGACACAAGGTGCTTCTCCCACGTGCCTCATTTGTCTCCAACTCCTCACTGACCCACCTGCAAGAGCAAGGCAGGGAGGCAGCAGGGTACAGAGGAGGGCGTTAAATCAACTCCTGCAGGGAGCTGAAGTGCAGGGTCTCGTGTCTGTCTGCAGTCATTTACAAAGCCCCTCAGAAGCGCTCTGCAGGGCCCCCAAGCAGCATGGATTGTGTGGAATGTCCCCTCTGTGCAGTGAGGGTCCACCAAGGCTCTGCACACGGGTAAGGGCTGCAATGCCCAGAGCTGTGCAGTCACACCTGCCTGCTGACACCCCCAGTACCACGGCTCTGAACAGATGAAGCAACACTTTACCAGCTCCATGAGGTGATTTATGGCCAACATCACAGCATCACGACAGGGGGGGTCCATCAGTTTGCTCAGAAAATAGGCAATTCCACCAAGCCTCAGGATCTGAAAGAAAAATCACAACAAAAGCCTACAGCAGCTGGAGAAAGATGACTGTCTAAAACTGGTCAGCAGTAACCACACTCATTGAAGTAGTGTGAGTAATTCACAGCCCAAGTTAGAAGTTCTTGGGTTAAGAACTAAGGACAAAAAAATGTACTACTGATGGAATTTGTAGCAAAATGATCTGTTCTTCATTCAGTTCACATACACATGGCAATCCTTCTGCTTTCGTAAGGAATTCTATGCAAACTGCCAAAAAGGAAATTCACACCAGTTCTAAAATTACTTCGTAGAAAAATTCTTTTAAGAGATCATATAAATTGACTCACTGGCATTCTCACTGTTTTGGTTGAACAACTTGAGGCTCATAGTTGGATTAACTTATTCTCTCAACCACTTATCCCAATGGAAAAGTAGATAATAAATATATTTGAAGATTCCTGCCTTTACCTTGATTTGTAAGCAGAGTTCTTCCAAGGGTGTCCTCAGGATCTCTGGTAACTGATAATCATCCAGCAGGCTGGCACGCAGCCCGTTGTACAGATGGTAACAGTGGCCTGGCTGAACCCTGCAATGATTTAAAGAAACTATTCTTTGGGGTTTGGTCATTCGTTGGGGGTTTTTTACCAATGAAACTGTGACATTATGCTTCTGTTTCCTACAAAGAGCTTCCCAAAACTCCTCAAGGAATTAGAACTGAAGTGCATAAAGAGGCACAGAGAACACAGAAATAATTTTTACACCATTTCCACTTTACTGTACCAGCCTCACAAATCAGGTGTGAGGGCAATGACAAAAATGACAACAAAATGCAGGACATTCTTCTATAGGAGGGCAACTCTGGAGTTAAACACAGCACAAGTCAGTTCAGCTTCCTAGGAAGGCAAGGAAATCATTCCCTGCCCAGGAACAGGAGCCAGCAATGGCAGTACATGCAAATAATAAAGAACCTTCAGCACTGTGGGAAACTCAACATCCCCAAACTTCCCTAAGCACCCCCGTTCCTACCTTCCTGCTCGCCCCTTCCTCTGCTTGGCATTGGCTTTGCTGACCCACTCTGCTGCCATGGTGCTGATGTTGTTCTGGGTGTCAAAGTGAGTCTCCTTTATTTTCCCCCCATCTATAACGAACACGACGTCATCAATTGTGATGCTGTTGAAAAAAAAGAGGAAAAAAAAGCAACTTTCCATCTTTGCAAGTGTGACCTAGGATTGGGTTTGGCCTCTCTTTATTCCCTCCCAAACAGAGTCAGCAATTTAAAAAATCTCTCTTTGGAATTTCATTAAGAACTATGTTACTGATTTATTCTCCTTGGTCTGGCAGAAATCCCCACCTGGATTCTGAGCAGAGGACAGGCAGCTCAGATGATCGTGTACAAATCATTCTAGCAATTGTTTAGTATTCCTGTAGTTTAACTGTTCAAAACAACAGAGTTGGTTGGATTGTTTAAAACAATTATAGGAAAACTCTGTTTAGTCTGTAAATATTTCTAAAGATAAAGTGTTATAAATTAATGGCACAAACACAAATGTATTTTCAGGAACACCAAACCAGTTTATACTTTAAATTATCACTTCCACTTCTTTTGTTAAACACAGCTTTCCTGGCTCTGGGCAGCCAGGCACTTACCTGGTTTCTGCAATGTTGGTTGCAATCACAATTTTCCTCACTCCTGGCGGCGTCTTCTTGAACACCTGTAATTATCCAGGGCCCATTTATGGTTTTGCCAAAATCAAACATGTGCTTCATTCTTTTTTTTTTTTTGTAGTTGTGAAATATTGCAATAACAGAGAAGCATACCTGAGTCTGGTTAACAGTAGGCATCAGTGAATGCAAAGGGATGATAATAAACCTATCTGAAAGTTAAAAATCAGTAAAAGATATGGTGTAAGCATAGAAACTTCCAATTTTATAGGAAAATCTATTAAATCAACTATGCAGAACAGAAAATAGGCTGCAAGTCAGGCTACTGCTTCTTGCTCTGAGATCACAGGTATTTGTATCATAGCAGCAAATTCTAACATAAAAAGGTATAAAGGCCTTTTTTATGATGCTATAACATGATGAGTTAAGACAATATATGAAGTTATGTATAGTAATTCAGACTTCCTTTTTAAATTCTGAAGTTATTAAATAATTGGTCAAGTTTAATACACGAACTGACAATGAATCTTTCAATGAACTGGAATTCTGCATCTATGGAATGTACACAACCACCCTGCAAGTCACCATTGGAACAGCCAAGAGCCCAGCTAAGACAGGTGAGATGGAAATATGAGACATGCAAAAGGACAAGTGTGTCAGACAGGCACAGAGTCTGTAAGAAATTCTCAAATCAACAGGATTTAAGGGAACTATCAGCAAAGCAGGGGAAGCTGCTCAAGGATGAAGCACAGAGGAAGCAGACACAGAATGGAGTTTAGTTTTGGATCGAGTTCTCTCAGCTGCAGGAAAGGACAAGAGGAAGAAGATGCAGATCAGGTTGTTTTTCAGATTGTCACTCCCACGGTGAGAAAAAGGAGTTGTTGTTAGCAGAGGAAAGGATTCCAGACACACAAAAACTGCTGAACACTTCGGAGAAGAGACAAGGGAAAAAATGAATCCAGCCCAACTGCAGCAACCCCATGCAAAAGGAGTCTGCCCCCAATGCCACTGCCAGAAGTCCCACAGAGAGTTTGGCTTTTACCTGACTTAAACATGACTTGAGACATCAAGAGCTCATGCAAAGTGCTGATGTTATCCCAGCCTGGCAGAAACACCAGAATTGCACCATCCTATGGGGAAAAGAGGCAGTGAAGGGAAGAGAAGTCAGAACACATGACACACTGCAGAGAGAGCCAGCTCCTTGCACACTGATATATGGTGGGCATGTGGATCTGAAACCTCACTGACCCAGCCTGGTACAGTCTGTCAAGGTTTTTTTTTTCTATAGAAGAGCTACCTCCATGTATTTATCTGAACATAACAGTAGTTCAGAACTGTTCAATTACTTAGAAGAGCAAACAAAAATTTCTCTCCTTTCTGTGTGACCAGCCAAAGCCCTTGCCAGCTCTGGCACTGCCCCCAGCTCAGTCCCACTGTACCTCCTCTTCCAGCACAATGTGTCTGATCAGTGCTGCTACAAGGTCCAGGTCCACCTTGTCATCGTCCATCATTTCCAGGGCACTGATTGTGCTTGCTGAATACCTGCAGCAGGGAAAGCACAGACATGCAAAGCCAGGGCTCCTGCTGCCTGGCTCTGAGTGAGCCACCCAGCCATGAACCCACCTGCAATCAGCTCAGTTCTTTGAGCAATTCCTGCACCTCCAAAGTGCTCTCCACATTTAGTTCAGTGTGACTATTGTCAGTTCAGAACTGCTGAAGAATTACCATGTCAGGACTGAACTGTTTTAAGCACTTGCACGACCTCCCTCCTTCTCATTGATGAGCCAGGGACTGACAATTTGTATTTAGGTAAAGAATTGAAATTTAATTTGAACAACTCAGAGGCAAAGGGAGCTAATCCTGCTGTCTCTAAAGCCCTTCACTAGCTGCCAGCCAACTGTACAGACAACTCCATCACCATTTTCCACAGCAGCCACTATCCCACTGTTACTAAAGCCCAGCAACACAATACAGCACTAATTTATGGCTGTCACTTCAGAGCTGCCTGAAAACTGAAAGCAGAAGAGAAACTTGGACCCAACCTGCCCTGCAGCTGCCTTAGGTAGCCTGGCCACTGCTGCCTGTAGATCTCCTCCTTCTCCTCCTTCTCTGGCCTGCTCATGTGGCCCTGCATGAAGCCCCTCCTCCAGTGCAGCCGGCGGTCCGTCTTCTCCGGGGAGTACCTTTGCACAGCAGGAGCAAACACAGTTCCATCTGAAACTGAGGGAATTTAGAGCAGCTGCACAGTTTTCAAACCATGGACAATATGCTGTGCTTTAGCTAAATCATGTGTAAGAATCTTCAGTTTCTCTTCTGACAGAAATCTTACAAAAGCAGGGACCAACCCTAGTAAGTATGAGAACACGTAGGGAAAAAGTGAACAGCAAGAAGACTAGCTTGATTTAGAGACCTGAAAATTCACCACAGCAACAGAGAAACTGTTCTCCTCCTCAAGCCAATATTCCCAGGTAACTGTCTGCCACCTGTAATTACTGTACAAGGCCCTCCTTAGGAGGTTTTATGTTGAAAAACACAGGCAACTCTTCTTTATGCCAAGTTAATCTTTGAGCATACATACACTAAGCCAAGCCCCCCCCACAAATACTCTCTGAAATTATGTTCAGAAAAAACACTTGCCTCAATTTCTCAATGACATCTTCGAGCAGATATTCCACCACTGGGAAAGTGAACCCAGGGATGTGAATCATTGGGCAATGGTCTGTGGAGGGAGGCAGAACTCAGTTTTAGAACTACTGATGAAATACTGCACTGAAAGAACAGAAGCAATAACATTCCTCACTAGTTCTGCAATATAGCTGCCCTGTCTACAGGACATTTCCAATTGCCAGGGAAGATGTCACATTCACCCCAAATAAGGCTGCTGAATAAAAAAAGGACAGGCAGCATTCTCCACACCAGGATGTTCAACTGGTTCCAGCTACTGGAAAAAGCTGTGAGACTGAACAACTCAAAGTTCAATCTGCTTGCCCCCTCAGAGCAAGAATGCTAAACATGGTAAATATTTACTAGGAAAACACTCTGTGGATTCTGTTTCCATAATGTGTCTGAAAAGCAAAACCAGAAGCAATGAGATAAAACTGAGAGAAACTGCATCTCCAGCAGCTGGCAGATATTTGTAAAACTGAAGTAATTTCTTCTTTTGATACAAATCAATGCTATAATTCAAGAACTGCACTATGCTGTAGAAGCCTAAATTAGTTAAGAAGAACATTTCCAGGAAGCATTTCACCTACCAAAGTACTCGGAAAACTTCTCTGCATTTAAAGTAGCACTCATCAGTATGACTTTCAGATCCAGCCGAACATTCAGAAGATCTTTAATAATGCTCATTAAAACATCTGATTGAAGATTTCTTTCATGGATTTCATCAAGAACTACATGACTAATGCTGGATAAGTGCCTAAAATAGAAGGGGAAGAAGTTAAACTTTTGCTTTTAGAAAAAATAAAAAGCAGAGCCATGACTGTTTGGAACAGCTCAGGACCCATTCCATAATTGCATTCAGTGTCTCATTAAACAGGAGCCCTTACTTATCTGACTGGAGCCACTGCAGGACAATTCCTGTGGTACAGTACAAAATTGAACCTTGTTTCCTTGGCAAGCGACTGAAAGACACAATAAGAACTCCTCAGTTTTCCTCTGTATTTAACAAAATGCTGTAAAACCTTAAACCCCAGCTGCAGGTGCCATTGCAGACATGATGCAGATGTGCCTCACACTGCCTCCCTCACTCAGCACAAGGAATTAGGCCACTGTTGCAACACTTTTGTGGCTGGGGAATGGAGCAGGGAGAGGCCCTGACTTCCCAGGCACCCTTGGCCACCTCCTACACACTGAGGTGCTGATCCCCACCTCCTGCAGCTCTCCAGGCTCAGCACAGAGGGCACTCACATGCACAGCCCTGGCAGCAAAGAGCAATAGCAGAGAGATTCTATGAACCCCAGTTAAAATGCTGGGAGGGCTCAGCTCTCCTCTCTCACCAGCAGTTTTGCTTCAACAAAAGGGTTCCCTTACGTGCTGGTACCACTTCAGATTTTTAAATTATAGCCAACTACAAATGGAAAAGCTTTTGCTCTGTCACTGCACCTATTACATGGTCCCAAGGAATTAGTCCATAAATATGTGGAGCAAATGCACAGCTTTCCACAGAAATATGGTTTGGAGCATTCCCCCCTTTAGCATTTTCACTTTTCCTTGAAATTCATTGATTAGGGACATCAGTTTTATTTCTGCCCACAGCAGAACCTTTTACAAGAGCTGAAAACAGGACTTATTAGACAAAGCCTAACTTAGAATAGTCACTGTCACATAAAACATACTAAATGCACTCAAACCTTTTCCTAAAATTCAAAAACCTTATTCCTTCCTCACAGGAATTCCTTCAGGGGAAAACACCAGCAGGAAAGCAGTTCTTTCTTTTTAGAAGTACTTTTCAAATGGTCTCCTTTGGATAACAAGAGGCCCTTGCCACGGAGCCGCTCACCTCTGCAGGCGGATCTGGTACCCCGTGCTCCTGCCATTGCCACAGCTCTCTGCCCTCTCAGCAGCCACTCTCTCAGCCACCTGAGGGGGACAAAGAAAATCAGGCTGATCTGTGACTCAGCTGCTCACCAGTAGGAACACCTGGTACTGAGAGGTTCGTAAATAAAGAAATGCCCTGAAGAGCACCTTTTCTCCTCCCCTGAGAGCAGCAACCCAGGGACAAGACTCTCGAGGAACACAGGGCATCAGCAGCAGGTTCCCCTTTCAGAGCTTGGCCATCTGACACTGAACTATCAAGGACAGTAACTACTGAGCATTTGAAAGCCAGATTCTTTCCTGCTCATTAACACACCTCTAGAGGGCCTGACACAACATTAGTTTGTATCTTAATGGGCATTTGCACTGCCCAAATCCATTAAAACCACAGCTCTAACCCATGACTAAAGCCAGGGAAGAAGGAGGCGGCAGTGCCAGCGCTCCATGGACGCTGAACCTTGTGAACAGCCAGTTAGTGCAGGTTCCCAGCACTGTTGTTTGCAGCAGACTGGGCAGGGGCACTCACGGAGATGGCGCTGATCCTGCGGGGCTGCGTGCACACGATCCTGCAGGTGGAGCCCAGGCCACGCTCGATGTGGTCGTCCAGGATGAACTGTGTCACCTGCGTGGTTTTGCCGCAGCCCGTCTCGCCGCTGATCACCGTCACGCGGTTGCTGTTGATCAGCTTCACCAGCTCCTGGCCACACAAAGACACAACCATTACTGCTCTGCTGCTGCAAACACACTGTGGAGGATTCTGAGAATTCTCTGCTCCTGTGGGATGAACTCTGAGCAAAGCAGCAACAGGCTCGGCTGCTTCCTGTAATGCTACCAAAAAAGTTTAGGTTAAACCTCACAGAAGCCATTTCTGCACATTTGCACTTCCCGTGTATAGGGTTTAAAGCATGCCCAACCTCAACACTAGCTTTAAATACTTCAGAGCCTGTATGAAAGCAACGTGGAAGAACTAAAATGAAAGCCTGAAATATATTTTTAACCCTTCTGCTTTCTGCTTGGCTCCTGTAGATCTTTGGAGACTGAACACAAGAGTTTGCCCTGCTGGACTCCAAGCCTGCACAAACTAAAGGTTTTCAGCACAATATTTTAACATTTCTTGTACCAACAGGAACAGTTTTGCAGCCTCCCCTCCCCTCCCAAGGACTGTTTAGGGGAGTATGACTATTTTAAGAACAAATGCTAACAGCAAGGACATTATGGCAAATAGAGGGACTGTAGGAAGCTCACTGATCACCCACTGAGCCTGCAAAAACAAACATATCAGAATACTCAATTTCTACTGCATACAGGGGATATCAGCCTAAGAACTAACATCAATTAATAACAGCCCCTGTTTTGGAGCACTGCACCACAGAGTCTTTCTCAATACACACTCACCTCTCTCATCCCATATGAGGGCAGCTTCTCTCGGAATCTCTGGGGAAAAAGAAAAAAATATTTCTCTTTAAACACCTTTTCAGCACCGAAGCAATAGAACAGATTTCACTTCTATTAGATTTCACCCTTTAGTTTGGGCTACACTGCAAAATAATGACAAACTGCTCAACAACACTTGTATAAGCACAGGCCCATGGGAAATAACTTTAATTCCATGTGTTGTTTCAGTTTCATTCAATTTAGAAAAACGATTTCAGCCCAACAGTTAAGTACATGACAAGGCAGGTATATACAGG
>NW_005054309.1:11382318-11383996 GCF_000277835.1 Geospiza fortis | reverse complement strand
GACTGTTCAAAACAAAACCTCTGTTTTCAAGAGGCCATTCCTTCAGAGCCCAGTGCTGTGCTTCTGCAGTTACAGACCTAACTGCAGGGACACAATCCATAAAGAAGAAAGGGAAATCCACCCAACAGAACAACACGTCAGCTTCAAATTTCAGATTGTAATTGTTTCTGAAATTTGTCATTTCTGATTTTAATTGCTGTTCTATCAATAGTAACATCATGACAACTTTCCAGTAAATTACGAGGTATTACATTTTGAGGTTAACTTAATTTAAAAAAAAATCCAATGAAAAGTTTTCAACTTAACACACGGAAAAGTACCTGCATTTCAATATATCTGGGATCAGATCTCTTCTTCATTAACTCTTCTTTAAGTTGCTCATCTAAATCAGCATCCTGCTCATTTTTTTCACAGAGGAATTCCACATCCAAATCCAGGGATGTTTTTTCCCAGGCTGGTGTCTGTCTTACAGGAGCTTTCTCAGCATTTGGTTTCACTTTGGCAGGCTGTTCTGGAGCAGGGCTGTAATGACAGAACAAGAACTTCAGATTCCCCCAGCATGCAGGTGGTGCAGGTAATTACATCCAGCAGTTAATGAACCAACAGTCCATGGGAACAGAGAACCACAGAATGATTTGGGTTGGAAGGATCTCAAAGCCCACCCAGTGCCACCCCTGCCATGGCAGGGACACCTCCCACTGCCCCAGGCTGCTCCAGGCCCAGTGTCCAACCCAGCCCTGGGCACAGCCAGGGATCCAGGGGCAGCCACAGCTGCTCTGGGTCTGTCACTGCAGTGAAAATCTTTAAACCAAATAAAGTCTCAAACCAGCAACCACCCACAACCTGACATCAGGATCCAAAAAACAACACGTTCTTTTGTACCAAACGAAGCCCCAAAGCAACAAAACATCATCAGAGAATTACTGCTTGACCCAGTGCCCCATAACTGGATGCCTCACCAAATGGAGCCCCAATCCCCTCACTCAGCACACCAGCCTACTCCAGCTATTCCTGCAAATCCTTAACAACTCCAGAACAGACCCTGCGAAAATGTTCCAAGACTGCACAATAACCGAAAACAGAAGCCAAAATCCACCTCTGGAAGAGTAATTCCAGAGGCCAAGAGAGCTGAGAAGTCCCATGTATCTATTGTAGTAGGCCTTGAGATGAGTTAGAAGTTTTCTGAGTCTAAGTAGAAATTTAACACTCCAAACTCAGCAATAATGAAAGAGTTTTACAGCAATGACTACAATCATTTCAGTGTGACAACACATGTGGAGAAACTGGTGGATATTTGTTGAGCCAGTACACTCAATAAAGGTAAGTCACCTCTGACACATCTTCCTGACAGCTTGTGGAAAATTTGTACCATTCAAAATAAATAAAAGAACTGGTAACTATATCTCTTTACCCTTCTTCGTCCCCGGACCACCAGGACATGGCTTCTTGCTCTTTGTCGTTTTTAGTCTGGACAGAATTCAGCAGCTGCACAATTTGCTCTTCCCTGCGCTCGTCCATGCGCACCACAGCTCTCTAGGGCAGAAAGCACAGCGTCCATCATCAGAGCACACCAACAACGGCCGCGGCAGCCCTCACACACCGGCCCGCTGCTGTGACCAGGGCTCCGGGCACGACGAGCCACCCCCGGCTCTGCCTGCGCGCAGAGGCACCGGCCCCC
>NW_005054309.1:11380468-11381597 GCF_000277835.1 Geospiza fortis | reverse complement strand
ACCTAATTCACCCGTAAACCGCGGGTTCGAGTCCCAGCCTGACTTAAGCTACCCGCAAGGCCCACGGGTTCGAGTCCCGGTCCCACCTAACGCAGCCACCGGGCCCCGGGTTCGAGTCCTCACCCTGACCCGCCCCGCTGGACCCGGGTTTGAGTCCCCGACCGGCCGGTGTGTTGCAGAATGGGGAATTTGTATCGTTTTCTTAATGTTTGATGTTCGTATACTTTCAGGCCTAATCAACAAGAAGAGAGATTTAATTTAAACAAAGAGCAGCCCATGAGCTTTAAGTGATGTAGTGATGTCCAGGTGTTAGAAAAGTATTTCTAGTATTATGTCGATTTAGATGTTGACAAGGACTGCAAGTGAGTCAAAGCCGCTGTAACCTCCCACATGTGGAGCTGCCGCCTCGTTTCTGCAGGTTCCTGCAGACCCACCACCCAGTGCCAACAAACACCAAAGCTGGGCTTTAAGATTTTATTTAGGATTCCCTTTAGACACACATGTGCCTCAAATAAATAGGTATATAAATAAATAACTTAAAATCCACTATGGAAAGCTGTAAAGCACTTGAGTATTTGTTATCCCCTTGATAGAGCGTTAACAGTTTGAATTGATTCAACAGTGCACCTAAATAAAATTTGCACGATAGGAAAAAACCAGCTGATACTGTGTTTGCTGGGGTAACTGACACACAGCAGCACTGCCTGCCACAGCAGCTGAGGCGTGCAGATTAAGCCCCTGTTTTAGCTGCTGCCCGTCTCCTCCCGCTCTCGGTAGGCTTTGTTCAGCAGCTGTATCTCCTCCTGGTACCCGGCCCTGGCCGAGAGCTGCTGCTGGCTGTTGCGCCGATGAGCCTCCACGGTGTCCGGGATGGAGATGCTGAAGTCGCTGTTGGACGGCACCAGCAGCGAGTAGGAGGCGCTTTCCCCCAGCTCGCAGCTCACGAACCGGTTCTCCTTGCGGGAGTAGCGCAGGGAGGGCGAGCGGGCGTGCGCCGAGGACTGGCTGATGCTGCTGACGATGGACACGGTGTCCAGCGCCTCCGGGGTGTCGCAGATCTCCAGCACCTCCAGGTGAATCTTAACGCTCGTGTCCGCGAAGCCGGGCTCCCCCGGGCTCGGCTCTCGCC
>NW_005054309.1:11373997-11380439 GCF_000277835.1 Geospiza fortis | reverse complement strand
CTTGGCCGTGGGCGCTATCTTCTGCCCCTCCGAGCTCACCTCGTACGTGGACAACGAGAGCGTTTTGCCGCCGGGGGCCTGCAGGGACACGGTGCCCTGGAAGGCGCAGAGGGGCACGGCCAGGGCTCCGCCCGTGCGCTGCGGGGAACAACACTGTAAGTGCTGAGATTGCCCAAAGTCCGGCAAAATCAGTTAGTGTGCTGAGATTGCCCCGAATCCGGCAAAATCAGTTACTGTGCTGAGACTGCCCAAAGTCCGGCAAAATCAGTTACTGTGCTGAGATTGCCCAAAGTCCGGCAAAGTCAGTTAGTGTGCTGAGATTGCCCAAAGTCCGGCAAACAGCCACTGTGCTGAGACTGCCCCGAATCTGGCAAAATCAGTTACTGTGCTGAGATTGCCCCGAATCCGGCAAAATCAGTTACTGTGCTGAGATTACCCAAAATCTGGCAAAATCAGTTACTGTGCTGAGACTGCCCCAAATCCGGCAAAATCAGTTACTGTGCTGAAATTACCTAAAATCAGCACCAATCAGCCACTGTGCTAGCATTGCCCAAAACCCAGCACCACTCTGCTGCATTGGTAACTCACTGCCTGCTCCTTGCAGAATTTTACATGCCTGGTATCTATGACTTGAAAGAGTAGTGAAAACTTTTTGTGGTATTATACACCTTAGTGTATGAAGTCCCAAGTGCCTGTGACTGACTGTGAAATCTACAGAATATGACAACCAAAGTTTAAATAAAAGCTGATTCCTTCAGTGCAAGGTTATGTCTGGTTTAATCAAACTCTTTGATTTGCCAGACTGAGCATGAGGCACCTGGAGGGAGAATGAGCACTCTCCACTTGCTGGAATGAGCACTGCATGTCTGCAGAATGAGACATTTCCAATCACTTTCTGAAAGTGCCTCTTTCTGAAAGTCTTCTCAAGGTTTCTCTTGAGAAATCAGTATTTACTGTTAGAGTGAAAAAGATCCATCAAGCCTCCTCTGTCACTGCCCAGTCAGTAACCAGGGAGACACTGAATGCTGTCATTTCCCACTTGAACAGCTCCAGTGGAAATGTTCAATTCCAGACACCTCTACCTGTTTCTAAAGTGCAGAATCCATTTGTCAGTGCAAATCACAATGCTGTGCTCTGGGGAGCACTGTGGATGCAAGTGCTGGGACTAACCCATGGTTACGGGGCCCAAAGGAGGGACAAATGCATTTATCCTGGGTTTAGATACAGCCAAGTAGCACTGATTATTACTGGAATTACTTTCAGTATAAATTATTATTAATGAGAACAGAAAGTGACCTTCATCTTGTCCTTGATCCCATTATTAATTACCCATTTTTGCTTCTCATGACACATCCATGGCAATAAATAGGAATCCAGAGCAAACCACACTCTGCTGGTATACCCTGTGAAATATTTTGCCTCCCACTCCCACGGTTCCCTGCAGTTCAGTGTTTGTCTTCAGCTCTCAGCCCTTCCCTCAGCAAGTTCCACTGTGTGTGGAGAGGATTCCCCACATCAGGGCATCCCCCATGCAGCCCCTGGAGACTCTCCTGGCTCTTGGAATCTGGCACAGGGATTTCACCAGAGAGCTCCATGTACCACCACAGGCATTTTTCAAAAGCAAAGACCCCAAAATCCCAGTGAAAGAAATCACAAATGTCCTTGTTCCCTAGGGAATGCTGATGCATTGTGAACAGAGAAATCTCTGCAGAATCGATCAAGCAAATCCCCTCATTATTTAATTACACATGCACCTTCCAGAGCTCACAGAAGACAGGAAGGCAAAACCTCCCCCAGCACCCCTGTGGGTCAGGAGCAGGCTCCCTGTGCTGCCCCTGCTGCCTGAGCAGGGTCTGGGCTGGATTCCCCAGGGAGGATATTGTCCACAGGGAAGCCTCGGCTGTGTCTGAGGCCCACAGCAGCTGGAACAGGCTCTGACAGACAGATTTCCATTTGGAAATGGTCAAAGAACAGCAGGGGCTGAGTGGGACACCGCACGCCATCCCAGCTGGTTCTGCAGTGTCTGGGGACAGACTCAAGCACAAGGCCCTTGGTAGGCTGTCCCTCCCGATTCCTGGTTTCCCAGGCCCTGGAATACCAACAGGTGTGCCAGCAGTGTCCCAGTGAAGCACAGGGTGCCAGCAGTGTCCCAGTGAGGCACAGGTGAGGCACAGGGTGCCAGCAGTGTCCCAGTGAGGCACAGGGTGCCAGCAGTGTCCCAGTGCAGCACAGGGTGCCAGCAGTGTCCCAGTGAGGCACAGGTGAAGCACAGGGTGCCAGCAGTGTCCCAGTGAGGCACAGGGTGCCAGCAGTGTCCCAGTGCAGCACAGGTCACTGGGCTCTGCTCCTCCTCCCTGGGACAGGGCTCTGCACCAAGAGCACACACAGCTTGTGCCACGTTCCTGTTGCTCCACTGGGCCCTGCTGCCCTCCCAAACAGAAATCCAGCGATCTGAAACAGCTCTGAGCAGTTTGCATTCCTAATTACTTTGGTCAAACACAGCTTGAGATGAAAAGGTCTATTTTTAGAACGTTTCCAGTATGGATCCTGGCTTTTCCTTTCCAGAGACAATGACTTTTCTGTTTGTTTTAAAATAGAGGCTTCGTCTTCTACTTCCCTAAGAGTGCAAATTAGCTGCAGTGGAATTAATTGCTGCAATGATTTGCCTTTTCTGAGGCTGGCTGCAGTACATGCAGAGCCAGGGGTCATGGCAGGAAGAGGGAAGCTCACCTGAGATGGGCTGAGCCCAGCAGGTGCCATTGCCTGTCTGGTGCAGATAGAGCTGGATTTTATCTGTCAGTACCAGGGGGTACAACAGAGCCCCAAGGTGAGGACAGCTCGGAGGGAAGGGCTGGGGGAGCTCTATCCAGCCTTGCCCTCCTGGGCACAAGTCTCTGCTCTCAGCATTCCTCTGCAGCTCCAGAGAGAGCCAGAGGCACTGGAACTGCAGCAGGAGCACCACGCAGAGGGCACAGGGAACAGGGTGAGACAGTGAAGGTAAATGTTACACTGATTTTCCAGCCACAGGAACCTCTTTGGAAGTCAGGAACGCGTTCCAAGCAGCTGAGCAGGAAGAGCCCCGTTGGGCAGAGCTCAGCACATCAGCAGGGCTGAGGTGGTGCAGGTTCCCAGCAGCAATGAGAACCTTCCAGGCCATTCCTAACTCAGCTTCTGTGCTGTGCCTGGCGTCCAAGGGAACGCTCACAACCTCCCTGCAGCCAGGGAGATGCTGTGTATTTCTCATGTTAAACACTCCTGCCTGCACTGCTCCCCCTCAGTGCAGTCACTTGCACAGCCTCCGCCTCTCCTTCCTTGCAGGGCACATAAATAGGTCCTGTGCAGCCTCTTCAAAGAGTTTCCTTGAGGCAACCCACAGATGAGGTAGAGAAAAATAATCAGCAAGCCTGGAACAAACTGCCAGCCTGGGAAATTTTTGTTGCCTGAGGGCACTGAAGCATAGACAAAATAAGACATGACATATTTACACCCCATCTCTTTAGGAAGGGAGATACATGGGTATTTTATGAGATGTTAAAGGTATTTTTCAAAAATGCAGCCGAGCAGGAGTTGGAAATGACAAGTACAATTTTCTCTCTCCTTCTCCATTACAGCCATCCTATCATATATTCAATAAACCCTGCTGCCTCATTCTCTCATGCCACTTTTATTTCAGAGAAAACACTTTGATGGAGCAACTCTTTACTCACGGAACAGACAATGAAGAGACAACCAGCTCCACAGCCACTACTGTCACCCCAAGGAAGTGCCACTCTCCAAGCCCACGGCTTCCAGAGGGAGCCAAAGGCATCCTGGGTGCTGTCTGGCACCTGCTCTTCAAACTCCATCAAACTGGCTGATCCCACATCTGTGGGGATGGCTGATCCTCCTCCTGCTGTCAGCTCTTACAGCTCTTCCTCCTGATGAGAAAATCAGCAGCTCTCCACCAAGAACCCCTGTATTTATGGACTGTCAGAGGAGCCCCTGTATTTCCTGCAGAAGGATGTGGCCAGTCAATGCTGGGGGAGTCTCCTTCTTCAACACATGTAGGAAATGCAGAGTGATGAGAACTGAGTGACTTTTCTTAGACTTTGGGACTTCCAGACATGATGAATAAAGGAGATGGTTTTCAGCTTATAATGTGTGGCCCAAATTGATCTTTCATCCAACATAAACCTGAGCAATGCATTCAAGTTATTTTTCCACGGCTCGCAGGGGTTTCAGGCTCTGCCCTTTCCCAGCTGCAAAGCAAATGTCAGCTGTGAAGCTCTGGCAGCTCCTGCTGCATGTCAGAACCCGGCAGAGCTGTGACTGCAGCGCCTGGAGCTCCTACCCCATGGGAGCTTCAGGGCCTGGCAGTGGGCTATACCTGGGAAGGTGTCAGAGGTGGATGAGTTGTGGTTCTCTGTAATGCAAGAAGGGAAGAGTATGTCCAAAAGGGCCAACAAGGCCCCAGGGCACATAAAACCCCCCAGGCAGTCACTGCCAGCTGCTCACACAGAGCTGCTCACACCTGCTGCAGTCCACAGCTGCAGCTGAACTGGCACCAGGGCACACGGGGAAAGGAATTCTATTCTTTTTTAAAACATCATCTGGAAACTCCTGCAAGGAGCTATGAACCTGATAAGGTGATTTTATAAACCAAGCTGTACATGGCACATGAGGCCTTGGCAAGAACTGGTAGATTAAAACCAGGCTGAGTCATCACTCACTTTTGCCCCCAAATGCAGGAATTCGTCTCTGCACACTGCAACAGAGTGAGCATTGGTTTTTTATGAAAGGGATGATCAGTCCCATTTGAAATATCAGCCAAATTCCTACTGTGACTCAGATGATAAACGTGTGTTTATCAGATGGCGAGAGAAGCCCATATTTGAATACAAAATACACCTTATCCATCTCCTGTGCATGTGCAGAGGCTGAGCATGAGCTGATCTGGCTCTGAAATCATCCTGCTTGGATTAGGTGACTGCAGAGAGCCCTTCCTAATGAAGCCTTCCAGAGCTCCTGTCTCACAGACTTCACCTGGGCTCTTACCCCACTCCCACCTGCTGCAATGCCCAACGGCCACTGAATTCCATGGTGGAATTCTCTGGGAAATGTCATCTTTTGGAGAGAAACTTCCTATTCATTAAAATAAAGTAACATAATTCATACTTCTTACCATACACAAATCATGCAGGTGCACACAAAATAAGAAAACCCCATGATTAAGAAGACAAGTGAGAAGTTATTGCAGGATCAACACCTGCAAATAGGTCTGTGGTGACTAAACATTATTCAGTGCCATGTATGAGTTTTACTAAAAAATGGGACTCATGGAAGTATCACTGTCAGTAAAAATCATTCCTATTGCATAAGGAAACTCTTACTGCCAGCAAAGAACAAACTGCTCCTTTACCTGCCGAGGGTTCCTCTCGGATCTGCTCCGGCACCACTCCCAGTCTGAGAGCTCGGGCGCGCGGCTCTCCTGGTGGCACAGCCTCCTCTCTGCTCCTTCAGGGAAGGAGCCAGGGCTGGTGCCCTGCTGGTGCTGGCCGGGCCCTGGGCCAGCAGCAGGGGTGCCCTGGGGGCCGTGTCCCAGTGCCCCTGTCCCTGTGTGGCCCAGGCTGTCCCTGCCTCTGCCCGGCTCCCCGCAGGCACAGCCCACCAGGCTGGGGTAGGACGAGGGTTTGCCGTCCCTGCTGCCATGGGGAGGGCTCTCCAGGGATATCCTGTAGATGCCACAGCCCTGCTGGAACGACAGGTTGAACTCAAAACCGCCGCGCTTGGCTAGGCAGGAAGGAAAGGAACTGTGTTAGGGGTTGGGACTGAAAAGAAAAAGGAGGTTACAAACACAATGCAAATGGCATGCTAAAACATGGAATAAATTATCCAGCTCCTGCTGGAAACAGACAATTTTCCCTCCATAAAAAAAACATGAATTGTTGAGAAGAAAGACTTATGAGAAGGAGCTGCCTTCTGGATGAACTGCAGTCGTTCTCTCTGGGAAAGGGGCTAGAAGGGCAGCAGGGGCAGCACAGGCCATTCTGCACCTGGGTGATGTGTTTAAAGCAAGGAAAGCCATGCACTGGGGATGGCTTTTCTCTAAGATTCAGGAGTTCTTTCTCCCCGATCAAGCAGGGAATGTCAGGAATTCGTCCACTGATGGTAGAGGATTTTCACTCCAGAGAATAGGAAACAACTCCCACATCCTCAGAAATATTTAGCCCTTAACATTTGCAGTTGAGACCCGATGATCCCTGTGAGCCCCTTCCATTCTGTTCCTCCAGCTATTTTCACACAAAGACCAAGCAAAAACAGGGCTCTTGCAGATGCCAAGAAGGTTACCAGGGCAGGTGTGGCAAGCTCTGTCACACCAACAACCCTTCCACACTTACTTTTGGCCCCTGGCGAAGGCACTGCACAGGAGCTCCTCCTGCAGTTGATGACGCAGCCGCAGGGC
>NW_005054309.1:11363984-11373958 GCF_000277835.1 Geospiza fortis | reverse complement strand
CAGGAAGCTCAGTGCCTCTAAAGAAAGGCTCTGCAGCCCAGTGGTGTACTGGACAGCCATCTGTATCTGAAAGGCAGAGCATTTTGAAATGTAAATCCCTTTGGGCACAGGAGATGCTTCCAGGAACAAGGAGAACATCTCGCTGCGGATGTGACACCACTGTAGGACACAGATTGTCATTAGTGTTGGCTGAGGACAACATTTCTGGCTCCAACAGACAGCGGAGGAAACACTGACTGCTCTCCTCTGATGCTGCATTTCTCAGAAAAACCCTCACTGAAGCTAAATATAGCTGCTGAGCACCACTGAGCAGCTGCCAGTGCCAGCCAGTCCCGTGTGGCACCGAGGAGCCCAACCTCACACAGCCAGGGCAGGGGCAAGTGCCCCATTCCCAGCAGATCCCTTTCCCCATGTTCCCCATTGCCAGCAGATCCCTTTCCCCATGTTCCCCATTGCCAGCAGATCCCTTTCCCAGATTCCTGTCCCCAAACACACACACATGCCCGCAGCAGCACTCCCTCCCACCCCAGCACTACAGGGTTTAGAAAGGTGCCACCAAACTGCATTTTAATACCAAACTCCTATTTTTAACCCAAAGGATGTGTCTCAGAGGACAGGACAGAGGGGCTCTTAGCCCAATTCCCAGCCCCAGAATGCTGAGCAAGCCCTGTCCCACAGCTGGCAGTACCAAGGGGAACCTTACTGCCCCGGTGTTCACATGACATGAATGATGTGATGGGAGAGTGTCAGAGCCATGAACCAGGCTCTGCCAAACCCTCTGGCACCAGTGAAACTCATGCAGTGACACAGACCTGCTGGAGAGGACTTCTGCTGGCTCAACTACTCTACGAGTTCATCTGTTTCAGTCCATGGCCCACAGGTGACGTCCCACTGAAATGTAAGTGAGCATTGGAAAGTGAAGCCATCTGAGAATTTACCATCATTGGCAGCCAGAGAAGGACTTTGGTCAGTGCCAGGATCAGCGAGAATCGTTTCTGGGCCAAGCCCACCGTGGAGCTCCTGCTCTGTGCGCGGCTCTCGGCCACACCCGTCCCGAACAGCGCCGCCGAGGCTCGGCAGGGCTCCCGGCTGGGGCTCACCCGAGCACAGCAGCTGCAGCGTGAGGGGAGCGGCCAGCGCTGCCAGGAGGGAGAAGCACAGCGAGTACACAACCAGCACAAACAGGATGTAGGGGCTGGCACAGTCGGCGAAGCAGCCCCAGGACGTGCGGATGTACCTGCCCCAGCCACAGAGAGGCAAAATGCACAGCAGCAGGCTGGCGGTCCAGATGGTGAGGACGGCCCATGCCACACTCACACGGCGCTTGGAGGAGCTGCAGCTCAGGGTCCCGGGCGTGCTGAGGGTGTAGAAGTTGTAGGAAACTATAAGAGACCCTTTCAGGTTGCTGGAAATGCCCTGGAATAAATACAAAAACGCTGAGGTGGTGCACAGAGGCTGGGGCAGGACTTCACTTGACCACTGCATGAGCATGAAAATAGTCACCGGCACGATGCTGATCAGATCATCTGCTGCCAAAGAGGTCACAATCATCGAAACCGTGCTTTTGGTCTGCAGTTTCAGCAGGGAAACTAGTGAATAAATGCTGCCCAGAAGGGCTGGGAGAGCAATGGCAAAAGTCAACCAGAACAGAAAGACATTCCAAGTTCTCTGCTCACTGGGTTTGTCCATAATGCTGTGATGCTCAGTCAAGAAGCTTGTCCCATTGAGTGACAAATTACCAGGAGTCACCGACATTGTCCTGGGCATGTTTTCCTTTGCCTTCTCACTGATTCTGCAAGTTTTCACCAGCTGAAACCAGACCTGTCAGCTCCACATCACAAGTTTCTTTGTTTTCCTAGACTCTCTTCTGTGGCATCTGATGAAGAAATATTCAGGTGGCAGCACCCCTAATGACCAGAGCTGATGCTCCCAAAAAGCCAGGCAACAATGAAGTAACAAAGGTGCTGAAAAAAAGATGGAATTCTTCAAGATCGTTCCGGTGCTGTCAGATGGTGAAGTGGGGCTGCTCGGGTGCCCGCATGCCGCTCCCCGTGCCGGATGGCAGGCACTGCCTCCCTGCCAGGATACCAGCTCAGGGTGTCAGCCCAGGATGTCAGCCCAGGATACCAGCTCAGGGTGTCAGCCCAGGATGTCAGCCCAGGATACCAGCTCAGGGTGTCAGCCCAGGATGTCAGCCCAGGATACCAGCTCAGGGTGTCAGCCCAGGATGTCAGCCCAGGATACCAGCTCAGGGTGTCAGCCCAGGATGTCAGCCCAGGATACCAGCTCAGGGTGTCAGCCCAGGATGTCAGCCCAGGATACCAGCTCAGGGTGTCAGCCCAGGATGTCAGCCCAGGATACCAGCTCAGGGTGTCAGCCCAGGATGTCAGCCCAGGATACCAGCTCAGGGTGTCAGCCCAGGATGTCAGCCCAGGATACCAGCTCAGGGTGTCAGCCCAGGATGTCAGCCCAGGATACCAGCTCAGGGTGTCAGCCCAGGATGTCAGCCCAGGATACCAGCTCAGGGTGTCAGCCCAGGATGTCAGCCCAGGATACCAGCTCAGGGTGTCAGCCCAGGATGTCAGCCCAGGATACCAGCTCAGGGTGTCAGCCCAGGATGTCAGCCCAGGATACCAGCTCAGGGTGTCAGCCCAGGGTGTCAGCCCGGGATATCAGCCCAGGATACCAGCCCGGGATATCAGCCCAGGATACCAGCCCGGGATATCAGCCCAGGATACCAGCCCGGGATATCAGCCCAGGATACCAGCCCGGGATATCAGCCCAGGATACCAGCCCGGGATATCAGCCCAGGATACCAGCCCGGGATATCAGCCCAGGATACCAGCCCGGGATATCAGCCCAGGATACCAGCCCGGGATATCAGCCCAGGATACCAGCCCGGGATATCAGCCCAGGATACCAGCCCGGGATGTCAGCCCGGGATACCAGCTCAGGGTGTCAGCCCCGGATGGCACTGCCAGCAGTGCCCAGCGGCTCCGGGACTCGCACATCGATCTCCCTGGGGCAGGATGGGAGGGATGCAGGACGGGCTCTGCCCTCCCTGCGGCATTCCCACTCCCGCTCGGGCACACGGATGGATGGTCCCGGACACCTTTTGGGGACGGCAGGGAGCTGTGGGACTGGGGCAGCCCGCTGGCATCTGCCCGTGGCCGCTCAGCTCAGCCTGGGCTCTGAAAACCGTCGTTCCTCACAGGACCCCAGCCCGAGCCTCATCAGGCGCTGAGAAACTGCTCTGCTGTGCCCTCAGCCTTCACAGGCACCCTGCCCCGACGGCAGGGAGCAAGGAGCCTCCTGCAGGGTCCCTCAGATCCTCCTCCTCACCCATGCCCCTGCCCTGCTTCCTTCCTCGGCCTCGCCGCAGCTCTCGGCACTGCGGGCAGAGCAGCCCGTCCTGTGCTCCCGTTTGTGTTTGCAAGGAAAGGTTCATCAGTGCTCTTGGGAAGAAACACACTTTTATTGCCTTGCCCCTTCAAGGCAGGCGACTTATTACTTCAGTTTGTCTTCTCACACAGTGTGCCTGTGATCTGAACTGCACCTTGCTACTCTCTGTGGCAGCTTTTATCATAACTTACCATACGGTGGGATTTCCTCCAGTTATCACTGCCCCCCGTGTCCCGAATTTTCTAAAGAAACAGGGAGAAAGGAATGACACAGAAAGGCACAGGTGATGCTGGTGCAGGGGCCTGGGGGCAGGAGGAGGCACCCCTGTGTGTCCTGGCGGGGCAGTGCCGGGCAGGCAGGGAGCTGCGGGGTCCTCAGCGCCTGTTCTCTCCTTCCCTGCCATCCCCGCATGGGGGAACGGCCCAACACCAGAGCTGTCCTTCACTGCTCCTGGATTTATTCCTTGTCCTGCTGGGAATTCTCCTTGCCCAGGAAAGGTCCCAAAGAGAAGATTCATTGAGATGGGACCTCCCCTCTGGCCCCCCTTCACACAGAGCCCAGCAGGCTGGGAGCGGGGCTCATGGAGCAGCAGGAGTGAGGGACTCTGGCTTTGCTGTGGCGCTGCAGCAGCAGGGGAACACCTGAAACCCAGAGTGTCAGGGAGGTTCCCCTGGCACTGAGCAAACCCAGCCATGCCACGCTGCTCAGGAGCCACTCCTGCTGTGGAGGCTCCACAATGTCACTGGCATGTTGGAGAAAAAGCCAATGCTGTGCTGTAACAGCACACCACTGTGGGAGGCTGCACAGGGAGGGTTAAACACAGAATCCAAACTGCTGAGAAACAGTTATCCCTTTCTGAAGGGAGGGAATACAAAAAGAAGAGGGCATATGCTTGGAGTGACCCAGCTGTGACCCCATCTGGAAGCAGCAGAAAATCAGCTGTGTGCATGGGACTTTCTCCAGTAATGATAAAATTAATGGCTGCAAGAGCCATGTGCAAAGCTGCACATTTCCCTGCCTGCAGTGCTTTCCCAGGAGCTCTGCTGTGGGTTGTCTCTGCCCCTCATTGCTCTGTCTTTACTTCCCCATCACCTTCTCTCCCACCCAGCTCCAAGGGAGGCAGAGGGAGCAGACTGGGAAATTCAGCCCTGGGAAGGGTGATCAAATTGAGTTTTATTGACAGATTGAAAGCTCTGGAACCAAGTTCTGCCTCTGGAGGACCAGGAACTTGTGTAAGAACAGTGCTGGTTAGCACTGCTCTTACCTACACCCTGCATTTGATGGGGAACCTTCAGCCCAGGCTCCAGGGCTGCCACCAGCTGTAATTCCTGGGAACCCGTGCCTTGGGAAGTGCCCTGGCAGGGTCAGAGTCCCACGTGTGTCTGAGGAAGGGATGCTCAGGGGAGGAACACCTGACAAGGCAGAGCTCTGCACCCTGATTAGGAGGTGTTGGATTGGGAACATGTGGAATATGATATATAATATATAATTATATATATATTATTTGATATATATAAAATTATATATAATATATACAAGACAGAGCTCTGCACCCTGATTAGGAGGTTTCAGACTGGGAACATGTGGCATATGATATATAATATATAAAAAGGAAGTGCAGAGCTACATATGATATATAATATATAATTTTATATATATATATAATTATACAGAGCTCTGCACCCTGATTAGGAGGTTTCAGACTGGGAACATGTGCAGTACTGAAAGATCCATCCAGAAAGGAAGTGCAGAGCTATGGCACTGACATCAACTATTTACTAATGATTCCAGTCAAGAGAAAGAACTCATGAATGTTTTAATGAGATTGTGAGGGGAAACATCCCAAAGATGATAAAATCACACTTAGCAAACAGCCTTTCAGCAGCAGGGACAGTTCCAGCCTCTCTGATGTGTGGTTTCTGAGACTCAGATTGTGACAGACTGCAGGAGCCAGGCGGGGTGCCAGCCCAGGACAGAGTGTGTCACCATGGAAAGCCCTGCCACAAACACCTTCCTTCATCAGCCTAGATGGAAACCGTGGCTCACTGCCCCAGAGATGAAGGTTTCAGAGAAAAAGAAATCATGCTTGAGAAGAAGGCAGAGTGTTTCCAAACTCTGAATCTTTTCAATTCTTGTGTTTATCTTATTCCCTGGGGCTGGTGACAAGGTGGGCTCTGTGTTCACAGGGAAGTGCAGTCCAGCAGTGTCGCTGTTGGTAAAGCAGTGTCCCCATCCCTGGGACAGCCAGTCCCCTCCTCCTGGGGACACCCAGCCCCTCCAGGGGAGCCCCGGCCCCTCCTGGGAGCATCACCTGGGGACCAGGAGGGGCCTGAGAGCTCTGCCCTGCCTTGCACAGGCAGCGAGCAGCTCTGGCAGCACAGAGCTCCGTGCCGCTCTGTCGGAGCGTCGGGGGTAGGACGGTGGGGATGGACAGAGACAAGAGATCTCCGAGGCCAGGTCTGGAACTTGGGGTTCATTGCACAGGGCCTATTGCACAGGGCCTGGGTGCAGGGCCCTGCTGGGATTTGGGGTTCATTGCACAGGGCCTGGGTGCAGGGCCCTGCTAGGAGCTGCCAGCCACAGCTGGAGCAGCCTGAGAGAAGAGAGGGGGAGAGAGGATGAGACGGTAAGAGAGTAAAAAAGGGCAAGAGAACCAAAGCATAAGAGAGTAAAAAAGGTAAGAGAGTAAAAAAGGCAAGAGAACCAAAGCATAAGAGAGTAAAAAAGGTAAGAGAGTAAAAAAGGCAAGAGAACCAAAGCATAAGAGAGTAAAAAAGGTAAGAGAGTAAAAAAGGCAAGAGAACCAAAGCATAAGAGAGTAAAAAAGGTAAGAGAGTAAAAAAGGCAAGAGAACCAAAGCATAAGAGAGTAAAAAAGGTAAGAGAGTAAGAGGGGCAAGAGCTAAGAGAGCGAGGTTCCCGTTACAATACAATAAATCATCTTCTGTGTTGAATATTCTGATTCTCACCAACCAAGCTAGTACAAGATACAAATCCTAGAGCATTTCCATACAGCCTATAAGAATCATTACATTACCACACTGTGTTACATTTTAAACCCTATAAACTCCTCTTTGGGCCCTTCTGCCAAGCTGTAGGGTCTGCTCTGCCCCTTGGGCCTGTCTGCAAGCAGAGGGTGTTGTTCCATCAAAAGGGGATCACCTTCAGTGGCCACACCATTGTTTTCCAATTGTTCAGTAACTGAGGGATCTCAAAGCTGCTTTCATTTCAATCTCACTTATAGTTTCCATATTCTCAAAATCTTTTGCCAGACAATCATATTTATAAGGCTTTCCTGTTCCATCTCCCCCAGCATCGCTCCCCACACCAGGGCTGCTGCTCTGGTTCATTTTACCAAACATTTCCCACAGCCACGAACAAGCAGGGCTCCCATTAGGCAGGGTTTGTGCAGAGCCAGCCTGGCTAGGGCTCAGAGAGCTGAGGAGATGAGAGCTGAGCATCAGCAGCCCCTTACACAGCGTTTGCTTTGCAGAACATGTACTTATGAAATATGCATGTGCTCAGAGGTGATTAGGATGCAATTCCTCATTTTGATTAAAATGCTGCTTCCTTTATGCTTACTGAGCTTCACAAAACAGCCTGATTTGTATGCTCACATAGTATTTTTGTGAGGTGTTTTTACAAACTAAATTTAACTTCACTGCTATGTGTGCAAAAATGAATGCACATATGCAACTTTCTTTAGCTTACAGTTGTTAACCTGAGAGATAAAGTGTTAAGTCCAAGCCCAAAATGATGGCTTCATTTCTGAGGTGGGGTGCTGGCATTATTTTTAATCACCAGGAACCCTTTTTTTCCCAGGATTATATGCCCAGATGCTGCCAGATGCATTGGGCCTGGAAAAAGAGGTTACTGTTAGACCCTGAGCCTAAGTTAGATAATCCCATTTTCAGTATCCATTAAAAGCCTTTACTTCTAGAATTCCTGAAGTTGTTAGGATCTGCAAAAAAATTCCTAGTCTAAAGAAAATGGAAAATCATTTGGAGCAAGCTGCATTAGATGGCAAAATGGGCCCTTCTTTCTCACAAATGGCAGAAAACAAGCCCTAGGGGACAGAAAAGAGATTTATTTCATAGGGAAAGGCACAGTAATTTTGTTTTCCCGTCCATTTTACCAGTGCTTTTATTACAGATTTTGTATTATTCACTCCTGTGCCAGCGCTCCACCAGGGCCTGACATCCAGTAGCACAGTTCTGAAATTGAGCTGGCTCCTGAATCAGATCCTGTTATTATTTTAATGTCTCATATATCAGTGCCTCTGGAAGACCTGCCAGAAGCCTTTTCACAGTGAAGATACCACTGGTCTTTGAGCCCCTAACAGCGTCCTCTCTGCTGTCCTATTTGAGACAGTAAATTTCCCATTTCCTTGCCAATGCCCAGCCTCTCTTCAGTCCTCAATTTCAATTACAACAGAACAAAGATCTTAGAGCAGTGTTCTGGTATCCCTCGTTGGGTATCTCTAACCTTCAGCAGCAGGCACTGGGAAAACTGGGAGCTGGTCAAGTCTGGCACAGCTCCCTGCTCAATGAGAACACGCCTCTTAAACCCCCAAACCTGTTCAAACAGAAGGCAGAACTGAATTCTTCCTACAAGAAAACGTCTGCCAGTGCCAGGATCCCTCCCCTCCATTTTGTCTGCTGATAAGGAAATTCATGGGAGTAACTGTGTGATTTCATTCACCACTATTCAGTGAAATATTAATGAGCTTTTTGCACTTTTCTCTGCTTCTCAGAACTGTTCCACCCTTTATCTCCTGCCAGATTTGAATGAGGACAACAGCAAAGGTCACCATGACAATGGTAGCTGTGACCTGCTTAAGCACAGGATGGATTTATCCCTGAGCATTGCCAAGGCCACTTACAGATGTAGTGGGAATCCTAAATGCCTGCTTATCTTCCATTGAAAACCTTTCAATCAAACAGCAAATGATGATCAGAGCAGCAGCTCCCTGAGGGGTTCCTTGGGCACTTGGGGCAAGTGCAGCACTGCAGCCACGAGCAGACAATGAACACTGGTCTGTATAAATGTATATATTGGTCTGTGTAAATGTATAAACTAGTCTGTATAAATGTACAAATTGGTCTGTATAAGTGTCTGCCACAAGCAGACAATGAACGCTGGTCTGTATAAATGTATAAACTGGTCTGTATAAATGTATATATTGGTCTGTGTAAAAGTGTAAACTGGTCTGTATAAATGTATAAATTGGTCTGTATAAATGTATAAACTGGTCTGTATAAATTTATAAATTGGTCTGTACAAATGTATAAACTAGTCTGTATAAATGTATAAATTGATCTGTATAAATTTATAAATTGGTCTGTATAAATGTATAAATTGGTCTGTATAAGTGTCGGCCATGAGCAGACAATGAACATTGGTCTGTATAACTGTTAGGAAGACATGTAAGAGAAAAGACATTGAAGTAGAAAAGAAACAAAATGACTAAGCCAAATTCCGGTGGAAATTCTATCAGAATCTGAGAAGCCCGGAGTCAGTGGCTTCCCAAAGGCACAGAGAGTGGCACATGCTGTCCCAGCACAAGTGCAAGCTGCAGGGGAAGCTGCAGGTGGAAGAGCAGCAGGAACACGTGCAGTGCAATGAGCAGAGCTTAGCAGAGGGCTGCCAGCAGGGCCTTTGCTCCGGAGGAGCAGGGATCCCTCCTGCGTGGCCATGGCCAGCAGCTGCCTCCGCCTGCCGTCAGTGGGACGTTCACACCCCGAGAGCTGCCCTCCAGGGATCTGCACACGGGCAGGGAGCTGCTGCCCAGCCCTGCTCCCCAGCACCTCACCCTGCTCCCCTGCACCTCACCCTGCTCCCCTGCACCCCCCTGCTCCCCTGCACCCCACCCTGCTCCCCTGCACCCCCCTGCTCCCCTGCACCTCACCCTGCTCCCCTGCACCCCCCTGCCCAGCACAACCCACGGCAGGAAAATTCCATTGTCCACAATGTGCTAAGACAAACTGAAAGAAAGATCCTTCACTCATGTACTGTGCTCGCAGGAGAAAACCCACCCTGCCTTTATAAACTGCATGCTCCAAGCTCAACAATACAATGACTGTCCTTACATCAAGGATAGGAAACAATGAAGTCATTTCCATGGATATTTCTTTCTTTCCTTGCTGTTCAAGGATGCTGGATGGCAGCAGGCAAGGGAGTCTCTACATCACCACAACACCCAAGGAGGGCTTGGAGTAGGGTAGGAACAAAAGAGGGGGAGATTTTTACTTCTTCTCAACTTCCTCCACACTCATTTTCCCACAATGGGTCGGTTTTTGTGATCTGTTTCCAGATCAGATGCACTCAGGGCGAGCACAGCCAGAGGCAGAGCTGCCATGGGCACACAAGGGCACTGCCACGAGGGGACAGACACTGATGGCAGGGACAGGGGACACACAGACACTGATGGCAGGGACAGGGGCTGCCTGAAGCCTCAGCTTCTGCATGGGATCCCCTGGAACAGGAATCTGCCGTCAGAAATGAGCATTTCCACCTCAGGCCGCTGGAGGAGAAGTTTTAAAGCTCTTCTGTCACCTCTGGCAGTCAGCGCCT
>NW_005054309.1:11362875-11363961 GCF_000277835.1 Geospiza fortis | reverse complement strand
CTCCTTCCAAGGCAGGAAACCTTCCCTGTCCATCACAGACAGCAGCAGGGAGTGCCCGTGGCTGTCTCCTGAACCACAGCCCGTTCAGAAAGCCCCAGAGCCCACTGCAGCTCACAGCAGTGCTCAGAACAAGCTGGCTTCTCTAAATGGGACATTGTAGAACATAATGAACTTTCATTATTCATTCTCACTCTGAAATCTGCCTGAACATCTGTGCTTGTTGGGATTTCAAGTGGGATTGTTCAGAAAAAATTGCAGAAGAATTTGCAGTGTGTGAGGGGAGGTTCTGGTATGATCAAAGGAAGAAAATCAAAGCTTTACAGGGTCTCACATGACAACAATGAAGAATCTGAACTTTCATTCTGCTCATATGCACCTCATTTGCTGCTTTTGTGACTGCTCAGGAGTGCCCAGTTCATGGCTCCTCGCTTTCAGCTGTGTAGAACTTCCCTGAGTTCAGAAAGTGAGGCTGACGTCACAGGCTAAAACAGAACAATTAAAGAAACATCCATCTCATCACATGCAGCCCCCTCTGCCAAAAGCTGGGCTCAGTGAGGGCTGGGCAGACAGGACTGTGCTGCACTTCTGCCTTGTGCAGCCCTGATGGATGGAGTTTAGTCCTTCCTCACAATCCTGAGCAGCTTTTGTTCTATTTTTACCTCCTCAAACATAGGATAATGTCCCTGAAAGCAGAGTGAGAACATCAAAACAACTTCTGGAGCCAAAGTTCAGCCCCTGGAATCAAGGAAGCCAATCTCTGTCGCAGCTCCCAGAACAGGCAGCAGTGCCAGAAATGGCTCCCAGACCCAGATCTTGCTATGGTAAAGCCTGGAGCAATCACTCCAAACCCTGCATCCTGTCAGGAGATAGCACACTGCTAAAAGGTTCCAGGGAACTGGAGCCAACATTCCTGCAGCCAAGGAAAGGTTTCCTCTCAGGAAAACAGTTGGAGATAGTCTTGAACTAATTATAACAGAATTTGGAAGAGGCCCTGAGATTTTCCAAAATAGGGAAATCCTTACTACTTAACCAAATTTATTTAGGAAATAATAAATACCCCCCCCCCCCCACCATGGAACAATCCAA
>NW_005054309.1:11362109-11362865 GCF_000277835.1 Geospiza fortis | reverse complement strand
CAAGTTGTAATTGGGAATATGGAAGGATTTTCCCTTCTGAAATTGGAAACTCCACAGGAGTTGCTCTCAGTGCATGAGCTGGTCCCAGGCTCTGGCACTGCTCAGCTCTCTCTTACAGCTGAGAGAGAAGGGACACAGCAGAATGGACATCCAGGAAAGTGGAGAATGGACATCCAGGAAAGTGAATACTGGACATCCAGGAAAGTGAATACTGGACATCCAGGAAAGTGGATCAGGAGTGACAAGAACCACCACAAACCATTTTCCTGTTTGTTTGGATTCCTGTCCCAGTTTGGTGCTGATGAGC
Organism: Geospiza fortis; assembly: GCF_000277835.1. Classification (NCBI taxonomy): domain Eukaryota; kingdom Metazoa; phylum Chordata; class Aves; order Passeriformes; family Thraupidae; genus Geospiza; species Geospiza fortis. The sequence continues at coordinate 11,362,558 of NW_005054309.1, read as the reverse complement.
ATCAGGTTATTGCCGTATCTCTCCTTGTCTTTATGCATTGCCAGGACTCCTGGCACAGAATAGGGACCCATTTGCCAGCTTGCATGTCTGGTTTGTTTTTCATCTCGCTTAATTACCTGTAAATTTATACTGGTGGTACAATTTATCCACTCTAAATGTCTCTGTTCTTGCTCAGCTGCCTTGAGCAGAAAGCCTGGCACCAGAAATATGCAAGATAACTGCATGTACAAGGAAAAATAAATAGATATGAGTCACAAAAAGCACAGCTCTTGCTCACATGCCTGCACTAAAAGAGCCAAGTTGTGCCTTCAGTCACCCTCCAAAGGGGTGAAGAAGTGACAGCTGAGGTTCAGACACAGCACCACTGGAGATGATGGAGTTCACACCCATTTTCATCATGAAGTGGTAAAATGAGGATGTCCCATGAAGAAGCTTCGCTCCAAAGGCCT
>NW_005054309.1:11359606-11362081 GCF_000277835.1 Geospiza fortis | reverse complement strand
GCCTGAAAAATGGCAAGGGGGAATTGAGCTAAAGGAGCTGTTCCCATCAGCTGGCTGGCCCAAGCAGGGTGCTGCTGCCACACACACAAACCCAGGGACATGGAAACAGGGAGTGCCACATGGAACTGGGGCAGGTGTTGGGGGAAAGCACAGGAAACCAGGGAGTGCCACCTGGAACTGTGACAGCTGTTGGGAGAAAGCACAGGAAACCAGGGAGGGCCACCTGGAACTGGGACAGCTATGGGGCGAAAGCACAGGAAACCAGGGAGGGCCACCTGGAACTGGGACAGCTATGGGGCGAAAGCACAGGAAACCAGGGAGGGCCACCTGGAACTGGGACAGCTATGGGGCGAAAGCACAGGAAACCAGGGAGGGCCACCTGGAACTGGGACAGCTATGGGGCGAAAGCACAGGAAACCAGGGAGGGCCACCTGGAACTGGGACAGCTATGGGGCGAAAGCACAGGAAACCAGGGAGGGCCACCTGGAACTGGGACAGCTATGGGGCGAAAGCACAGGAAACCAGGGAGGGCCACCTGGAACTGGGACAGCTATGGGGCGAAAGCACAGGAAACCAGGGAGGGCCACCTGGAACTGGGACAGCTATGGGGCGAAAGCACAGGAAACCAGGGAGCGCCACCTGGAACTGGGGCAGCTGTTGGTGGGAAAGGCCAGACCCTCATCTGGCAGCAGTGAGCAGGGCTGGGGGACATGCAGGAAGGAGGCAGGGTGGCAGCAGAGCCCCAGGCTGCACTCTGCACTCACTCACTCACTCACTCACTCACTCACTCACTCACTCACTCACTCACTCACCGCCCCACTCTGCCCAGACTGACGGAGCACGGGCGTGCTCCCTCCTGTTAGATCTCATTACAGAACAAATCAGGTACTCTCCTTTCCACACTGAGCTGCAATCACTGCTGGTTACCAGCCTATTAAACTCCGTGGAATTACTGAAGTGCTGCTCTCTGGAATTAGTGCAGTTAGCAGCATGGCTAATGGCGAGTGGTTTCAGTCACTTCACCACACACTTCTCATGCTCAGCTTTGTAGAATGGAATAAAAATGACATTTTGACACGGTGTGAAGTGAAATACCTTCTTTCTCAGTGTCTGCTCAGTTCAAGTATTTCTTCTGTGTATTTTCTGGAGGGGATGTTTGATCATGACTTTCCTGCACATTTTCCTGCTCTTTAGCAGTGAATCAGCAGCTGGAATGCCACAGAAGGGGAGCAGCAATCACAGCAAACACTAATGGTGCTTTAAAGGACTGCTGATAAATACACACAGTGTGAAAAACCTGCTTTGAACCAAAGAAACTGCACTGAGGACAGACCAGCTCCTGTGGGTTTTTTAGGCACCCATTTTTCCAGATATGCCACCAGTGCCCATGACAGGATCCAGAGAAAGGGCCTGGCAGCATAAAAGTGTTTCTCATAAAATCATTTTCATCTATACATGTAAATTTAAAATTTCATGTAGTGAATATGCCTTCTATAACAATTAAGTTCATGCTATGACTGAGAGCAGAAAAACACAAGCAAATAGGAAAAAAAGGTATGATAACACCAAAGCAAAAACCTACATATTCCTTACAAGTGCATTGATGTGAACTTGAAATCTGAAGGGGGAAATTTACTTTGCAAATTGCTTTTGAAGCCTTGGAGAGGTTAAACTAATGCCCCTAAATGTCAACATTAAAGGGAATTTTATGAAGAACCAGGTTCTTTCCTCATGCATAAAGAGAAACTTATTTTGGAGGTAAGAACTCTGCTCTGTCCATTAGTATTATTTTTTAAATTATTATTATTAATCACATCTCCATTCTTTATAGACTCACAACGTAGAATCATGTTGTCATAGAATCCCAGCATGGTTTGGGTTGGGAGGACCTTGAAGCCCACCCAGTGCCACCCCTGCCATGGCAGGGACACCTCCCAGTGTCCCAGGTGCTCCAAGCCCTGCCCAGCCTGGCCTTGGGCACTGCCAGGGATGCAGGGGCAGCCCCAGCTGCTCTGGGCACCTGTGCCAGGGCCTGCCCACCCTGCCAGGGAACAATTCCTTCCCAAGATTTAACCCAAATTTCCCCTCTTTGAGTTTGAAAGAGAGGGGGAAAGGCAAGCTCAGGACAAAGCCAGCAGCATCTGGCTGCTTTGCTGGAAGCACATGGAATGCTCAGTGCCTTCAGCAACAAGTCCTCAAAGGTTTTTGTGGCTTTCCTAAGAGTCCAGGCTAGGCTTGTGCTGCGTGGAAAACAAGGAATGATAATTACAGGCAATTTTAGCCCAAGCAACACAGTGAGTGAGAAAGGAGCAGAACTGTACGGTCACTTCCAGGATGAGGTGCTAAAGCCACCAAGGAGCTGGGAAAAACAGCACAAAATGCATTACAGGTTTTGTCCTGTTGTGAATACAGTGAAAATCCCGTTTGGGGCGGTTTGTGCAGCCGCAGCTCCCTGCGGGCTGTGCTGGGCACTGA
>NW_005054309.1:11329333-11359530 GCF_000277835.1 Geospiza fortis | reverse complement strand
AGAGAGGGAGCTGCGGCCCCGCATCTGCACCGCACCCGCACCCTGCAGGGAGCCCCGCATCTGCACCGCATCTGTACCGCATCTGTACCGCATCTGCACCGCATCTGCACCCCGCAGGGAGCCCCGCATCTGCACCGCATCTGTACCGCATCTGCACCCTGAGTGACCCCGGCCCGGGCAGCCCCCGCTGCTCGCAGCGCAGGGAGACCCGGGGATGTTCCTGCAGCAGAGGGAGCTGCAGCCCCGCATTTCCACCGCGCTTCCATCGCGTTCCCACCGCATCTGCACCCCGCAGGCAGCAGGGACCCGGCACAGCCCGCAGGTGCGGGGCAGGGCGAGCCGGGCCCGGACAGCGCGGTGCCTCTGACCCGGCCCGGAGGAGGCTCTGCGCAGTGAAACCCGGGGGTTCCGTCCCTCAGGGCGTTCCTGCTCAGGGCAGCCCGGCAGTGAGCGGGGCAACCGCCGGGTCCCAGGGCAGAGCTGTGCCCGCTGCCAGGGGACGCCACAGTGGCAAAACGTAAAGAAACCAGCCAGTTATTTACTGCCCAACATCACAGTGACACCTGCCTAACTCTTCCCGCTCCCTGCTGTTGCTGCTGTTGCTGCTGCACTGGAGCTGCTCCAGAGGGCACCTTCTGTGCCCTGTCAGACACTTCTGTGAGCTCCAGATTGAGTGGCAAAAGAAAGAATTTGAACATCTCCTCCTGGACCTGGATCTGGCTGTTCTCCCATGGGTCACCCTGAGGTGTTTAACGCCACCACGAGGGGTTTGCACAGTCCTGTACACTCGGTACCTTCCCTGATTCCTGATGGCATTCAGGCAGGACCTGAACATTACCCCAAGTCTGCTGGACCTGAATACTCAAAGTAACAAAAATCAAACTTATACAAGATTGGTACAGGGTGAACAAACGATCTAATTAATTCCCCAGAGCCTCATTATACAAAGTTAGGGAAAGGGAAAATCCCTAAGAATGGAATGAGAAAATTAAGGACTGCACACAGATGATGAAGAGCCTAATCAAAGTTGGTTTTCATGTTCTTATAGGAAGGATGACTAACTGGAAGACGCAGTGCCCGTGCCTTCCCTTTCAGTCACTTTATCAGTACAAATGTGACTCTCAGCCTGTTTTCCGCATCCCCAGATAAGGAGATCATTGACTGAGGTTCCAGCTCAGCCCTGAGAAGCAGGAGGAAGGGCTGAGCCCCTCCCTCCCCGCTGTGTATCACTGTGGCACACCTGTTGTGACACACTGAGGCGGACTGCAGTTCTGTGCAGGAATGTGTCTCGTGGTGCTTTGCCTTGCCTGTGTCTGGAGCAGAGCCCGGGGCTGTGGGATGGATGGGGTGGCACTGCTGGAACCTGCTCACCCAGGCTGCTCTGAACTGCAGCTCCTGCAGTGCAGCACGGACCCCTGCTTTCACCAGTGAACCCTTCGTGTCCCCCCAGCCCTGCCCACAGGTCAGCACTTCAGGGAGCCCTGCAGTTAAACCATTTTCTCTCAGTCCTGTTGCTGCTTGTGCACTGGCCTGGGTGGGTTTGCGGGGCTGGGAGAGCAAAGTTTGGCTGCAGGAGGGTTTCCCTTGGTTCCACTGTGGCATTCCCACTGATCCCCCACAGCAAGAGCAAAACAAAACCGATTTGTGAAGTTGATTCTTAGCAAACCCTCTCAGCCGAGTCAGAGGTGCCTGCATATGCAAGGCCTGGAGGCAGCCGGGGGAGCTCAGCCATATAAAAAGTGTTTGTTGTCAATGCACTCCCCTTTGTCCCAGGAGAACAATGTCCTGAAGGATCTCCCTTCCCTCCCTATGGCCAAAATCAAGTGTGAACAAGAACTGAAATAAGCCTGGATGGTAGAAGAGACTTCTTTAAAATCCACATTTCCTGTGGACTTTTTGTTTGCTCCACAGCACATCGCAGTGTTATACTGCATGGAAAGGACTCAGCAGGAGCAGTAACACGGACACAGGCCTTCATAAGGAAGAAAAAACTCTCTTTTAAAAATACCTCTGCCCTCTGGAGAGCTGGAGTACCTGCCCCTGGAATTCAGTCAGCATTTTTCTTGTCTAATCTCCACATGATGATCTCACGTAGCCCTCAGTGACTCAGTGTGTTTATTATTTCTAACAGGGAATATTACAGTCTCTCACCTACTTTTAGGCCCTTATGTTACCTTTTTTACATTTCATTACAGCAACAAGCAATCATTTCTAATAAAACATTGTAAATTTCTGTGTGTGCTTCTACCCAGTCCTAAAAGGATGCTACAGCACTGACAAGGGCTTGAAGAGATTGAAAAGGATGATAAAAGATTCAATGACTCTGCATCTTTGATCTTAAATTATATCCTAAGCCGTGTTATTAAATTAAGTCTAACTTAAATGTCAAATATATGAATTGGAGCAAGGTTAATTTATAGATTGAAAGCATTTCCTAGAAATTCTCTTTTAAACTGTGCATTCTGTGCTAAGTAATTCAAGTTGCCCCAAACTCTGAGGCAATGGATAATCCCTCCTCATTTGCAGCAGTCACCACCCAGGGAAGTTCTCGGAATTCTTGGCAGAGCATCAGTGGTTCACGGGCACTTCCAGGGGTCTGTGGGGTTGTCCTTGTCCTTGTCAAGTATTTCCCAGTTTGCAGCAAAAAAGGCAATCCCTGGGAGCTTTCAGGAATTTTTGGGAACACTTCAGACCTCCCTACTTGTACTTGCTCCAAGTCCTCCTCTCTCGTGTGTTTCTCACGTGGGAATTTATTTACACTAAAATTTGCTGGTTCAGGAGAAGCAGCGCACACAGAATTGCATCCCCCTGTGCAGATGGGAGCAGCTGGAGCTGAAACCAGCACAGGAGACCCAGAAATGCTGCTGAGCATAGACCCTGCAGGCAGAAATAAAGAGCACGGGCAGGACGTGGGGGAGAGGAGCCGCACACCCCTCATTGCAGCTCATTTAACTCCCTCTCACTCAGGGCATGGCCCGTGCCACCCAATGTCACACTGCCCCAGAAGGGGCAAAGGATAAAAAGCAGCACGGTGACACCTAAGGAGGAAACCATGTCTCAAAGCCCTTTCCCACTGCTGTCTCAACAGGAGGGGCTGCAGGATGGAGGCTGCAGAAGGGCAGGTCAGCCTGATCAGACGCTGGAGTGAGATTTCCCAGAAGGGACGTCTTGGAGAAAAGGAACTCTGGCAAATTTCCACGTGGAAATCAATTCAGACATAAAGGCTCTGGCTGGTCAGTGTCGTCCAGCTCCCTGCAGTCATTCTCACAGCCCCAAAGGGAGGTGACAGGAGGCCCTAAAGGCCAGGGGACAGAATTGTAATCCCTCTCTTCTCTTACCTCTCTGCTGCACCAGCCAGCAGGGAAGGCTGAGTTCTCTTTTTGACCTCTCCAAAGCCAATTCTACCTGTCTTTCATCTGAGCTTCAAGCCCTGGTGTGTGAGGAATAAAAGTAACGTAAACCACATGGTCAGTATTCCCTGCAATGCCTTCACACTGCTCTAGAGTGTCTCAGGAGTCACAGGGACTTGTGCAGTTTGGCTCAGACAGAACAGATCTCTATCTGTGCTGCATGCACACTGCAGGAGTTTTGAGGACAGATTTTCACTCATTTTTCTCACAGATTTCCATGGGAATCTGATTGAATCAGACATGAACAAGGGCTGAATCAAAACCTCAGGACCTGGTTCACTGGACACTTAAGATGCAGAGTAATCCCAGAGTGAAAAAAGGGTCAGTTTGCAGTGGAAGCTCACAGGACTGACTCACTGGAGTAGGTTTTCTCACCTTCCTGATATTTCTAGAACTCAGTCTTTCAGGCCAGTCTGTAACACAGCTCATCTGGAAAAGTGTCCTCAGGTTCTGGTCATCTTTCACAGAACAGAATTCACTCTGTTTGCCCCTTCTCTGTAACTGCATGGACACACCAGCTGGGATACTACAAGCTCACATAGGCAACCTCTGCATTAATGAAGATCTGTGATTCTGTCTCTTTATCATCCCTGGCTACCAGAACTTGCAGGCATTAATTCCTTCCTGGCTGCAAGGAAGAGAAAGCTCTGTAATCCTTTTATTGTAATTTAACAATCCATCATTTCTTTAGCACTGCCCCACTGCTGTTGCCAACTAACACTTCTAAGAGGGAGTATTGCCACTTGGAGCAGCTGGATGTGCACTTCTGTACAGGTGATAGGGAAGACAGGAATCGTGAGGGATCTCTTTTCTTTCCCCCCATGACCATCCTGGCTACCTGAGTTTATTCCCCACTGGGAATGAGAGCAGTGCTAGTCAGCCTTCCTCATTTTGAGCTGTCCATTGACAAAGCCTGGAAAATTGCTGATGACAACCATGTTATTTCCTGTTCTCTCACATTCTGACCAGCTTCAAACGGCTCAGAGATCTCAGCCAGCCCTAGCCACAGCACAGACAGATCTTGTCTCTGAGCTGCTTTGTGCTGGAAACCCAGCTCAGTGCCCACCTGGAAACAGCCACAAACCTGCAGGGCACTGTGCCCTCCTGTGCAGACAGTCCTGGCAATGAAAGCCTCCTGTTCTCGTGGGCAAGGCTGCAGGTACCCCACACTGTCCCAGGGCAGGGCAGGGTCTGTCCCTCAGCACCCACAGCTCTGCACAAGGGCCAGCCCCAGAGAGGCCACGCCAGCTGCAGCCTGGCCCATTTACCCATGGCACTGCCCTGGAGTGAATATGCCAGGCTGTGCAAAGCAATTCTCCTTCAGACAGAGAGAGACTCCTCAGGAATGTGTGCACACGTGGGAGCTGGAGCAGGAGAATGTGCATGCTCTGAAACAGGGCGCCCTGGCTTTCCTTTGAGCTCTGGCTGTGACAGCGTGCCAGGAGAGGCTGTCCCTGGGCCCAGCAGGCAGAGCTGGCACCCTGGCCCTGCCCTGTGTCCCTGCCATGGGCCCAGCAGGCAGAGCTGCCACCCTGGCCCTGCCATGGGCCCAGCAGGCAGAGCTGGCACCCTGGCCCTGCCATGGGCCCAGCAGGCAGAGCTGGCACCCTGGCCCTGCCCTGTGTCCCTGCCATGGGCACAGCACCCCTGGGTGCTCACACACCCCACGTGTCACAGCACAGGCTGCTCAGGGTTTCACTCACACACCAAACAAAGCAATTCCAGCTCCATTTGGTCCTAACCTGTTCGAGGAAGTGTTGAGTACCACCTAATAAGGACTTAAGGCAGAGATTATAATAAGGACTAATAAGGGCTCTAAGCAGAGATTCACCCAGACTCACAGCTCCAGCTGAGGCATGTGGACTGAACTGGGAGGGAAACACTCACCAAAGCACAGTTCCAGTCCTCAGGGCTGGGAAATCAACATTTCTTTAGCATCGGCTTCTCCCCACTGTTCGCTAGAAGGAGGGAGAAGGAAAAGAAAAAGTAGAAGTTTGGGAATAATGATTTTGCAGTGAGCCCTGCTTAGGCAAGTGCTTCTCCACCAACTCCTCTTTTAAATATTTCTGATAATGGGATGCAGATACTTACACGTGTGAATTACAGAGGTAATTTGCACCCACTTAGAGCTCCGTTTTGGGGAGGTATAAAAATACCCCAATAACAGGAATCCAGTCCATTCCTTCTAACCATTATTAGAAATGAAACTAGAAATTATTTTAGCTTCACTAATAACAGGAAAATCAGGCAGAAATGTGCCTTTGAACATTCTGTGACAATCTTGTCTGCCACTAAATACATGAACACCGTGCCTGCAAAAGTTCTCCTGGCTTTTTCATCCTCGTGCCCCTTCAGCCACCCCCTTCACAAGAACGGAATGATGCTGGAAGGAAGCAAAGTGTCCCAAGCTTGTTCCAAGATGCCTCAATGCCCAAGTTCACTGAAGTGTTTCAAGGATGTGCTTGGTGACAGAGGCTGCAGTCTGCATCAGGAGATGTCAGACCCATCCTGCATGCTCCCTCCACACTGAGCCTGGCACCACACTGCCCACAGACCTGGAATATCAGTGATCCAGGGACAAAGCATTCAAAGGAAACAACAGACTCCAGTGTAAAAAGGCATTTGTGTCCTTCCCACCTGGGGACATTCTGTGTGTAAACCCTTTCTGATACAAACTCTGCATAAACAGACCTCATTTAAACCCTGTAAGTGAGCAAGTTCAAACTTTCCATAAAGAACTTTTCATAAAGAACTGCCAAGAGAACAAAAGATCTTTTTTTTTTCCCCAGGAATTCTTCCACATACACTGGAATGGCGCTAAGATATTTTGGGAATGCTGCTCCCCCTGTAAAATTGGCTCTAGATTCTCCATGACAGGTAAATGTGGCAGGTAACAGAACAGATGACCTGAGATTGTCCAAACAGATTAAAGTGAGCAGGAAAATGAAGGGGTTTGAAGGCAAGGCATTTGGATCATCCCTCTCTGCAGTTACAGCTGTCATACTCCACATGACAGCTACAACTTCAATTTCTTTCAGCTTGATTTGATCCTTGTGTGACAGTCCATCAAATTCAGGAGTCAATCCCAGAACTGTACCATAACTTTCCCTAAAATTCACAGAAATCACACTGCTTCTAATCCAGTTAAAAGAAATGGCCTGAAATTAAAACTCTCTCCAATCTTTGATAATTATTTTCAGTGAGAGTGCAGCACCTGCCTAAGCAGATGTGCAGCTGGAAACCATGACAGAGCAAGAGAAGCTGCACAGAACCCTCCAGTGGCTCTGGGAACCCTTCCAGGGCAGGACTGGAGCAAAGTCAGTGCTGCAGGAGGGCGCAGGCAGCAGTCCATCCCATCCTGGCGCTTGGCCGGGCAGTTCTGCCCCCCTGAGCCCCTGTGCTGGCTGCTGAGCCCACCGGGGCTGGCAGGGCTGGAACGCCACGAGCGTCACTTCTGACTGGGAAACTCCTGCTGGTGAGCACTCACAAGGAACACGCTTCACCTTCCCAGCTGTGGGAACAGGATTCCCTGTTGTGTACGGGATTGGCTTGGTGGCCCCATCCCAATCTCCCTCCAGAAAATGGAGAAAAACCCCAACAAGGAGTGCAGAGAGGCCACACAACTTCCAGCCCAGTCCTGCTGGCACCAGCACCTCTGCCAGCTCCAGGACACCCACGTGTCCCAAAACCCAGCACAGGAACCTGGATCAAATACGGGTTCACAGGATAAGGAGAAGGAAATTCAAATACGGATTCACAGGACAAGGAGAACCAAGAAAACTTCTCCCTTAGCACTCCTCATCAAGAGCCTCCATCCCAAGGATCCATGGGTTTGGTGTGGGGCAGTTTACACATCCTGGGAGGAGACCTGAGCTGTCTCCAGGGCAGAGCTACAGGCTCAGCTGGCTCCTCGTGGGAGCCTGAGCCTCCCCACACAGAACTATTCCAGGCACCCCGAATCATTTCCTCTGTTTACCATGCCCAGGGCTTTCCTTCTGCCAGGCAAAGGCTGCTGGGGTTTCTGAGGGTGTCCTGGCAGTGCCCCCATCCCTGGCACAGCCCCATCCCTGGCAGTGCCCCCATCCCTGGCACAGCCCCTGGCAGTGCCCCCATCCCTGGCACAGCCCCTGGCAGTGCCCCCATCCCTGGTACATCCCCCATCCCTGGCACAGCCCCTGGCAGTGCCCCCATCCCTGGCACAGCCCCATCCCTGGCACAGCCCCTGGCAGTGCCCCCATCCCTGGCAGTGCCTCCATCCCTGGTACAGCCCCATCCCTGGTACAGCCCCATCCCTGGCACAGCCCCTGGCACAGCTGGGACACACTGACTGAGCCCCTGCAGAACATGCTGACACCTGGGCGAGCTCCTGGCACAGGGATCAGGTTTCTCCTTCACCTGGGGCACAGTTTGTGAATAAACCCTTCCCACGTGCCTTGAGCAGGCTGGGGCTGTCAGTCATGGCACAATAGCAGTGCCTCAGCTTAATCACAGCCTTTCCATCAGCTGCTGCTGGGTTTGGGGGCTTCCACAAGCCCACCCCTCTCCCTGGTGCTCCAGCCTCACCCCTCCTGGGATTTCTGCCTGCACTGGTTTACATCTGACCTTCCAAAATTAATCACGAATCAAACAAATCCATTCATGTTACTGGACCATGCCAAGTGTAAAATGAAGGCACTAAAGGAATCAAACTTCATTTTAACCCAATGCAAACAAATCTAAATTAAGAATTTTGATTATTGAAAAGCAGATGGGACAGTGAGGCATTACATGACCACTGCTACAATGCCTGATTTACAAAAAGGAAAATACTATTTCATCAAAATCCATTCTTCATAGTAATGAATATATAAGATAACTAAGGCCCATTAAACCAAGTTATTCTCTTAAAATGTCCCACTGCAGTGATAGAAACTAGTGTAAATACAGTCTCTTACTGCAGGATAAAGAAATACACTTAATTTTAAATTTTTCTTTATTCAGGGATACATCAAATGCATCAACTTCATCAGCCACGATTCTGTGTGGTGGAAGTGGGAAGTTTTATGCAAATCAGGATTAATTCTCCTGGCAAAAGCAGAGGGCCCCCATTCCACTGCCAGGGTGCCCCTGCCTGCTCAGAGGTGTGCTGAGACAGCCCGAGCCACACGGGGCATTATGCAACAGGGAAATTAAACTTTCACAGCTTCCTTTCCCAGCCTGGCTGTGGCTCCTCATTCACTCTGCAGCAATGATCTCCCAGGCTTCTCCTAGAGAAGGAAATGGGTTAAACTGATGAGGTATTTTTAATGTGTGTTGACAAAGGTCCAGAGTGAATGTACAGTTACGTTAGTTAAACTGGGGCTGCTCTGCTCAGCCCCAGTAGGAATGTCTTCCTCTTTTATTATTTAAAGCTTCTGGGTTTTTTTAACATTTCCTTATGTAGAAAGAAGAAATACATCAGATGCAAATCCACTGGGAAGATATTCCTGCATTTTCTGTAAAATCACATTGAAGAAGCAGTGGAAATTTGTTTCATTTTCACACTATCTTTACACTTAATTTGTACACAGTCCTTTTCTTTTCCTAATTCCACTGCAGGGTGCAAAGAAAGAGGAAAGGAAAAGTACATTTTTTACTCAGCTTGCACAGAGTATCCCTGCACGGTGAGGATAAGGATCAGTGGCACCATTCCAACCCCTGATCCCAGTCCCCACTGTGAGAGCAGAGAACAGCCTGGAAGGAAAACCCAAAGTGAGATCCTCCTCTGAGATCCTCCTCAGTGATAAAGTGTCTGTTGTCACCTAGGAGGACAACGTGCCATGGACTTTGTGGCTGGTGCAGGAAGCCAATGAAGCCGTGTTCTGTCAGGGCTCTGGGCTGGTAAGCTGAGGCACTTTGGATGCCACCGGGCTGCACCCCTGGCAAGGGGAGACTGCACAAACCCAAACTCTGCTGTGCAGCAAACCTGCCTGCACTGTCATTCCTGGCATCCTTCCACAGGGAATTTCCTTCCTTTGCTTGTCCTTTGGGGGCAGAATTCAGCACTGAATTGATCAGGCTGCGATTGCTTTCGTTCATGTGAGCAATCTGTGCTCACTCCCACTCAGACCTGCTTGGCATGTTGGCTGAGCTGCACGTGGTGCCCTGTTTCCCCCTCAATTCTAAAATATTCAGAAATATTAATTTCTAGTGAACAACAGCACTGTGGGGACTTTTTAGGGAGACACCAATCCATATGGCAACTGGGCTTAAAATCATCTATAGGTGCAAGTTCCCTGGTGAAAGAATGCATCAGTCTTGTCTTACAAACAGCCTGAACATAAACAGATTTCACTGTTATTGCTTTAGATAAAAATCTTTCACCCCTTCCAAGGTTTTATATCATTTCACACTTATAGGAAAACGTCCCAAAAGCTTTTCAAAGGGGATTCAGCCACAGCTGCTCTATCATAAATCTAGAGAATTAAAACGTGCAGTGAGACAGTTTGGCTAAACAACCTCTTAATTTCCTTCACGTGAAGCAGCTTGTATAAACAGGAACAGCAGCAGGGATGGGAGCTTGCTCAGGACATGGGAATGAGAGAGCAAAGCACCAGGAAAAGCAGCACTGGAGGGGCTGAAGGAGAACTGGGGGAGCCAAGGAGAATTAGCAAAGTCTTGGGAGTCAGAGAGCACGGGAGGGAATGGGAACATTCACCGCAGCTAAATGTGGTGAGATCACCAGTGCCCAGCTATGAAAAGCCCCCCTGGAGCCCCTGGAGATCCCACTGGCAGTGGGGAGACAGAGCAGCACAACCTGGCATCACCCGTGGGACGCCGGGAAGAATTTCGATTTTGCAATCAGAGAGCAAATTTAGAAATTGCCTTGCAGTTTTCCCAAATCAATCCCTCCACAATTTATACAGCTCTCTCCCTGAATCCTGATGGAATTCTTCCATTTCTGACTCGATCCATGTGGGCATGCTGCCAGCCCAAGGGGGGTAAGTGACTGCTCAGTGCACTGCAGATTTTAGCAGCCACACCAATGAGCTTTCCATGAACAGCAAATTCAGGATTAATACCAACCCCACATGCAACATGCACACACCCAGCATGCAAACTGTTCCTCATCTCGTACAACCAGCCAAGCTGGCAACTGGCCATTCTTATACAAATACCAAATACCAGAAGAAAGAAAAAGAAGCAAGAATCCTACAGGTCTTACTTCTCACTCAATTAATCAGAACCATATAACAAAGGCACTTTGGTTCATTGCGGGGGGAAAAAAAATGTTATTCCTGATGGAAAACAACCAAATGGCAGCTAAACAATGAACTGTGGAAGTGGGAAGAGTTTTCCTTCCCCCAGCTAGCATGGATGCTAGGTTTGCACTGCCAAGGTGCTCAGTGCTACCACAGAGCACAGCCCAGGGCTGGAGGGAGCAGCTCTGCCCTCAGCTGGACCCTGTTCCTGACAGCAGCAGCTCTTGGTGGCCCAGCAGTGAGACTGGAGCCATGCCACCCAGCCTGGGAGGGCTCTCCAGCTGCGCTGGCTCTTCCAGGGACAGCTTCTTGGAGCCTTGAGAGAGTTTTATTTAGCATGGAGCTCTTCCCTGTCAGATCAAATACAGTGATAGCATCAGCCTGTGCAGGTACAATTCCAGGATTGCTCCTGCTCTCCTTTTAGACCTGGCATTTATGTCCCAGCACTGCCATAACTGGTGCATGTGGCTGGAAGCTGAGAAGTCAATTGTGTGTTTTCCTTCTCCGCAATGTCTCAAAGGCTTGGGAACAGAATGTCTCCCTCTATTTTCCTCTGTCAGTTCATAAAAGTGCCTGCCAAGCTCTGCTTTTGGATGGGCGGGAGCAGCCCCGGGGATGGCCCTGCTTTGCCTGAGGCAGAGCTCAGCCCCACTCACCCACGGCCGGGCACAGCACTGCCTGAGTGCTGGCAGGAAACTGGGAACCCACAGCCCCCACAGGAGCCAGCCCTGTCTGCCAGCACCAACAAACCTGGCGACAGCTGGGGGGATGAGGCTGCCAGAGCCCACGGTGCCCATGGCCACAGCAGCGCTCTCTGTGCGTGTGCTGTCAGGAATAATGGGATATGTGGCCTTGCACTCACCCCTTCCTTGTCCAAACTCCTGCTATTCCACAGCCAAGTCCCACCAGAGTCGTTTCCAGGCTCGTGAAGGGCAGCAGGGAAGGCCAAGTAGGGGAGCCCTGGAGTCTGGGCTTTGACTGAGCTGCAGGGTGAGCAGGAGCAGGGCGAGTCCGCTGGCGCTGCAGGCTGGTGTGGCACTGTGAGCTGGGGCAGGAGCTGCAGCACCAATTACAGAGCTGAGAGCACACAGAAATGGCCTGGCTCTGAGCCCACAGCTCCTGTGCAGGACACCCAGGGTGAGCATGGCCCCCAGGATGGTCTGTCTCTGCCTTTCCTCCCAGGTACGGCTCTCAGGGGGCTGCGGGTCGGGGTCCCTGTTTCTCACAGAGCTCCTTTGGTCCTGTCTCACCTGGCTGAGGTGTCACCACTCAAAGTGCAGTCCCAGAGCCCCCAGGGTCTGTCCTGCCCTTACCCACCACTGAACTCAGCCCAAAGCAGTGTCCAGCCTCACACTCCTGTTTCCAGCGTGCACAGAGAGCCGGCCCAGCCTGGAGCAGGGGATGGGAGCAGCTCCCCAGGCTGTGCCCCCAGCACAGCTGGGCTGGGCTCTGCTGCTGTTTTCAGACAAGCCAAGGAACCACACACACCTCTGCTGGCTCTGAGACTGACTGCCCCCTGACACTGGAGTCAGAGTCCCTGGGACTGGGGCACTGGGGCATCCTCAGGGCATTGGGAATGTCCCAATGTCCCAATCCTCAGGGCATTGGGAATGTCCCCTTACATTCCCAGGGACCCTGGCCTCAGAGAACCATCCCTGCTCCAACACGTCCCAACTGCCCTCACTGCTCTTTCCTCTCCTGTTTGTTCCTAGAAGGGGTGCAAGCTGCCCTGGTGAGATTTCTGGCAGCCTGAGCTCAGCCTGGCTATTCAGGCACTGAGGATTTGTGGAACCAAGTCTCTGCTGCACCTCTGGGCTTTGCTACAGCCCCAGAGCACAAACACAGCCTCATTCCTGACTTTTCCCACTGTCTCTGCCACCGCCCCACAGCAACCACGAGCTGCAGAGCCAATTCCTAAGAAAGGCTGCTTTAAGATAAAACAAAATAAAAGACTCCCTCATTTTAAAGCAGAAGCACAAGGCCCCAAGCAAAAACATGCACGCAATTAAGTTGATTTGTGCACGGAAATGTGGTGAGCACATGAAAATGCAGCGTATTTCTGTGCTGCCTTGGGCTTCTGACTTTATGGAAATTCACTCCAGTATATTAAACCCTATTTGTCCTTTGAAAAACAAACCTCTATTATTAACTAAAGTGTCCAGACTGAATAAATATGATTGTCCCATGCTAGCTGGATTGCCTATTAAAAAAAACCCCAAACTAACAGTTCATATCCATTTTATTAATATAACTGTCTTTTCAGCAGAAAAAAGGAAAAAGACAATGGCAGAGTCTCTTATGTTGACATGCACATTAATCAGCAAGTCACCAAGCAATGTTCATAATGCAGACAGGCTTCTGCTTTCCAGACCAAACTGAGCATGAAGTAGTGACCCACACAGAGTGAGAAATCTCACTGAATTAAATCCAAAATGCCTGATGGCAGGTTGGTTCTCACAATGAACAGAGTGCCGTTCCTGATGGAACAAGATGTTTCAGAACGAGAACCTGGGGAAGTCTCCTTCCTCAGGGGTCAGTCCCTGTAACTTCACACAGCTGTGCCTCAGGGCTGTATTTTGAGGGCATATTGGTCCTACCAGAACAACAACTGCTGCTTCAAAAAACTAATAAAACTCTCAAAACTGAAGGAGGGGGGGACTGAGACAGACAAAGCCCTGCAGCCCACAGGATTTTTGAAGCATTGGATCATGGTTCATTCTCCCACTCCTGACTCCAAAGGAGTTTTATCAGTGACCTTGGCAGGTTATGCCAACACTGAACCCTCAGGACTGTAAGCCCTGGAGGGTTCACTCACAGAACCTCTGCTCACTTTAGTTAGGAAGGACTTATAAAACACAACTTCTGTAGAAATGTTGCATCTGGATAACTGCTGCTGATTCTATTTTATACCTCATCCACCTGAGCAGTTTCTTTTCAATTTGCATATATAATCAGGTGTAAGAAACTGCCTGTTTTACCAGTTCAGGCAGTGGCAGCACAGAATGTGACCCACACCACGTATTTGCTGAGGGGTTTGCAGCACTGATGTGTGTCCCTGTGTAAGGAGACTGCAGGGATCAAACTGCATCAAACTATGATGGCATTTACTGAAACCAAACCACAAAGAACAGATGAACTCCAAGACCATCAGGATTAACCACTGACAAACAATAATGAGATTCAAACTGAACCCTGTTAAACATAAACATTAGAGCAGAGTGAAATAGTAATAGATTCGTGGGATTATTTAAGACACTCACTGAAAGTCATAAGTTGTGATATAATATTTAACTGAAATATATTTCTGTCAGCTGGACACAGTAAAAAGTTGAGTGTTTAGTTTGAAAGGGATAAAGTGTGTGTTTGGTGATAGTTCAAGGAAATGAATACTTGCATGTTAGAGCTGTGAACAGCTCCATCCAAGATGAAACTTTGCTACCAGCACCTATCCCAGGCCCACCAGGACAGGTGTATATCCATCCCAGGCCCATCAGGACAGGCTGATCCATCCCAGGCCCATCAGGACAGGCTGATCCATCCCAGGCCCATCAGGACAGGCTGATCCATCCCAGGCCCATCAGGACAGGCTGATCCATCCCAGGCCCATCAGGACAGGCTGATCCATCCCAGGCCCATCAGGACAGGCTGATCCATCCCAGGCCCATCAGGACAGGCTGATCCATCCCAGGCCCATCAGGACAGGCTGATCCATCCCAGGCCCATCAGGACAGGCTGATCCATCCCAGGCCCATCAGGACAGGCTGATCCATCCCAGGCCCATCAGGACAGGCTGATCCATCCCAGGCCCATCAGGACAGGCTGATCCATCCCAGGCCCATCAGGACAGGCTGATCCATCCCAGGCCCATCAGGACAGGCTGATCCATCCCAGGCCCATCAGGACAGGCTGATCCATCCCAGGCCCATCAGGACAGGCTGATCCATCCCAGGCCCATCAGGACAGGCTGATCCATCCCAGGCCCATCAGGACAGGCTGATCCATCCCAGGCCCATCAGGACAGGCTGATCCATCCCAGGCCCATCAGGACAGGCTGATCCATCCCAGGCCCATCAGGACAGGCTGATCCATCCCAGGCCCATCAGGACAGGCTGATCCATCCCAGGCCCATCAGGACAGGCTGATCCATCCCAGGCCCATCAGGACAGGCTGATCCATCCCAGGCCCATCAGGACAGGCTGATCCATCCCAGGCCCATCAGGACAGGCTGATCCATCCCAGGCCCATCAGGACAGGCTGATCCATCCCAGGCCCATCAGGACAGGCTGATCCATCCCAGGCCCATCAGGACAGGCTGATCCATCCCAGGCCCATCAGGACAGGCTGATCCATCCCAGGCCCATCAGGACAGGCTGATCCATCCCAGGCCCATCAGGACAGGTGTATATCCACCCCATACCCACCAGGACAGGTGTATATCCACCCCATGCCCATCAGGACAGGTGTATATCCATCCCAGGCCCATCA
This sequence comes from Geospiza fortis, assembly GCF_000277835.1. Lineage (NCBI taxonomy): Eukaryota > Metazoa > Chordata > Aves > Passeriformes > Thraupidae > Geospiza > Geospiza fortis. Next base: position 11,344,415 of record NW_005054309.1, on the reverse strand, counting down.
GGACAGGTGTATATCCATCCCAGGCCCATCAGGACAGGCTGATCCATCCCAGACCCACCAGGACAGGTGTATATCCATCCCAGGCCCATCAGGACAGGTGTATATCCATCCCATGCCCATCAGGACAGGCTGATCCATCCCAGACCCACCAGGACAGGTGTTCAGAGGTTCTGCCCCTGGGGTTCCCTGGCCACTGCAGCTTGGAACAAGACATCCAGGCACAGATTTCCTTCCAGCTGGAAGGTTTCCCAGTCTCTCCCAGCTCGGCCCAGGACAGAGCAGCTGTGTGGGCCCCAGAGGGCCCCCAGTGACACACCCTGTGCTCAGGGCCAGCTGATAAAACCAGTCCAGCCCCGTGAGAGCTCCCAGGGCGCTCACCCCCCTCACAGGGAAGAAGACTGACAAAGACTTAGGGTTCAAATATTAAAAGCACAAAAATACCACGGTGGGCTGATATTTCAGTGCCAATTCAACGGCAATGCTGGCAGTGGGAAGGGCTACAGGAGAAAATACAGCACAGATACTCGGGGTGCTGAGGCAGCATCCCAGCTCCTGAGGAGAGCAGCCAGAGGAGAGCACCATCCAGAGAGCTCTGAGAGCTCCGGGTTGTGCCCTAGCACAGAGCAGAGGAGCCTGGGCACAGCCTGGGCACCACAGGAAGGGCAGAGCTTGGTCCCTGTGCCCCTGACGTCCCTGGTGAGCTGCACTCCAGCTGCAGCTGCTCCCTGCCGCACAGGGAGGCAGTGAGGTTTCCTTATTGCTCAACAAAAGCTGCTCTGTTGGGACACTGTGCTCGGGGTTTGTGGTGCTCCTGCTGCCAAACACCTGCATTTATTCAGACACAAGTGCAAAAGAATCATAGTTTGTGATTTGTGTTTCTGTGGTCAGACACCAACCCCAACAAGGCACCCAGTGAGACTCTGGAAACTCTGGAAACTCTGCTCCTACGCTGGGTTTTGGTGCCTTCACAGCCTGTACACCACGAGTGAGCAGGTGAGTAACAATAGCAGAATATTTAGCGGATAATCAGACCCTTTATTCAGTTTTGCTTTTTCTTTTGTACTTTTAATGTCAGCTCTGACTTGCTTCCTTTTATCCGTATAGTGAGGTTTTCCCGTTGGTTCTATTTGAAGTGGGGTCTTTCATTTATTTATTTTATTATTAGTACAGATAACATAATCAACATGTGTATTTTAAGGAGGACAACTTCATCAGAGACTTGCTCTTTGTTTAGGCTGAATTTATCCTGTTGGCTGAGAAACTGCCAGGAGACTTTTCAGAGTGCAGAGCCGTGCCTGTGCCCGCAGAGCAGCCAGCTGGAATTAGCAGATCTGCACACAAAAACTCAGCAGTGCCTTCTCCAGGCTCACACACCAAAACAGAGTCCTAGCTCTGGCACTGGGAGTCTGGACCCCGAGCTGCTCCTTCCTGCAGAGCTGCTGGGATGAAGATGTGCTGCAGGCCCAGCACCGACACCAAACACCAGCACACAGAGCACACGGGGGGATAAAGGTGATGCAAGAACAGCTCTTCCAACAGCCCTGGTGGCCCTGGGCAGTGGCCACTGGCCGTGGCACAGGCATGTGTGGTACCTGCCAGGGGTGCCACAGCCAAGGGGACTCACAGCCAGAGGCCACAGCACAAAACCAGCCACACCTGAGAGCTGGCAAGAGCTGCTCCACTCAGTCCCTCTGTTCCCACAGCATGGGAAATCCAAGGTAACTCCAACAAGGAATGCAGCTGTGCTACATTAGCCCTAGAAGGATCCTCTTACAAAGGCACTGGCAGAGCCATTTCACTGCTGCCATAAACCAAATTTGTACGAGCAAGCCCAGGGCTCTTAATCTGGATTTATGACTCTGCTACCAACTCCATAAACCATCTACAAGCACTTGAGTGGCTGGATTAAAGTCAGCTGTGTGGGAAAGAATGTGAGTCTGTCAACTTCAATGAAAGCAGGTCCACCTTGCACTGATCCTGAATCTGACTCCAGAACTAACTGGAGCCTGACTCGGGACCCACACACAGCAGATGGAGCAGTTCCAGATGTATTTTGGAAAACTGGATGACTCAGCTATTTCTCTTCGGAGTTTTCTTGGTTCTCCTCAGGAGCTGAGTTTACACATCCTTCCCACAGAACCTGCAGGCTGCTCCCACCTTCACTGCACAGCAGCATTTTATTTAGCTGGCACAGCCACTGCCCAGGACTCCCGGAGCAGCTTGCCCTGAAGGATCCTGTCTCCTGCCTGCAAGATCAGGGTGCTGTGGATGCTGACAGCTTTCATTCTCTCTGTTATCAGAGCAAACACAGCCCTGCTCCTTTCCAGAGGGCTCTGTGCTCCAAGGATGGTGCCAGCCCTGGCTATCACAATTGAATTGTTCTCTGTGCACGTTGTACTGCACCAGCATTCTGCTTCACCTCTGTATAACATAGTCAGTATTTCTTTCCTTCTCCCACCGTGTCCTAAAATAACACTTTTTAAGCCCAATCCCTGTCATTGTGGGGAAAAGTGTGTGTGGAAAATTATTATGTTGGGAACATGTATTTAAACAGCTGCCAAAAGTACACAATTTTAAAATAGTGAGAGCAAAGCAGAGCACTGTGGGGTCTGGCCAGAAGAAATCTTCACTCCAAAAAGCTTATTTCATATACACAATAATTTCCCCAAATAAATAATGCCATAATGATAATAATGTTTATGGGATGAGACGGATCTCTTCTGAATGCCAGCACAAAATTTGAATTAACTGACAAGAGGCATAATTTACCCTGAGTTCTCTTCATTAGGCACCACTGGCAGCTTCTCCTGAACTAGGAGGAATAACAATTAACTTCAGATGGAAATATGAAATCTAAATTACAGTTGCTAAACCTAAGAAGAGTAAGGAGAAGATTCTATTATAATAAGATATATTCAAATTACATACACAGCACCTTTAATTTGGGAGAGCAGGCTCGTGAGGAATGACAGAAATGTGGATAGAGTATGAAGTTTAGTATTTCTTTATATTCCTCAAACAAGCAACACAAGACTGCACCTTGTTTTCTCTCAGTGTTTATATACAGAAAATCCCAACCAGCTTCTCAGCTGTTAGATACAGGTACAACTTATCACACATTCTACTGGGCCAATTTCCCCCCTAAATCTTCCAAGGATTACTGCAGAGGACACCAGGAACTGTGCTTGAAACCCCAAAGGAGTAACAGCTCCTTCAGTTTCTCACCCTCCCAGCCATGATGAGGACTCCAAAAGCAGAGGAATGAACTCCTCAGTTTGTATTACTGGACTTATTTCAGCTGGGGAGCTGCATGACACCCCTCTGCCAAAACCAACACCCCTCCTGCCCCAAACACCCCCTCCCTGTCCCAAACCACCCCTGTCACAGACATGTTTTATGAAAAATCCTTTCGTTAGGATGTTTCTCCTGAGAAGCTGAGAGGCCTCAGGAACAAAATGTAAACAATGATTATCTGCTGCTGTGGAATGCAACAGGTGCATCTGTGATTGGTCTCATGTGGTTGTTTCTAATTAATGGCCAATCACAGTCCAGCTGGCTCGGACTCTGGTCAGTCACAAGATTTTATTATCATTCCTTTCTATTCCTTGCAAGCCTTCTGATGAAATCCTTTCTTCTATTCTTTTAGTGTAGTTTTAATAGATCGTTTTCTTTTAATATAATATATATCCTAAAATAATAAATCAGCCTTCTGAAACATGGAGTCAAGAGTCTCATCTCTTCCCTTGTCGGGACTGCTGCAAATTCAACACACCCCTCCTGCTTACACATGCATTAGAGTTTTATTGGGAGACCAAGCTCCCAGGCAGGACATGCTTTGAAGCCCTGCCTTTAATGGGCCTTACCCCAGATGTGCTGTGAAGCCTTAAGGGGCCCGGGGCCCTTTGTGTCCCTCCTTCTGGGAAGTGACTGGAATGTCACCACCCAAGGATGTCCCATAGCTGGCAGCTCTGTTCCTGTGGCAGTGCTCCATGTTCCACAGCATCCCCTTCATCCCAGGCATTGTTCTCAGACAATTTCAAATATCTTCCATTTACATTCAGACAATGCCATGTCACTGTTCCCTCACTGTGCTCAGCTCACTTTGAGTTATGAGATTTCATTTCTGCAGCTCACACGGGAAGTGGAACAAACAAAATAAAAATTCCTGGTAAGGACAGCAGCTGACTGATACAGAACCTCATGAAACCCATTATTCTGGAACAGTTAAGGGGAGGAAAGAATTTATAAGACAGACTAGGTTTTTTTTCCAAAAGCATGTAAATAATTTATGAATTCAAGCTCTAATGGAAAGCAGGTGGGACCTGTGCTATAAATGGCTGCAGCTCCAGAAAACTGAAATGCTCACTGAATATACCTTGGTAGGTAACCACAGAGTGCTCTTCTTCAGAAAATACAAACCCCAGAATTGTTAATCTTTGTTTTGGCAGAGGATAGTTCTAGCATGTAAAATTGCATCATCTTAAATACCACCTGGAAACAAATGGTGGAAGTATGTGCTGTGTTAGAAACTGCTGTAACATTTCTAACATTCTTGTCCTGCTTCTTTCCACTGCCAGCCAGCAAAGAGCCCAAGTGAGAGCATCTGGGACCAGCACAGAGCGTGGCAGAAACACAGGCACGGAGACTCAGACCAGTTTCAGTCATGCCACACTGAATTGGCCAGTACAGTGAAACCAGCGAATGTTTTCACCCTTAGAAACGCTATTTTCAGGATTTGTGGGCATTCAGCCCCCAGGGACCCCGAGGGTATCTCTGCCCACCTCCCCATCCTCGGTGTCTGGGGCTCAGCTCATCCCCTGTGAGCTGTCAGTGCCTTCCCAATTTCACCAGGCTCACAGTGGGGAAAGGCTCTTCTGGCAAGAGGCACAGATCAGAGCTTCAAAACAAAGCATAACTGTGACCCTTTCCAAAAGCTCCCTGTGCTCCCACCCTCTATCTGCCTTGGGAAGGCTGTTAATGTTTAAAGGGGGGTGTGCCAGGAGCTCCTTTTAGCGCTGGGTTTGTAAGTTCTTCCCAAAGATTGGCTGATTGTGCCAGGGAAGCTGTGGTTTCTCAGCAGGTGTTCATCAGTTTGCCATGGCCCAGAGCAGGTGAGAGCGTAACCAGAGGCAGAGGCTGTGACTGGCACTTCCTGGGGGAAAGTTGAGTTGTAACAAACACATCTATTAACTTTCTTCTAGCAAAACCAGGAGTGTCACCTCCTCAGGTGCTTCTTTATTCAATCCCCTGGCACCTAAACCCTTTAAATTTAGCAAGTGGTCCAGCCAGGTAAACCTTAGAACTTCAGAAAAAAACTTCTTCAGAACTTTTGAGATTTCAGAGCTTCTAAATCTTCTCAGTTTGAGTTTAGAGAGAAGGAAAACCAGCAGTGACTGACCCCTGCTCCTGAGCCCTTCCACCAGTACAGAAATGTCACATTAGCCTGGATCTGTATTCCCTCTTCACTGTGTTCTAAGCTTGCTGTGTATCTCAGCTCAAACAAAAGAACTTCAGGTGCATCTTATTTTAAGGCTGATACAGAAAAAAAACTTAATTATTATTATGTTGGGAAATCTGATTGTGCTTCTCCAGCACAAGGTGAGAAGACAAAAAAATAAAGTATCACTTGTCAGTATCTTTACAATAACTAAAGGTGGGAACTCTGAATGCATCTTAACAAAGCTGTGAACATCTTCACAGATTGAAATTTCTAATCTCCTGAAATGCTGCAAGCAAAATGGTTCATTTTTAAATCCTCCAAAAATTTGGATTATTCCCTCTAATCTTCACTAAATCATATAAAAAAATAATGAAAAACTAATTTGTTTTAATCACTGTTAGGAAAATCATCAGAGAAATCTCCTCCTTTAATCTCCTCATAAGTGCCATCAGGATGTCTGCATCAGCAAAGACTTGGTCCCTGGCCAGGGGAAGCCTCAGCCAAGCCACCGTGACTATGGAATGTGTCAGTGCTGGGCTGACATAGCAAGGGTGCTCCAGGGAGCACAAACTCATCAGAAAAACCCCAACAATCACATTTCAGCCTTGTCTCACACACACTTCCAATTTTAATCTCATTCTGCCCAGTCACCTTATGAAAGATAAAGCACTTTTTATCAGCCAAGCAGTGTTAAAGGCTTCTTAAGAAACCAGTATCTGCATCAGACAAGTGTAAAAAAGCAACCTGTGAGATAAAAGGTAAAATACCTTTTCTTTACTGCTACCATATCAACTGTGAGTATCTGGATATCTGACATTACTTTATCCAAGATGCAGCAGGGTGTTCCAGGAGTGTTTCAGAGCACAGGATACACAAGACCTGGGAAGACGTAGGAATAAATATTTATAAACACTCTTGTGAATTTTGTTTTGGCTCAGCCATCAGAGCAGAACATTATTTACATAGTAAAAGCAAGCTCCTATCTGTAAACAAAAACTAATGATCAGTGTGATAATACATGCCGAGGGCAGAGGATTTCTGTCTCAGGTAAAACAAATAAAACTCATCAACATGAGAGCAGCCAGTCAGTGAAAAGGGAGGAATAGTGTCACACATCACACAGTGTGAACTGTGCCCAAAGCTAAAGAACAGCTGTAAATGATGCATGAGCAAAGACAGCATTTACCTCAAACTGTCAAGAAAAGCTTGAATAAAATAGAAGGACAAAAAAACCTATGAAGAAATTGTAAGCTGCAAATGGAAAGAGCTGAAATTTCACAAAGTAAGCAGTCAGTTGATGCTGCATTTGGAATGTGAAGGGCACAGGATGGGGCTCCCTTAGTGCAGGTAAACACTGCTCTGGGAGCTCAGGTGAGCAGGAGCTGCAGGCACAGGTGTGGAAATTCCGCCTCTCACCTGGAGCTCAGGTGAGCAGGAGCTGCAAGGACAGATGTGGAAATTCTCCCTCACTCTCACACCTGGAGCTCAGGTGAGCAGGAGCTGCAGGCACAGATGTGGAAATTCCTCCTCGGTCTCTCCCAGCTCCCCACGAGGCTCAGCCCGGCCCGATGGGGCTTGGGGGCAGCACCCTGCCCCAGGGCAAAGGCAAATTGTGCCCCGCTGGGGATTCAGCCCAGCCTAAGCCCGAGCTTTGCCCTGCTGGGGATTCAGCCCAGGCGGAGCCCAGCGAGGGCAGTGCCAGGGCTGAGGATGATGATGACGCTCCCAGTTCTGAGCATTGCTGACTATTTTCCAGAGGAAGTTTTGCTGGACTGAAGTCTAAGACAAGAAAAACTTAAAAGTCTATGAAGACATGTGGAAATTACATCAATGCATGACTGTATTTCATAAGAATCCTCGCAGAACTAATACTACTATTTCCAGAGCTCAGAAGTGAAGAATGCATGTCACAATTTTCACACAAAGAAATTTAGGCAAGTGTACTTTCTAGCCCTTCACGCGTGGTAGGTAAGTGTTGTTATCCCTACCAAAACAACCCCCAGGACTTGCTCTTGCACAGGACCTCTGCTTGGCCAAGCAGGGTCACCAGGATCTGCCCACCAGGGAGGAGGCTGGCACCAAACCAGGTCAGCTGTTCCTGGCTGCTCTGCCCTGGCTCTCTGGGTGCCTCTGGGGGACAGAGGAGCCCCAGGCGTGGGTGGCCCCAGCTCCTCCTGCAGCCACCCGGATCCCCCAGCTGGGGCTGGATGCTGCTGCCTGCCAGCTGGGCTTGCACTGCTCCCGACACCTGCTCTGAGCCCTGCAGCCCTTTCTAATCTCCGCAGCAGCCCGTGGCTCTTTCAAAAGCCAATTCACTGGAGAAAGAGGAAGGGACACTTTGTGCTTGGTGTTCAAACTGAAAATTTGTTTTCCAGAAGCTCTTCAGATTGATAGTTTTGGTTGTATTTTAAGAGCTCACAGAGTGCCACATTGAACTGTGGGCTCCTGCTGCTGCTGTCACTCACAGAAACCCAAACTCTGCTTTGAGGGTATAAATCCAGTGTAATGCCAAAGATATTCATGGAATTACCCTGCCCACAGGTGACAGAGCTACTCTGAGGCTGTGTAAGAACAGCAATAAAAGCTCACTGCGGCTGTTGATATACATAAAACCCAAATGGCCAAGGCCAAGGAACACTCCAGCACTTGTCTTTTATCCCACTGCTCCCAAGGTCAGCATTTTTAGAAGCACATGTTTTTAGCGCTCAGGATTCCATCAGTAAAGTTATGTAATAGGTACAGAAACAGCTGAATTTATACTCCTGTATTTAAACAAGACTTAAACTCACTGTAACTTCAAAACTTTCCACAGGAGCAAATCAATTTGACGTGAGCAAGTACCCTTGGATGGCTGCAGTCAGGAGATACGGGTATGCACCCAAACCACTCTGAGACATCCTGATATACATTACACTTACAAAAAAATCTGAATTGGAGTTTAGAGACCAATTTCACAAGTCAATCCCCTTGCTGATCCAAACCCAGACGTGGATAGGTCAAATTTCCAGAAAGTTCTACACTCCCTTTGCTGCACAGGTAAGCAGAGGAGTTTTAACACCGTGGTCTTTTTTTCAGGGTAATTATTGAACAGAGAGAAGAAAGTTAATTATGGTTTGGGTTTCTTTAAGCTGGAAGAAAAAACAGCAATTTTGTGCTACTATGAGGAAACTGCCCAGTTGTTTTCTGCCTTTTCTTATCCTCCACCCTGCCCAAGCTCAGAGACATGGGGTAGGGGGAGGAAGGTCTTTTTGGGTTAGGTGTAATTTTCCCTTCCTCTCTGGAAAGTAAACAACAACAGAAGCTTGTGCTTGTCTCAGTTATGAGTAAAAAAATAAACCAGGACTTCATAATAAAATCACCTGGCATTCAGCAGACACGGATCTCCCCAAAACACACAGAAAATGTGATGCCACAGAACCTTGTAAGTGACAAACAAGTATGATGCAGGAAAGCAAAGACTTCATAAGTTTTTTAAACACAATTACATATTCCAAGATGAGAAAGCAGCAGCAGTCACATAGACCTACAGTACAATGCATACACAGAGCCTGGCTAATGTGTCATTTAATATTCATGTCTTATCAAATATGTAAATGTGCACTCTCAGAGAAAACACACATCATACACTCTAAGCCAGGCATGTGTTACCAAGATGATGTTGAACATTTATTTCTGCATTTCAAATTATGAAATCTGTGAGACTTCTCCTTGTTCTTTACAAAATAAGTCGTTTTCTAATTCTCATCCCTCAGTTCTATGTGTATTTTGGGACATCCTCATTCCCTGCCAAAATCGGTGGTGTCTTTAAAACTTCTTAAGGATTGTAATAGGTCTGGAAACTCTTAGTAGGCTACTAAACCCCCCTGTAAATGCTGGCAAATTCCCAGAGTGCCCATTCTCACAGGGATACACGGCCTAATTACAAACCCATTAAACACTGCGAGTTCAAGGGTCTGCTTTAAGCCTGCAATTATTTGATCCTCCTCACAGTAAAAGCTCCAGTGAAACAGAGACAGGCAAAACAGAGCCAAGAGGAGAGGCAGAAGCTGGATCAGAGAGCAGGAAAGTTGAAATTGTGAGGCAAGGGAACAGCAGAGGAAAAAGACACAGCAGGGAGGGAAAAAACCCTCAGGAAAGGGGAAGACTTTCAGCTCCAGGGGTAAGAGAGCACTGCTGGCATGGTGTGAGGGCTGGCCAGCCAGGGTGACGGGCATGGAACTGGCAGTGCCAGGGCACCTCTCTGGTACCGAGGGACTGGGAGCAGCTCCCCATGGCTGGGCAAGGAGCAGGGATCCTGTGGAGCTGCACCTGGCACAGGTGTGCTCATGCTTGGCAGCAGAGTGCCATGTATTCATTTGCTGTACGACATGAGCTGAGCTGTGAGGATGCTCAGACAGCATTCAGGGTGCAGCTGAACACCCCAGGCACGAGCACCCACCCGAGGGGCCATTTCCCAGGCACAGCCACCTCCTGGCTCCTCCTGTCACCCTGGGGGCTTCCAGGAGCTTGGACACGGGCCCAAGGAAGGCAGCACAAGCTCTCACTGAGACAAACAATAGAGATTTGTTTTCCCACATTCACACATACAGCACATTCGCCCTTTCACATTTTAAGATCGAAAATCTAATGTAAACTCTTAGGAAAACCTCTTGGTTTTCTCTCCCAGATCTGCTATCTCAGTGTGGCCTGAGAAGGATGGCTGGGATCAGGACAACTCTCCCAGTGTTCTGACAGTCCAGAGTCAGCACTTTTGCCTCTGCATTTTCCATACTGTACTTGTGCCATACAAGCCTTGTACTCTGTCATTTGACATTAAAAAGGACCAGAAAGAGACATTTAAGTCATGGACTTGGTTCAAATGATCTCATGGACAGGGCTGTGGAGCCAGCTAATCTGTGACATTGAAACACAACCTATTTTTCTTGCTGAATATTTGCTTATGTCATTTGGGTGGTGAAAAGAACCTCTCATCCAGGATGCCAGCAGCAAGAAAGAGCAGAAAAATGGGACTTACTTGCCACTAGGCCAGGCAAGGTGTCACCACCCACTGCTTTGTCAGGTTATGGCTGATTGTTTTCCAGTGACCCAGACATTACTAATGAATATTTTTATCTGTCATCCTACATTTAAGTGTTTCTTTCCTCTGTTTTGAATCCCTTAACAATCAGCTTGACTGTGACCGTGCTCCAGACCCCAGCAGTCACAGCCTGTGGTGCTGAGTGTGTTTATCAGCCCCGCAGTCCAGCAGGGGCTCGCTGCTCTAACAGACTCTGACACTGAAAGCAATCACAGCCCTGCCAGGGAGAACCTGATTAGTGCCTGTGCCAGCCTGGACACTCTTGCAGCCTGCTGAGGGGGCACACACCCCAGGAGCTGTCCTTCAGAGAGCCCCTGTGTCCTGCTGAGGGGACACACACCCCAGGAGCTGTCCTTCAGAGAGCCCCTGTGTCCTGCTGAGGGGACACACACCCCAGGAGCTGTCCTTCAGGGAGCCCCTGTGTCCTGCTGGGGTGGGGTGAGCTGCAGCCCCTGCCCCCAGCAGCACCCGAACCCTGCCAGGGCCCAGCCCCAGTGCCAGGGGCAGCATTCCCGAGGGGGCTCTGGGGCTCCAGCCCCAGCTCAGGCACCCCAGTGCTGTGGCATCCCAGGTGTGTGGCATTCCCAGTGCTGTGGCATCCCAGGTGTGTGGCATTCCCAGTGCTGTGGATTCTCTGCTGTGGCTCCCCAGTGCAGAGCAGCCTGGAGACACAGAGGGTGTTCACTCCTCGGGTTCTCTGTGTCCCTGGCAGTTCCTGCCCCAGTTTTTGCTGGAGTGAAGGCCTCTCTGTGCTTCTGCTTGATTTTTTCTAGAGCTGTGGTTTTAAAGTTAACCAGAAAAGTGCAACTGAGCCTTCACAACTGCATTAGCCCTGCACAGGAAAACCTGCGGTTAACGGATCTCAATTCTCTCCTCTCCTTTTCTTCTGCGTTTACACCCTTATCAGTTTTCAGGCCATCTGCATATGGAACATGCAGATCTACATCCCCTGTTTTGACCCACTTCTTCCACGAAATCACCCACTATTGTCCCAATAACATTTGACTCATGGCTCCTGGTAGGGCTGCAGAGACAGGAGCCCAGAGAGCCTGTTAACCAGAGCTAGCTGCAGCAATGTCTGCGGCTCTTGGGCAAGCTCCAAACCAGCCAAAACAAAAAAAAACCTACAAAAACACCAACAAACAAACAAACAAAACACGGAGAGGGGATTAAAAAAAAAACCAACAAAAAAAAACAAAAAAAAAGCAAGCTTTTCAGCCTTTTCAGCCAAGTGTTTTATCAGGCTTGCAAACACCTGCAAATCACTTGCACTGCAAAGCCTGTCGCCTAACAAAGACAAAGCTTTGTAATACAATACAATTAGACCTGAATAATTTAGGCATTGAAACAAATATTTTGAGACCAAGACTGTTTGCTTTCCTGAATGAGAAATTACCCAGGCTTGGATTCATTACAGACCTACTGAGAAACAAAACCAGAACCAAATGAGGAAATACTCAGTGTGGTAAGACTTTACCACCTAAATTCTCACAGTCCAGCCACACTGAACATGCACAGGGCTAAGGAGGGAAGGCAGGAGGTTCCCCATTTTCCTCTCCTCTAGAGGAGGACATGATGGAGAAGGGATCAGCAGGGTTGAGAGATGTGGTCTCACTCACTCAGGCTGCATTCACATTATTTGCTCCTTGAACCCTGGCTTTGCTGCTTTGAAAAGGGAGCTTTTCCAAAAGGAAATAAAAACAGGTATCAAAAATGTTGTTTCATAGTCGTGTGAATGAGTCCTAATGTCACCCCGAGGTCATTTGGGGAATGAGGTCATGCTGTGGTTGTTTGGACCAACAGGAGAACACAATACTGAATGGGTCACTGGCTTTTCTTGACTCCATGAGGAATTCCAGTTGAGCTATTGGGATACATTTTGTTTTTCTGACCTGGCTGGACAGTGAATCCATTTCTGTATGTTGCTCTGAGCTACTTGTGGGCTCAGATCTTGGAGCAGCTTCCTTCCCCAGCCAGATTTTTAAGGGATGCTACTGCTAAGTATTGCCAGCTCTTCTGAAATCAGCAGTGAGCAGAAGTCTTTGTTTTTCAAGGACATGGATTTAACAATAGTTGGTATGCTCTTCCACATAAAGTCCCTTTTGTTCATTTTCTGACTCTGAATGGCATGTTGAGTGTTATTTGGTTCTATACATTTACCATGTATTTGTTTCATCCTGGTGGCTGTGCATCTGAAGTCCAGAGGAATCTGTGAGCAGCAGTGCCAGACCCTCCAAACTCGTGGCTAAAGGGTGAAGCTGCACACTCTTCCTCCTGCTCCTTCCCACAGCAAGCAGCAAGATCAGAGCAGCGCACCTCAGCAAGGTGCTAAGGGAGAACTATTTACTCTTATCTCCAAATTCGAGGATTCCATTGTTTCTTTCAATTGTGGGGTGAACTTTCTGCTGTTGGTTTGCCTTCCTGTTTCTTATCTTGGTCCTAGCAGAGGCAGGTGAGTAAGAGGGGAGCAAACACACAGTGTTTAACCAGAATCAATGCAAGGGTCAGCTGCTCCTTGGGTCATGCTGGCAGTGGGGGCTTGCCCTCAGGAATCTGCAGGCCATGTCCATTAGCAGAATGAAGATTACAGGTCTGTCATCCCTAGAATGACAGGGTTGGAAAAGCCCTCTAAGACTCTCCATTCCCCCAGCACTCCAAAGCCACCACTGACCATGTCCCCAAGTGCCACATCCACACAACCTTTAAATCCCTCCCGGGGTGGGGACTCCTCCCCTGCCCTGGGCGGCTGTGCCAGGGCTGAGCAACCATTTCTGGGAAGAAATTCTCTCTAATATGCAAACAAAACCTCTCTGGCAGAACTTGAGGCCCTTTCCTTTTGTCCTATCATTGTTATCTGGGAGAAGAAGAGACCCCAGCTCACTGTTGCGTTGCCCTGCAAACCTCCCTTCCCTGACTGCCCGCAGCAGCAGAGATAACATTGTCCTTAGGAAGCAGATCTCACTGTTGACTTGTGGGGAGCTTTCCCTAGGAAAGGCCCAAGCAGGAATCTCAGCGCTTGACTCACAGATCACACCTCTCACAGCCCGTGTCACCCACGGCTGCTCTCTCTCCCAAGCACGGGGCTCTACAACAGTGGAAACTCTCTCCCTGCCTGTCAGGTATGTCACTCCTCTTTGGGCCGTTTACAGATTGCCAGACGAGTTTCTTCCTTTTCTCTCTCTTTGTGGTTAATGAGGCAGTTCTACTTTTTTTTTTTGTTCACCTAAGATTTTTGAAACAAGTCCTTTTTTTTGCCATTTTAGTTCAGCCTGTTTGCACATCACCCTGCACCTCCCAAGCTTTGTTGCAGTGGAGGCTCTGCAATGGGCACCTGGTTACAAAATCACATGTATTTTTAATTCCTCTTCCAGCCTTACACTGCTCGGTGAAATTTGCTATTGTTTAAGGCATTAGGTAATGACAGGAGTGACCTGCAGGAGCACATGGCTTGTCCCAGGAAAAGGACTGGAACTCTGTAAGAAGTACTGCAGGAAAGGGTGAACGTGAGATATTTATAATAATTTGAACACTGATCCTGGAAAGGATATAATCAGTATTGCCCCCACTCCTCTCTGTAAGAAAATGAAGTATTTTTGTTCTCTAGACCTTTTGAAATTTTTTTCTTGCCCATTTTTGACACTTCTATTGCTTTGGTGGTGAGTAAAACCTCCTTCTTCAGAAGGTCATTTTGCAAAAGTGCTTCATTCGTACAGCTAATGCTCATCTTCCCCTCTTCATTGCATCTGCCCTGCAGATCACTCACTGGGCAGCCCCACAAAGAAGTAGGGATTCAGTTTCCACCTTTCTTGGCAGAAGTTACCCCTCTCAAGCCGCAGACATTTTAGTGTGTGTAGCTGGTAATAAAAGATTTCAGAAATTCCTGCCATGTCTGCCTCAGAGGTAATAAACCTCTAAAGGAACGCAGCAGAAAGCAGTGTGGTGTCTGGTTTGAATGAGAGGAATGACTGCAATTCATATTGCTGCCGTTGATGTTTGTCAGTCTCTCAGTAAAAATGAAACTTAATGTGAGATGAAACTTTGTAAGAATGAAACAAATATCTTTTGATACTCAGGTGGCTGAGAAATCTTTTTACAGAGCTCAGAGCTGCCTGTCCGTGCAAGAGCTATCTCCCTCCCAAGGAGAAATCACTCGGTGAATGAGGATGCAAGATCTTGCAGAGCGTATGCGACTGCATTAATTTGACAAAGGCGATGAGTGTGCATGGAAGCAGGCACGGAGCCGCAGACATGCAGCCGCTAACCTTCCCCGCGCATCCCCTCCCTCCTTCTCCTGAACGGCCCGGGGGAAACGAGGCGCGGGCAGGTGCAGGGGCCGCTCCCTCGCACTGCCCGGCGGAGCCTCGGCGAGGAGCACGGCGTGCCTGGGGGCGGGGGGGCTGTTTGTTTGTTTCCTGCCCCATCGCGTTTTTATGATCGCCAAGAGGAAGAAGCCTTCAGGTCAGCCGGAGAACTGCTGGCCCGGCGGCCGGCGGACAAGGGCTCCTTTGATCGGCGGCGGGCGGGCAGCGGGCAGCGCCCGGGCTCGGATGTCCCGGCCGTGCGGG
>NW_005054309.1:11328473-11328934 GCF_000277835.1 Geospiza fortis | reverse complement strand
AGCCGAGCGCCCTCCCCGCCCAGGGCGGCCCGGCCCGGCCTTAGGCGCCTCCCCGGGGGCCGGAGCCGCGCTCCGAGGGCTCCGGAGATGTGCAGAGCTCCGGGGCTGTGCAGGGTTCCGGGGCTGTGCCCGGATCCCGGGATGTGATGAGCTCCGGGGCTGTGTAGGGTTCCGGGACTGTGCCCGGCTCCCGGGATGTGCCCGGCTCTGGGGCTCTGCTGGGTTCCGGGGCTGTGCCGTGGTCCCGGGATGTACCGGGCTCCGGGGCTGTGCCCGGCTCCGGGGATGTGCAGAGCTCCGGGGCTGGGTAGGGTTCCGGGGCTGTGCCGTGCTCCCGGGATGTGCTGGGCTCCGGGGACGTGCTCTGCTCCGGGGCTGTGCCCGGCTGCGGGATGTGCCCGGCTGCGGGATGTGCAGAGCTCCGGGAATGTTCCCTGCTCCGGGGGTGTGCCCGGCCGCGG
>NW_005054309.1:11308421-11328326 GCF_000277835.1 Geospiza fortis | reverse complement strand
CTGCTGGCACAGGACAGGCTGCACAAGTTAATGAAAACACAGTAAAGTATTCCTGTGATGTGCTACATCTTCTGTGGAGGCCACGCTGGGAACCAAGTAAGCCACAAACCGATTTTAACTAACCCGTCCCAAAACCAAAAGCTAATGCATTCATTAACTCCTTCTACCATCTAGATCAGGGTCAGTCGAAACATCCTCAGCTCTCTGTGGTGTCTAAGCTTTAGCAGGCAGAGCAGAGGGGATCACATAAGCACCAGGAGAAGTGTAAGAAAACCAGAATACCGAGGCTTGTATCTGCTTAAATTATTCCTACAGTTTTGCTGTGCTTGCAGTAGCACATAAAGCAGCTTCTACCTGGTGGTTGTTCGTGCAGATGGATTCAACTCTCCAAATAACTAGAAGTAAAAATTAGTCAGATGTCTTTAGACAGAGGAGCTCTCCTGCAGGAAGAGAAAGATTAGCTCACTTGGAAAAACGTAGATGACTGCAAAGAACATATTTACACATGAAAGGTGCAGTGTTTCCTGCTGCTCTACGGAACTGTATTTTCAGCGCTCAGTCACCACCAGAGTCAGGAGATAAGCACCATTGCTTCAGTGAGGCTCCAAGTACTCAGAGGATTCCGGAGACTCGGCAGTATTTAGTCCATATAAATAACTTTTTTTTTGCTGCTTAATATGACTGGAAGTGAGACAGTAATAATGGTTAATTTGCTTTTTTATTAGCTACAAACTTCTAGCTCATAGTTAATGCAGGGCAGATTTCTGACTCCTTTGCACGTTTCAGTGGGATTTCTCAGAGACTACTGGCTCATTTGACCAAAAATCCTGTTCTTCAGAGAAAAACAGCAGCTGATGAGGCACGTGAAAGTAGTTGTGCTGGTCCCTGTAGGTGCAGAAAGACAGAGGCTGGGCAGACCTCAGGATTCCAGCCTCCTGAGCCATGGAAGAGCTGCAGTTCTGGCACTGCCAGTCACCTCCTGCAGCTTGATGTCCCAGGAGTAGTGACAGAAGGGCAGATGAGACATGCAGAAATAAAATGTCCTTTCGTTTGTGTAGAGGAACAGTGCGAGGGTGTCCAGTGAGCCACCAAGAAAGGTGTTGGTAAACCCATGGAACATGAAATCTCACATCTGTAGAAACTTCTCTTACTTGCACCTGTGGGTTATTGGACATCTTTAGTTATTAATAAACATACGCTTTGGGGACCTGTTTCTGCAGCAGAGGAGCCTCATTCTAGGGGACGTGGACATCAGAGGAAGGAAGAGATTATTGGAAACTAAGGAATGTGAATCAGGCAGAAAACTAAGGAAAATAATCAGGCAGGAGTCCAGGAGAAAAGCAAAGACTGGAGATCTGAGAGACTGCAGCGGTTTGAGGAGAGTTTGAGTTGGGATGAACACAAGGCAGCAATACAGCTAAGCCAGTTTGAAACAATGAAGTTCTGAGTCTTAGACTTCACTGGATGCAGAGCCTGAGAATGGTCCCTCACTGACTTATGGGGAGAGGGAGATGGTGTAAGGAAGGCTGACCTTTGTGTGAGGGGTCTGGTGAATGTAGTGTTCCCATTATTTATCCCAGTGAAATTCTCATATTCTTTGCCATTGAATGGAAAGGGTGTGCACTGCCTGTGGATGTAGAGAGCCCCAGGAAATGCTGGCAGGGACTTTCATTGTGAAATACTGAGAAATCCATTGCTGTGTGTGTAGGGATTGGAATCCCAGTTGGTGGAGGAAAGTCTGGCCCTGGATAAGTGGGAGCAGGTGGAGGGAGGGCACAGAGCTGCCACCACAGCACTGCAAAGGTGGCCCAGGTCCCTCTGAAGAGCAAGAGGATCTCCAAAGCTGCTGCAGGGGCTGCACGAGGGAGCGTGAGCTGCTGCCAGCGGCGTTGCGTGACTCCTGAGTGCAGTGCTCTAACCTCCAAAGACAGAACTGCTCACAGCTCTTTAAAAATTGCTGTGAACACTCACTGTCTTCAGTGTGAGTCTGACAGGCTCCCAGCAGAGCCTGATTTTTTTTTCTATTTTTAGAGCCAGCTGTAAAGCTGTAGTCAAGAACTGCTTACATAATATTTTAGAAGTGACAGCGAAGCACAATGGCATATTTTGACCTTTGGCATTAGATAAGTAATTGGCAGGTTAAGTTAATTTTTATTCAAGCAAAGAGACTTGCTTTTTACTGCTTGTGAACTCCTGTACCTTCACACAAGATTAAACCCCACGGGTACATTTTAAAAATAGGTTTTGGTTTGCTGGCCTTCCTTTTCTGTGTGGTGTGAAGGAAGCTCCTCCACGTGAAGGAACTCCACTCTTCTGCGCTCTATCCATGACACAAAGTGCGTGGTACGTGAGCGTGAGTGTGTGAGTGAGTGTGTGTGTGTGTGTGTGTGTGTGTGAGTGTGCACAGGCCTGGCAGAGGGCAGGATTCACTTCCTGACTGACAGCCCGGTAGTATTACAAACAATTGGAAAACTCACCTAGAAAACACCTTTGTTGTGTGCAGTTGAGGAGCCTGCTTCGAGCCTGTGACTCAGGGTAAGCGCTCAGTGAATATTCCCTTTTCCATTCCAGACACTGGGTTATGGGCAAGTCAGAAAGCCAGATGGATATAACTGAAATGAATGCCCCAAAACCAAAGAAGAAGCTGGGATGGAGTGGTCTGGAAATAGGGCTGGCTGTGGTGGTGCTGCTGCTGGCCATCGTGGCCATCACCATGATCGTCCTGTACGCCACGTACGACGGTGAGTGCACGGGGCTGCCTGGGAGCACAGGTACAGCCAGGGGAAAGGGCTGGGATGGCTGAAAGGTAAAGCTGCTGGGAGCACAGGTACAGCCAGGGGAAAGGGCTGGGATGGCTGAAAGGTAAAGCTGCTGGGAGCACAGGTACAGCCAGGGGAAAGGGCTGGGATGGCTGAAAGGTAAAGCTGCTGGGAGCACAGGTACAGGCAGGGGAAAGGGCTGGGATGCTGGAGGTACAGGCAGGGAGAAGGTTTAGGATGCTGGCTGAAATGTAAAGCTGCATCCACATGGCTTGTTGCTGGAAAAACTCAGAAACTGCGTCTTTCCAACTGGGACTCAGTAGATTCATTTGTTCATGGAAAGTTGTGGTAAACACAAACCATCTGCTTGTTCTGACTTAGGAATAGTTCTGTTTGTAATTAATGCTTCAGTAAGCAACGATCCCAACAAAGAACAACACTGCTGAAGAAAACCAAACTCCAGGGCTCCCTTTGTGTTCCCATTTTTTCCTTTTTCAGGCTGTTGCAGCAAGGACTGTCAGTGAGTGTAGTCATCCTGAGAGGTTTTGTGCTTCAGTAGCCAGAGCAAAATAATTTCATTCAGGGGGAAATACATTGGTAAATTTTGGAAAAGGTAATACAGAGAAGCTAAAATTTCCATCTAGGGTCAAACTAGAATTTTTCCTTATATTGGAATTAAGTGGGTTTTTTTAAATTTTGAAGTACTCAATAGTTGTGCTTAAGCTTTTTATTGAAGTATAGTTCAATTATGGGCTGGAAAAAATACCATTATGGAGGAATAAAGAAAGTTTTATTTTCAAAGTCTCAAAAGGAAATATTTTCATATTCCTGAATCCTGTATTTTGTTCAGAAGACTTCAGAGTGAATGTCTCAGGACTTTCATATAATTCCTTGAAAATCCTTTTGTCATTGTAAAGTATTGCTAAATTCAAACTGGCTTTGTCATTCTCTCCAGTCCTTGAGCTATTTTTCTCTAAATTGCTTCTCTGTTATAAAAATAGTATTTTGCCCACCTCCAATTGATGGGACATTTTCCTCTGATGACTACAAAAATTCCACATGATGAGTGACTAGCACTGAATGACCCTAAAGGGTTGAAGATGATGGTATTTTTAGAACCTGATCCTATAAATATTCCCTTACTGACTGTAAGGTGTCCATTCATATTATCTTACTGTACAGTGCAATGAAATTGACTGTCAATGGAAATATCTACAGTAGATTTTATTATATTGACATTGAGTAAATAATTAAGAATATGACTGTATTCTCTTTTAGATGGCATTTGCAAGACACCAGACTGTATCAAATCAGGTAAGAATGAAAATACATATGTTTTAAATTAATTTATGTGGTTTTAAACAAAATTGCTACCACGGAATTCTCCCATCTAACTGCAGACAAGTGTGGCACATGGAAGCGTGGATCTGTTACCCCACATGATTTTCTTAGCATAGTTCTTCTGCAAAAGTAAACTCTCGTGCTGTGATATTGTCAATCCTACAGAGTCATCCTCCATGTCCAAAAGATTCTGCATGTTATGGTCTGACAAGCTGCTTCATCCTTCAGTAACAAGTGCAGCCGTTAAGGAATCCCAGGAACAGAGCACCCATGGAGGCTCCCAAAGGGGCTGACTCACAGACACCTTTTAGACTTGCAGAAACAGCAGAAACAGCCCAGGAAAGTTGGTGTATTGGTGTCCTGACTTCCATGGCACTGCTGGCTTCAGGTCTCGTTTCAGCAGCTCAGCCCTGCAGGGAAAGCCCCAGGGCAGCCCCTCATCCCAGGAGCTGAGATTGCCATCAGCAGGGCTCAGACACAAGGTTCGTTTCAGGTTATATAAGGTTTATTATTTCCATCACTGCCTGCTCACTCCACTTCCAAGGTGTTCTTCTCCTAGCAGGAAAGCTCATGCTGTGGTTGGGAAAATGATCCAATTAGCTCTCTAGCAGATTGTTTTTAATCTCCAACGCTGCTCATTTTCAGCTGAATACACATTGCTGCAGGGGAGTTCAGACAGACTGTGGGATGGTGAATGCACTCCAAAAGGAAAAGCAGGAAAAGTTTGGAGAAATGAGGCTTAATGTAGCAACAAGTGCCTAAAGTAATTAATCAGAACAATTTTGCTCTTTTATGCTTCTGTTAAATGCTTTAACAGCATTTAACCACTGGAAAGGGATAAAGTGAAGATACTGACAGAATTGATTGCTCATTTTGAGAGAAGAGCTGCAAATAAATGACCAGAAGAAAAAAAAAAAAGTAGTAAAATAAATAATTAACAAATAACGAAGAAAAAATGTAATGAGAATTCATGGGTTATATCCAGGGTAAATGCCAGTAACTGCATGGCACTGTCATCCATGGATTTGTGAGGCCACTGCAGTGTGGCACAGGAAGATACAATGCAGTTTGTGTATTTGAGCATTTTTTGGATAAGCTGACACACTCTGATGACTTCTCTGAGCTCAGGCAGCACAGCCTGCTGGAACAGGCTGGGATTTTGGTCTCTGTTTTTTTTTGGTCCCTGTTTCTTACCTAGGTAAGCATATTGTTTTGCTCCTGAATCCTCCCCAGGTCACTGGTTGCTTAGACAGCTCGTATTTCTTTATTTGTAAGCTATTAAAGCAACAACTGGCAATCAGGAGTACTACAGTAAGATTAATCATTACTAGTAATTGATATGAAGCTCTACATTCTTGGTGCCAGAGTAAACAAGTGACAGTAGGAACAAAGCCCAGCTGGTTTGTCACAGCAACACTGAGCACTGATGAAGAGTACACTGTGTATTACCTGTATTTGTATAGGTATAAATTCACCTGGATCAGAGATAAAATACTAAAATATTCATAACATAATCAATTATAATATGTAACTAATTAATAATTAAACATAATTGATTAAGATATATCTGTGGTATCAGCCAAATGATGAATGGTTATCTTGGGGCTCAGGTGTGCAAGTAGCGCTCTTGAGGAGAGTATTCTGCATGGTCATACTCACTGTATGTACTTCACATGCAGCCCTAAATGACAGACCACAGTGCCCACAGCTGAGCTCTTCCTGGTACTTTTGCAGTATTTAGGCTTTAGGTTATGATAAAACTGGATAGCTGGTATTGGCTGGGCTGGACCTTGGAGCAGGAGAGCTGTGGGAGATGATTATTTCTGTGTGGCACATTGGATTATCCAGGTGCTGACTCCAAGCAGAGCAACCCCACTGCACAGTTCACGCCAGGTCTGATATCACACTGTTAATGATTTCTCAGATTTAAGCAAGACATGGCTTTCTCCTGGCTTTAGTTGTGAGGTTTTTCCCAAAGGGACGAGTCAGTGGATAAGGGCCATCTTCTCTTGGTGTCAGAGGATGTTTCTGTCCTGCTGTTGGTGTTTGTCAGGGCTGGGTGTCCACTCCTGGCCAGGAAGGTCTGTGCTGCTGGACTGGCCCATGCCAAGGTCACCCAAAGGACAGGGATGCCCTTCAGGTGCTGCCCCGTCTGGCAGAGAGATTCCGAGGGATACACTTAAAACAGGAGATGGCAGGAATAGTTACACCTTTCCTCTTTCACAGCAAACAGGTGGAGTTAGGACCGGAATAAACTGCAGCATTCAAAACATTCCCCTTCCCCTGACTGAAACAGGGCAAAAGGACAGAAACCAGCACCAGGGCTTCCACAATCCCAGAGCACTTGGAGCTGCAGCAAGTGTCACAGTTTGTAAGAACATGACTGAATTTCCCAGTTGGCTGTTGGCATGATCCTGTGTCCCTTCCAATTGAAGTCACCCTGAAGCCATCGACTTCAGCAGGGAAGCCATCACTAGGAGGCTTTGCATCTATCTCCACAGTGGGTTTTATGCTACAGAAGCAGCCTGAGGTTGAGAATGCACCTGTCCATGGCTATTCCCATCTTGCAGGTGCTGGAACATTGTAAAACCATCAGGTGTTGGCCTAGAATGTAACACTCCTGAGCCAGCAGAAAAATGGGGGCAGGCAAACCAACACAAACACCACAGACTGTCTCTCCATTTCCACCAGCACAAGAGACATGGAAAATATTGAAAGTACTGGAAAAATAACTATAAATATTTGACTTGCCCATGTGGAGGAATGAACACTTGAAATCACAAGACTCATAATTTACTAAAAATAATGTCAGAAAAATCGGAAGAATATTCAGTATCCTGGGAAATTCAGAGGTATCCCTAGCTGCTGCCTGACTCCCAAGATCTCTCTTTTCTGTGAGAGACTCTGTTCTGGCACACTGGTGGTAGGAGCAGTCTGGGTGGAATAGGAATAGGCACAGGGAGAAGCCCAGAGGGTCTATGGGCAGCAGCTGGGAGGCTGTCACCAAGGAACTGGATTTCACCGAGAATCCCTGTCACGACTGGTCAGTGACTGGCCAGTCTTGGACAAGCCACTGCAGGGAGTCAGAGGGATGCAAGAGGCAGTATCAGCTCTAGAGAAAAATGGGGAGCAGGTCTAATAATGAGTGGAGCTTCCAGAAGGCATTAACAGAAAAACCTTTCCTGACAAGAACTGAGATAGTCCAACAAAGTCAGTATTTGATTGAAATAGGCAAGATTCAGTTGAGTCTAAATCATATTTAATAACCAAAATTACATTACAGTGGATACTTAACCTCTGCTATGCCTTGTGCTTTTAATGTCCCTTTTCACCACGTTTCAGTACAAAGAAGGCTAAGTGAAGGGTAAATGAAGGGTAAATGAAACAACCTACATTTTATTTAGAGCTGAGTGACCACTCACAGGGAGCAGGAACATCTGTCAGTTCACCACCAGTAAACACAGCCAACTGGAAAGTCTGGAAGTTGTGGTCAGCACAGGAATAGCAATTCCTTGCTCACCGGTGAGAACTTTGTTTGGTCCAGAACATCCAAGTACTCTTGAGCCTATTCTAAACCAAATACACTTATGCCCTCGCTCCTGAGAGACGAGGAGCGTGGTGCAGCGTGTGTGCGAAGTGTGTCTGTGTGCTGCAGCTGCCAGGATCCTGGAGAACATGGACCCCAGCACCAGGCCCTGCCAGGACTTCTACCAGTACGCCTGCGGAGGGTGGCTCAAGAGGAACGTCATCCCCGAGACCAGCTCCCGTTATAGCAACTTTGACATTTTGAGAGACGAACTAGAAGTTGTTCTGAAAGGTCAGTGCAGTTTGGGGACTAAATAAAGTTTCTGCTTTGCCTTACGTGTTATCCCGAGAAGTTGTGGTTTTCTAGCAAAGCTTAAAACACTGCCAGATATTTCAGGGGTTTTGTGTTTGGTTCAGGACAAACCTGCCCCAAAGTGTTTGCTCAGAGAAGGCTCTGGGAGTGTGCTGGCACTGGAGCAGAGCGGGGCAGACCTGCCCTTGCTGCAATCTGCAGTCCCCACCCTGAGCCTGCCCAGCCACAGCACCTGGCAGGTGAAGGAGGAGGAGGAGGAGGGAGAGGTCGGTCTGTGTCCTGCTCTCTGGCAGCACATGCCCTGCCTATCTGTGTTCCATCAGACAGCCCAAAGAGCAGCCAAGCTATTTCCCTACCTGCCATATCAACAGTATCAAATTCTTCACCATCCCTTTTTCTCAGGTGAAAATAACAGAGTCCAAGAAGGCAGTCTGTTCTCATGTAACACTCTCCAGCCCATTCTCGCCAGGCTAAATATTCTTTTTTTTTTACTTTGCCTATCTCTTGGTTTTGCCAGCTGTGTCTTCACACAATAGCCTGGTTGGTTAAAACCTGTCCCTGAGGAGTCAGAGTGTTTGTATTTCACCCAGGGATCCTACAGAGTTATCTACTGCCCCTGTTCCACATCCCAGCACAGACCGCAGCCACTGCAGGGCCCTTCACCTGCAGAGCTTCCCCCTCAGCTGCTGAAGGGCAGAGCCTCCCTGGGGCTGGGCACGGAGCTCTCCTGGCCCAGCCCTGCTCCCCAGAGCCTGCCAGCATGGAGCAGGAGCGACCATGGCAGAGCAGAGTGACCATGATAGAGCAGAGTGACCATGATAGAGCAGAGTGACCATGATAGAGCAGAGTGACCATGATAGAGCAGAGTGACCATGATAGAGCAGAGTGACCATGATAGAGCAGAGTGACCATGATAGAGCAGAGTGACCATGATAGAGCAGAGTGACCATGATAGAGCAGAGTGACCATGATAGAGCAGAGTGACCATGATAGAGCAGAGTGACCATGATAGAGCAGAGTGACCATGATAGAGCAGAGTGACCATGATAGAGCAGAGTGACCATGATAGAGCAGAGTGACCATGATAGAGCAGAGTGACCATGATAGAGCAGAGTGACCATGATAGAGCAGAGTGACCATGATAGAGCAGAGTGACCATGATAGAGCAGAGTGACCATGATAGAGCAGAGTGACCATGATAGAGCAGAGTGACCATGATAGAGCAGAGTGACCATGATAGAGCAGAGTGACCATGATAGAGCAGAGTGACCATGATAGAGCAGAGTGACCATGATAGAGCAGAGTGACCATGATAGAGCAGAGTGACCATGATAGAGCAGAGTGACCATGATAGAGCAGAGTGACCATGATAGAGCAGAGTGACCATGATAGAGCAGAGTGACCATGATAGAGCAGAGTGACCATGATAGAGCAGAGTGACCATGATAGAGCAGAGTGACCATGATAGAGCAGAGTGACCATGATAGAGCAGAGTGACCATGATAGAGCAGAGTGACCATGATAGAGCAGAGTGACCATGATAGAGCAGAGTGACCATGATAGAGCAGAGTGACCATGATAGAGCAGAGTGACCATGATAGAGCAGAGTGACCATGATAGAGCAGAGTGACCATGATAGAGCAGAGTGACCATGATAGAGCAGAGTGACCATGATAGAGCAGAGTGACCATGATAGAGCAGAGTGACCATGATAGAGCAGAGTGACCATGATAGAGCAGAGTGACCATGATAGAGCAGAGTGACCATGATAGAGCAGAGTGACCATGATAGAGCAGAGTGACCATGATAGAGCAGAGTGACCATGATAGAGCAGAGTGACCATGATAGAGCAGAGTGACCATGATAGAGCAGAGTGACCATGATAGAGCAGAGTGACCATGATAGAGCAGAGTGACCATGATAGAGCAGAGTGACCATGATAGAGCAGAGTGACCATGATAGAGCAGAGTGACCATGATAGAGCAGAGTGACCATGATAGAGCAGAGTGACCATGATAGAGCAGAGTGACCATGATAGAGCAGAGTGACCATGATAGAGCAGAGTGACCATGATAGAGCAGAGTGACCATGATAGAGCAGAGTGACCATGATAGAGCAGAGTGACCATGATAGAGCAGAGTGACCATGATAGAGCAGGAGTGCCCATGGCAGAGCAGAGTGACCAGCACAGAGCCGAGGGACCATAGCAGAGCAGAGTGACCATGGCAGAGCAGGAGTGACCATGACTCACTGTGTGTGTTTCAGATGTCCTCGACACCCCCAGCACCAACGATATCCCAGCAGTGCAGAAGGCAAAAACCCTCTACAGGTCCTGCATAAATGAAAGTAAGTGTTCCCTGAGGCCATGGCCTACAGGATACCCCAGCATCACCCAAAGGGTGCCCCAGGCAGCTGCACCTGTGTCCCATTCCGTGCATCATTTCTCAGATAATATCCTGTGTGAAAACTGAAGTGTGTCTATTCTGTAGAGCCCAGTCAGAATGTCAGCAGTAACACTGGTATTGTACCTCCTGCTTTACTCCCTTAGGTATTTTAGGTAACTCTTCAGTTACTAATTTGCTGCAGATGTATAAACTCAAATCCTTTCAGTTAAATGGGAGTTAACTTCTTTTGTAGAAACTAGCAGGGATGAGGTGAAAGCTACCTGGCACACCAGGCTCTGCCACTAGAACAAAGAGCAGTAAAAGTTTGCAGGGCTTCCTAAATAATATTTTTATAGTTTCTGTAATAGTATGAATACTTTTCAAAACTATTATTTCAAGCTATCTGCAGAGAGAGAAGAAAAAAGACAATACTTCAATGTCATGGTCTCAAGGATCTGCATATGCTGTTTGTGACTGGAACATTTTTACATTAAATGTTAAAGCACAGTCATACATCAGAGCAAACTGCTGCTGTGGCGATGGGGGAAACTGTTCTCAGCTTCACTTTTCTGAACTCATTATAATATACGTTATAATATATAACATTTGTGGGGCTTAAAATGTCGTGGTAACTCATTTTATTTTTTCCAAAAGCTGCCATTGATCTCCGAGGTGGAAGTCCTCTAATTAGTTTATTGCCAAATGTGTCTGAGTGGCCTGTAGCAACAACTAACTGGGATGATTCCTATGGTAAGATAACCTGTGCTTATTTCCTTTAAGTTAAAATATCTAATTATTTAATTTATTGTTTACTAAAAATAGAGACTGACTATACCTTCCATTTGCTCAGGTACTGCTTGGACAGCTGAGACAGCTATTGCACAGCTCAACTCCAGATATGGAAAAAAAGTCCTTATTAATTTTTTTGTTGGCACAGACGACAAAAATTCCACAGCACATATCATTCACGTAAGTCTGCCTGGGTGCCATGGCCTTGCTGATCACAAAAGTGCAGCAAATAACTGGAAGCACAGACATAAAAGTCAGCAAGGAGAAACATCAGGGATCTGGATTTGACCTGAGTGCTTTGCAGATGAATCTGTGAGTTTATGTCGTTTTCAGCTGAGACTCTGGGTTGCCCAGTTCCCTGCCCGCTCTCCAAGCTGACAGCTTTGTTCTGTGTGCTCAGACACCGTTACTGCCAGTGAGATGGGAATGACAGAGACAGAAAGGTCACCTCTGAAACCTGAACATCCAGACAGGGCAGGAACTGCTGACGGCTGGGACGGAACAGTGAGAGGAGCAAGGGCCAATCTCTCCTGTCAGGGGTGGAGGGAGCCGTGGGCAGCTCACGTCAGGGATTTCAGAGATGCAGGAGCTGCCTAGCTTGTCTCTGGGCTGTCCTGTCACCTGTGGTTCACCTGTTTTCTCACTGGCTGCCAGTGCCTTGCAGTGTTCAGCAACAGGAGAGGAAAAAGATTGGAAATAAAAACAAAAATTTTAATGAGAATGAAAATAGTGAAAGGTGGGCAACAGGGTGAGAGAGGAACAGCCCTGTGGCCAGAATATGACTTGTCCAGTGAAGCATCAGCACCTGTAGTTCCCAAAGAACAGTGCAGTGCCCTGCCATCTCCCCTTAAGCACGTCTCGGTTTTTCTTTGCATTTACAGATCGACCAGCCTGGCCTGGGGCTGCCTTCCCGGGACTACTACGAGTGCACTGGGGCATACCAAGAGGTGAGGGCCGGCTGGCACACCCCTGGGGACAGTTCTCCTGGTTTAGCCTGTATTTTCAAGGCAGCTCCTTGACTTTTTAAGAAGGAGATGAACATGAAACAATTTAGCTTTGTTGCAGAGCCTCTCAGCTTCACAGCTGGATCAAGAGCTATCCCCTGCCTGTCAGAGTTGTATTTAGGCAGAATAGAAGTGGCCATGGTCAGCCCTGTGTGTCACTGCAGAAAGGAGGTCACTTCTGAGCTGTGACCGACTGGCAGCAGCTGCTGCAGGTGAACTTCTACCAAGAACAGGCTTGGGAAGAAAAACAGGACGTTCAGAACCAAAGAGACAACACTTTGCTGCATGAAAGATCTGAAAAGATCACAGTCTCCTGCACCAACTGCTGAGCACAAACACAGCAGCAAAAGGATGTGATACCACAGAAATGGCTCAGATACCTGAAACCTCGTATGGTCTCCTTTAATTCTTGTTTGCTCATTACTTCTGCAGGTCTCATTAACCTGTTAGCACTGACACTGTATCCCTGTTGCTAATCTTGGATGTGCTGTAAGCCCTTGAGAGCTGATGGGTGTCTGTGCTGAAGTCATGGAGCTGAAACTGCTACCACAGTGACCTTTAATTAACCACATTCCTTCTGTGTAATTAAATGCAGAAGCCATGAGAAAGTGTGCAGACCATTTGGGCTTTGTAGGTATTTTGCTGATGTGCCAACAGTTGATAGTGATTACATTTAATTACAGATCACATGCTCATTAGGACAATCATTGCCATCCGAACTGCCCAGGTCCATGTGAGATGGCCTTTAGGAGCTGACTCACATTGCACAGTCTGTGCCTTCCATGTGCTAACTGCAGCACTGAGAGGCAATTTCTGTCCTCTGACCTACCTGAGTATCAGCTCTGCACTGCTGGAAAGGAGAGGAGGAAATACTGTTGGAAAACAAAATACTGTTGGAAAAGAGCTTTATCACTATGGGGCACGTTCCCAGTGCCCCAGTGCCCCAGTGTCCCTGCTGCACGCCAGAGCTGTTCCCTCCCAGCCCCTCTCTCCTGCTCCTGGCTCTATTTCCTGCTCTTATTCCACTCCAGGAGCTGCACGCAGCAAATCCATCTCTGCCTCCTGCCCCTTGCAGGGCTCTGCCCCCAGCAGCACTGCCCAGCCCAGAGCCACAGCTGGAACCTGCCAAAAAGATAATTTTAAAATCTTTTTCTCTTGTAAGATACAGGATGACCCTGCTCACACAGGAGTGATTCCGATGGCTTAAGTTTCCACTGAAATTACTGACACTATTTATACAGTCCAGATGAAATTTAGCTGACTTAGTTCTTTGCTAGCTGGCTTCAGAGCTGCACTTAGCAGAAAAATAAAGTCACTGATTGGTACCTAAAAATCTCTGTTAACTTAGTGGTGTGAGGTAATAGCTATATTGAATTTCATGATGGCTGGGATGCACTGTCTTTTGTGACTTGCTGTAGCTGTCAGTGGTTTCATGGGCTTTTCCCTTTCTGAAATGATCTCTCCTGCTTGTAACTGGCGCTGGGAGTTGAGCCCTTTGGGCAGCTGAGCCCTGGCCCTGTCCCTGCTGGCAGCCCCAGGTGGGCACAGCCCCAGGTGGGCACAGCCCCAGGTGGGCACAGCCCGGCAGGGAGGGTGCCCGGGGGACAGGGAATGATTGCTCACATGCAGCACTCATTAAAGAGGCATGTCCCCTGCCTTAGGAGCTGGACGTACCAAAATACTCCTATCAGTAAAGCTGATGACATGCACACCTTATTAATCCTAGCTTTAATCACTGCTTTGGTAGGTTACGTTGCACAAAACAGATTTATTATTTGATAGCTGATCCAGCACTATGTATGGGTTTCTTTTATTTGCATTGAAAAGGAATATTGAAAACAGCATTTCCATTGATAGAAAAATGAGTGTGACTTACCAAGGAGGAACTAGAATTACAAATAATAATAGAATTACAATAAAACAGAGGTTCCATAAAATATAATGACACCTTAAGATATTTGGCTGTGTGACACTTCAGAGAATTTGCTGCTGTATTTACATTCTTATCATTACTGAACTCTTTAATGTTAGATTTCATATAAATTGTCTATAGTAGACCTAACTTTACATACAGCAACATAAGTTCTAACTGTTCCAAGAAGCACTGGGGGAGGTTCACAGCTTCTGGGAATGCTTTTCCCACAAAGCCAATTCCCTTGGTTTATGTTCCTGGGAACACAGCTCTTTGGAAATGGTATTTTTGGAACTTGTAATTAAAGTGAGCTAGAAAAAACATGGGTGATGGTTTAAATATGGACATACAAATGTCTCATTCTAAATAATGAAAACAGTGCAGTCACTGGGAGTGTTCAGCTTTGAACAGTGCTGCAGTTACCCAGCAGTGCTCCATCAGGGAATGCTCACAGTTAATTTCTAGTTGTGACCTAACTATTTCTGATAAAACTGACCTGTTTAAATAAGGAATGAAGAACTGTGGTTCATAAAAATGAAGGTAAAATCTTGGAGATAATCAAGGTATGCTCTCCTTGGAAGAGTTTTTTCTTTAAACTGTTCCTGTTTTTTCCTGCAGGCATGTTCTGCCTATGTTGATTTCATGACTTCTGTAGCTAAACTAATCCGGCAAGAAAGAAATATTTCTGTCAATGAGAGTGACATTTCTGCACAAATGAGAAGAGTTATGGACCTGGAGAAAGAGATTGCCAATGTAAGAAAAACTTCTTCAAACTATCCTTTAAATAATTGACCTTTTTCATAATACCTAAGAGAGCTGACTGTACAGTGAGTGGTTAACCTCCTTGCTGCTGCTGTTTTGTGGGAGTAGAAATGCACAGAGCCTGTCACACCTGAAGGAACAGCTGTGTCCTGGGAGGAGCAAGGGAAAGTATTTGAGGCAGCTGTTTTCCAAACAACAAAATGTTTTATCCTGATCTGCTCACAGAAGCCCTGCGAGAGCAGAGGGACACAGACTTGGGATTTGGTTAATGTGGTCTAGAGTGTGAGTTTTGGGAGATGCTTTGGGGCCTCTCCTCCCTTTGTCCTGTTTCCCTGTGGGCTGTTTGGATCCCAGAGCAGCAGATTCCCAGCCCTTGGCCTGCTGTGAGCACAAAGTCATGTTTGTGCTGCACAAGCTCCTCCACAATGCTGATTGTTCCAAGGCTGTTTTTTACCAAACACTGTTCTCCCTTAAAAGAAAGGGACAAAGGAAAAATAATATCATGAATTTGACTTTGGAGGAATAGCGAGGGTTTGAATGTGCATGGAGGAAACCAAAGGCATTCATGAGCAAACCATGGCTTATGAACCATTGCAGCAGGACCTGAAGCTGAGGATGACCATGAAACAGGCTGAATACATATTTTATAGCTTCAGCTATTTTTGAAGTTTCACTGATCAAAGTGTAAGGTCACATACTTGGGAAAACCATTTATATAAACTAAACCCATCTGACTTGGATTTCCTTCATTTTCGTGAGAAGCACACCTCTGGGCTTGGATCAGAGATGGGCAATTATTATCAAAAAGGGAATTCATTGAAGAAAGGCTTTAAAGGGCAGTATGAGAGGAACTCGAGCCTGCAATGTCCCTGCAGCAGTTGCTGCTGGTGGGCTCCAGCTGGTGCTGGGGAAGCTGCCACTGCCTGGGATCTTAACCTTTCATCCAAACTCAGCATCAGCCTCAGTGTGACTGAAGAGAGCTGGCATTGTGCTCTTGGGAGTTTGTTTAAAAAACACAGAAAAACCCCACTGAATGCACAATAGAATAGGGAAGAGGAAGCGGAAGAGAAGGATAAAAGGAGGCCTGGCATAACTGATTTTTCAAAGCACTTTAAAAGGGTAAAATGTGCTGCTGTGGATGCAGATGTTGAACTCAGCAGTGCAAAGTGCCAGTGCCCAGAGCAGCACAGAGCTGTGTGAGCTGGGGCTGTGCCATGCCATGGGTCCAAAGAACACACAGGGCAGCAGTGCACCCTGGGCAGAACCAAAACTCCTGGGAACTCACTCGATACACTCAGTAATCTTCTCCTGATTAACTCTGACAGGCAACAACAAAATCTGAAGACAGAAATGATCCACTTCTGCTGTACAATAAAATGACCTTGGCACAACTCCAAAAGAACTTCTCACTGGTAATCAATCATAAGGTAAGTGATCGATAACCTGGTATTTTAACCTCTAATTTATCACTGATGGGATTAAACAATGAAGCCTGGATTTTTTTTTTCTGTTAAAGACATATTTGCAATTGAACAGGATCCCTGATGTGCACAGTCTTTCTTGCTTTTCTGGTTGCACTGAACTGTATGCACATTCTGTACCCACTGCTTCTCCTGAAGGCACATCTCCCCATTGGCCTCAACATAAAAAGATGGAAAAGTACAAAGGAAAAAGCCACTTCCAGTGGGAGGTGTCTCTGCCCATGGCAGGGGGCTGGAAATAGATGATCTTTAAGATTCCTTCCAGCCCAAACCATTCTGTGGTCCTCTGATCCTGTTCCTCATGGGTTTATGGCCCAGGGCTGGAGTCCGGCCTGCAGCCACCAGCTGCTCCAGGGATGTTTAGTGAATACTCAGCCCCACTCTGTTTATCCAGAGCTGCATATTCAGAACAAAAATCCAGTTTGTCCAGCACTGCCTCTGTAATTATTGCTGCCAGGGCAAGCAGCAAGGAGCCCAGGCTGTCAGGCCCGTGAAATAGGACAGCTCTCCACATCCCTCCCCCTGCAGCTCCCCCGGGACGTGTCAGCTCTGCTCTCACCCTGAGCCATGTGCTGTTTGTGAGGGCAGCCTCTAACTCATGGCACCAGAGAGCAGCTGAGAACCAGCCCAAGCTCTGCTAACACAGCTCTGTCTCCCCAGGAACAAAATGTCGTACTGAACGTGGGCAGTTTTCCTCCTGACTTTTATTGAGGTTTCTGAGGCCAGTAAAGTGCAATGAAACACTGTTATTCCTGGCACTTTTTCATATTCACTGCAGTTTTATTGACTTTAATTCTCTGACAGTTCCCTCCTGCCTGGTTTAATTGGTTTCATAATTCACCGTCTCCCACAGGTGTAGTTGGTTACCATCACAGTCATCCTGTCAGAAAACAACAACTCCTGTCATAAATGGCATTGCCCTGGTTATTATTAGTGCCTGGGGGGTGCTCCAGATCAGCGCTAATTTAAATTTATTCCAAAATGCTCAAAAGACACTTGATGGGACTTGGTAGTGTTGTAATGTCTAAGGATAGAACAGCAATTATTCCCAAGATTAGCCTGGAGTTTGCTGCTTCTCTCCCAGACCTGCAGTGACTGTTCCTGAAAGCTCATCTGCTCTCCTCGGCTACTTCCACTTGTCTGATGGAAGACATTACCTCTTCCAATAAACCTTTCCAAAGACACAGGCAGGGAAAAATCACCAACACTTTTTAAAGTAATAGGCAGAACAGAAACTTTAAAGATTTTTTTAAAAATTGTGCTAGTTTGAAATCAAAGCAATTTCTCTACCCTTTCTGCCAAATACCCCCCTATGTTAACAACACTTTTAGGGCTAGAAAATGATCTCAGGCCAGCTATTATTACAATGACCCCATTTATAAGTAGTGCAATTATTGGGGAAACTAAAGGCAGACCAGCTGTGTCATGCAAACATATTTAAACAGTTTATGATTGAACCATATCCTAATGCATATTGATTTTCCAGGAGTTCAACTGGTCAGAATTCATAAATGCCATCATGTCAACTGTGCAAATCAACGTTGACAACACGGAACACGTCATTGTTTATGACCCTGACTACCTGCTCAACCTCAGGTCTATTCTTGAAAAATACTCTTCCAGGTAGGTGTGGTATTTGCATTTTCTTTCCAGGACACTTAAAAAGCCTCAAAACACCACCACCTTATTATGGTTGTTTTGTTGAACAGAGACCTTCAGAATTACATGGCCTGGCGGTTTGTCATGGATCTTGTCAACAGCCTCAGCCGAGACTACAAGGACACGAGGAACGCTTTCCGTAAGGTGCAGAAATTCACCTCTCCCTAAGTTTCAATGATGGCTTTTGTAGCCACAAAAGATGGGGTTTTTTTATGTGGGTGTAGTATATAAATATTTAATGTATTTTGGATTTTGCACACAAAAGCCAGATGTGTTTGCTGAGCCTCTGCTGGAGTGTATCTATAATTTATGGGATTTATGCCTGATAGCTGAGTGGATTTGAAAGCACTGCTCTGGTACCTGGTCTCTTGTTTTTCTGAATCTATATTAATCACCATTTTGGTACCAGAACAGTCACATTTATTTGCAAGGGATTACAGTTCTGCCTGACTTGTTAGAAACTCCTCATCATCCAAAGGAATATATTCAAGGCAAACATTATGGCCCCAATCTTGGTTTCCAGTCATTCAGTCCTGCTGATAGCTTAGTGCTTTTCAGGAAACGCTGAGCAATTTCAGCAACTGGACATGGAAGTTCTTTGTATTCCCATAGCAGAAATTCTTCCTTTGTAAGAGTTTTCCTAATGATCCTAGTTAGAGAGTGAGTCCAGCCGAGTGCCCCGGGTGGGTATGGATTGGGTGTGTGCACGGAGGTGGAGGAGCTCCTCTTTAGCCCTGTGTGCCTGCTGTGTGTCTCCTGTTTAGCCCTGTCTAGCCCTGTTTAGCCCTGTGTGCCTGCTGTGTGTCCCCTGTTTAGCCCTGTCTAGCCCTGTTTAGCCCTGTCTAGCCCTGTTTAGCCCTGTGTGCCTGCTGTGTGTCCCCTGTTTAGCCCTGTCTAGCCCTGTTTAGCCCTGTCTAGCCCTGTTTAGCCCTGTGTGCCTGCTGTGTGTCCCCTGTTTAGCCCTGTCTAGCCCTGTTTAGCCCTGTCTAGCCCTGTTTAGCCCTGTGTGCCTGCTGTGTGTCCCACAGGCCCTCTATGGCACCACGTCCGAGAGCGCCGTGTGGCGCCGCTGCGCCAACTACGTCAACGGGAACATGGAGAGCGCCGTGGGCCGGCTCTACGTGGAGGAGGCCTTTGCTGGGGACAGCAAGCACGTGGTAAAGCCCTCAGCCCCTCAGCCCGAGTGTGTCGCCCTGATTCTTTAAGGTTTTCCAAGCCTTCTGATGTTTACATTCTTGTAATGATCTCTCTCACACGCTTCCTGTAAATGACTTACTGCGTCGTGTTCTTTTATGGAAGAAAGGAATTTGATGGACTGTTGGTTTGTACAGTGTCACTGGAGAGGTGGCACTGTCACCCTCCAATCCACTGTCACTTTTGGAAATCTATGACTGTTAGAGTCAGAAAATAAACTTCCCTTTCTTCACCTTGAGAACAGCAGTGTGTGTGCTCATGGTGTTTTGTGTCCTATAGTGACACGAGTGCACTTCATCAGGGGCACTAAGTATTTAATCATCCTCTGTCTAGGCTTTTATCCAGTTTTCACAGGTGAAGGTACCTTCATCACCACCATGAGTAGTAGCAGCCTCCTCAAGCCAGGTCTCATAAGCTCTTGGAGGTCTGTTACTCACCTAAGATAGCTCAGCTATTTTTGGAGGCATAAAAATAGCAGGATAGCAGTGTTAGAAACAAAAAGGTTTAATAAAAGGCAAGATAACAAGCAAAAAAAACCCCAAGCCAAGTGCAAGAAGGTTTTGCTCCTAGTAAAACACCTCACAAAAGCGATTAGTTTCCTTGTTCTCTTCTTTTTCTAGTAAATTGCCTAAGCAAGACTTTTTAGTTTCTGTCCAATTAGCTATCCTTAAGTTTGAAGTCCCTTAAGCCTATAAAGTAGCTTTTCCACCTAATCTAGGAAAGAAACTTGTAAGCTTCTTTCCTTTTTAAAAAGACGAAGGACAGTTTTGTCACTCTGTCAA
>NW_005054309.1:11304888-11308391 GCF_000277835.1 Geospiza fortis | reverse complement strand
TGACACAGCTTTGCTTCCACTTTCTATTACAGCCTAATCAAAGTGGGCTTGATTTTCAAGTTTTTGTTGGAGTGTTAATAACAGTTATTACAAAGGTTTGAAAATGCAAGTTTTTCCCAGAGTACGGTGTGAAATGTGAGGTGTGCAGGTGCACAGCTGGAGGGAGGAAGCCCTGCCTGCTCTCTGAGCCAGGTGCGTGGGCAGCTGTGCACAGCCCATCCTCACATCCCACGAGCTGCCCTCGCTGGCACCAGCAGCCACTGCTGCCCTTGGGGAGTCACACCGTTCACATCCGGCCACACTGGGCACAATTGGTTATTTCTGTTCTCCTCCAGCCACACAGAAAGTTCCAGAAGTGAAGCCTTAGCTGACTGCGATCACCACTGGAATCCTGGTGTGAAACCACCCATTTTTGGGCTTGGCACAAACACAGCGATTCCCTCAGATGCACAACATCCAGAGGGGCAATGTCTATCAGGTTTTAGTAACCTGCATGACTGAACTGCATTGCCCACCCTCTTACTCTGTGGGTTTGTAACATTCTGGTGCTTTTTGCAGGTTGAAGAAATGATTGCGGATATACGTGATGTTTTTATAAAAACCTTAGATGAACTTCCCTGGATGGATGCAGAGACCAAAAAGAGAGCAGAACAAAAAGTAAGTTCTGTCTGAAATATTGGTAATGTGTAGTTCTATAAAAATCAGTATTTCAATTGCTTGTCCTGACCAAAAATAAGCAGTAACTTCTATATTATAACTTCTATATTATAATACAAACACATTTATGGTTATGCTTATATAGGCACAGCAGCTTAGGATTCCAAGGGAAGGGGCCTCTGGAGATAGGCATACAAAATGGGAAGAATCTGTATACAAGATTAAGACCTTTCAGGCAAATCAGTGATTAAAGAGCTAGATAATTAATATCTACAGGAAAACAATACTGAAAATGAGAAGGAATGATTTCTGGTGATTTGACCAGCTATTAGGAGGAACAGGATAAAAGCCATAAACTTGTGCTTTCAGTGAATAAAAAATTTAAACAAAATCTATATATAATTAACATCCTGCGGTTTCTGCAGTGGCTTCCATATTGCCTTTCTTATAGAATCTATTATTTAAAAACATGGCTGGACTTGCTATGGATATCAAATTCCCTTGTCCCTAGGCAATAGCAATTAAAGAGAGGAT
This sequence comes from Geospiza fortis, assembly GCF_000277835.1. Lineage (NCBI taxonomy): Eukaryota > Metazoa > Chordata > Aves > Passeriformes > Thraupidae > Geospiza > Geospiza fortis. The sequence continues at coordinate 11,307,200 of NW_005054309.1, read as the reverse complement.
TGGTTATCCCGATGAGATCGTGACAGACGATGACAAGCTCAACAGTGAGTATCAGGAGGTAAGTTTGCACAACAGGCAGGGGAATTAGAAAAGGGTTTTCAGAGAAGAAGAGGGTCATTTGCTCTCCTTGCCCCACTGACCCATGTGTGCCCAGCTGCAGGGGGAAGGGAGGAGGTGTGACCAGCCTGGTACGGATGTGACACGAGATGTGACACGCAGATGTGACATGCAGATGTGACATGCAGATGTGACACGCAGATGTGACATGAGATGTGACATGAGATGTGACACGCAGATGTGACACGAGATGTGACATGAGATGTGACATGAGATGTGACATGAGATGTGACACGCAGATGTGACACGAGATGTGACACACAGATGTGACACAGATGTGACACGCAGATGTGACACGCAGATGTGACATGAGATGTGACACAAGATGTGACACAGATGTGACACGCAGATGTGACACGCAGATGTGACATGAGATGTGACACGCAGATGTGACACGAGATGTGACACACAGATGTGACACAGATGTGACACGCAGATGTGACACGCAGATGTGACATGAGATGTGACACGCAGATGTGACACGCAGATGTGACACGCAGATGTGACACGCAGATGTGACATGAGATGTGACATGAGATGTGACATGAGATGTGACACGCAGATGTGACACGCAGATGTGACATGCAGATGTGACACGCAGATGTGACACGCAGATGTGACACACAGATGTGACACGCAGATGTGCCTGGCTCTGGTGGCATTCCAAGGACACGGCCACATTCTGTTGGGCTGTGTGAGGCCAAGCATGGAGCCAGTGGTGTTCAGAGCAGCATTCCACTGGCACAGACTGGCCCAGCACTGGGGCAGCGCCTGCCCAGGCACGGAGCTGACTCTGAGCTTTGTCTGAGGTGGAACTGCTCCTCACCAAACTGGCAGCTGCTGGTTTGCAGCAGGCAGCTCCAGGGGTTAAGGGCAACACCAACAACTGCTGAACTCCTCTCAAAGTATGTCTAGAAAGAGAGAATGAAGAGCTCTGGAAAGAGTACCCAGCTGCTAACACAGATCCAGCTACAATATCAACTCTGTGACGTAGCAGAGCTCTGCAAACTAAGGTCTAATTGTAGATCAAAAAATATTCTTAGAAATGTGTTGCTTAGCTCATCATGCTTAAGACTAGATTTTCCTGATCCATGTGTCTTTTATCCCAAATCAGTAACACCACCACTGACTCCTCTTCCCCCTTTCTTTTTAGTTGAACTACAAAGAAGAAGAATACTTTGAAAACATTATTCAAAATTTAGTATTTACCCAGAAGAAAAGGTTGAAAAAGCTGAGAGAAAAGGTGGACAAAGAAGAGTAAGTATTTAATAATACTCTGTCTAGTCTTTTATCCCATTTTCACAGGAGAAGTTACCTTCCAACTTCAAATATTCTGTGATTCTCTTACATGGTTTCTAGGCTTATTCTAGCAATCATAACATTGCCATTAACAATTGAAATACTAACATTTATTCTATTGGTGTTACCAGGTGGATAAGTGGAGCTGCTGTTGTCAATGCTTTTTACTCAGCAAGTAGGAATCAGATAGGTAAGGTTTACCTATTTATTTTTTATATATGTATGTATGTACTTTTAATATCAGGAAGCGAAACAATCTTGATGTAACAAATTTGAGTATAAAGATTCCTCATGTCAGCCTACCCAAAACCATCCATGGGAATAAAAAGCCCTGTCCGTTCTGGCTAAGGATTAGAACCACATGGAGGCCCCAAGGTTTCTCATCTTGTGAACCATCCCAGCCCCCTCCACAGTGCTGCAAGGCTCCCAAGAGTCACGAAACATTTCACAACATTAATTATGCATCTCAATATTTCTGTCACGTCCATTCTGCAAATAGTGTTCAAATTTTAGTCATCCAAATGTCACAGACTGCAGTGTCCTTTCTAGGCCATTGGTGAGGTACTGTGATCCACCCATAACTCCTGAAAACAAGTCTAAGAAAATGGAAAAACCTTGTCCTGCAGGGCTCTGCACAGAAATGAAACAAGATTATTTCTTGATGTGAGCATTTAGCTCTTGACTGAACAGTTAACACAAAAACTTCCAGAAGGCTTTGTTTAAAATAGCTTTGTTCAGTAATTTGTAGGAAAGGAATCATGATGTGGAAGACTGAAACTGGTGACTGGCAGTTAATGTGAGTCATATATTCTTACCTCATCCTTCAACTATGGCATGCACAGGATAATTAAAGCAGTCTGATCTTTAGAGTGATGTCTGAATTAGCTTAGAACTAG
>NW_005054309.1:11295076-11304847 GCF_000277835.1 Geospiza fortis | reverse complement strand
AACCTGGAGCTCTGTGGCTCCATCTGGGTGTGGTGTGACCTGCTGTGCTCCATCAGCAGTTCAGACCACGAGGAACCCACTGAGCTCCCAAAGAGCACCTGGCTGAGCTGCACCAGGCAGCCCTGGTGTGTCCTGCAGGAGCACCTGGCTGAGGCTGCACAGCCCTGTCCCCATCCCTGAGCAGGGTTCCACAGGCAGCAGCTCCAGAGGTGGCTCCTCTCACTGCTGACACCATCCGTGCTCCCCGATAACAGATAGAACAGTGGGACATCCATTCCACAGCAAACTAGCACTGGGATTGCTGTGAGAGCAGCTCCAGAGGTGGCTCCTCTCACTGCTGACACCATCCGTGCTCCCCGATAACAGATAGAACAGTGGGACATCCATTCCACAGCAAACTAGCACTGGGATTGCTGTGAGAGCAGCTCCAGAGGTGGCTCCTCATGCTGCTGACACCATCCGTGCTCCCTGATAACAGATAGAAGTGTGGGACATCCATTCCACAGCAAACTAGCACTGGGATTGCTGTGAGAGCAGCTTGCACACACAGCACAACTGGCTGTTCTAACCTCTTTGTTATTTTCTGGTTTTCCCATGGTTCTTTCTCGTCCTGAAAGAAAGCCCTAGAACTGAACTGGATTTATACTGAAATACAAGAAGTCTCAATCTTCTTTCCCTTGCTGTGTGAGGACTGTCACCCAATTCCTCTGCCTGTTTAAGTTGTGTAGAGCTACATCTACCTCCTTCCCAGGGAGAATTAAAACTTCATATTGCAGAGGCAGCAGGGAGACAGGAAAAGGCCTTCAAGATACTAAGTGGAACTGAATATTTTATAGTAATTTCTTACTCTTAACTTATAAAAAGATCAGGATTGCAACATGGTTTCTTTCTAAATGAATTGTTTTGTAGAAGAAGCCTAGAAAAATGAGCAGAGAAGTGGGTAAATGGAACTGCTTTGTTCCAGTTCTTTTATTGACAGCTTGGCCTATATTTATTGATTCCAGTGGGAGTTACTTGTATTTTCAAGGGAAGAATAAATTCCTGTCTCTGAGATTGATTTGTGATGGAATGATCAAATAATCTATTCTTCTTGGGGGACACCCTCCCACCTCTCACAATGTTGTGAGGTTTGTTTAATGATGAGACTGAAGTCTGTGAATGCTAAGTGATGGAAATTGGAACAAACTGCTTTTTCCTGCAGAGCAAAAGCGTCACAAAGCAAAAGCTGGTCGTGGTTTTGGAAGTGTCTGAAGAGGGGGGTGGTCCTGCTGCTCTGTTGCTCCTGTCCTGCAGCACTCCCATGTGCCAGTCACTGGCTGGGAGATCCCAGGGAACAGGGTGGTTTGGGTTGAAGCCCAGAACAGTGGTCTGGCCCCACTGTACCTGCAGGGTGACGAGACAGGGCCTTGATGTGCCGTGGCTTCCTTTTCAGCGTTAACTGTGCTTCCTTTTCAGTGTTCCCTGCGGGCATTCTGCAGCCCCCTTTCTTCAGTGCCTCCCAGCCCAGATCCCTGAACTACGGCGGCATCGGGATGGTCATCGGGCACGAGATCACGCACGGCTTCGACGACAACGGTGAGGCCCGGGCTGCCCTGCAGAGCACCCAGAGCTCGGGGTGTCTGACATGCTTCAGGGCTCAGTCCTAACGGGGAGCTGAATCTCCATGTGTAACGTGGACTCTGGATTTCAGAGGCGTTACAGTACTGCTCTCCCAAGGGCGCAGTCCAAAGTCTTGCTCGCTCCAAACCCTCTCTTCTTGTATAAATAATTCTGTTTAACTCACTGTTACAGGCAGGAATTTTAATGAGGACGGAGACCTCGTGGACTGGTGGAGTGAAGAATCAGCACGGAATTTCAAGGAGCTGTCGCAGTGCATGGTGTACCAGTATGGGAACTTCTCGTGGGACCTGGCAGGTGGACAGAACGTAGGTCCTGCCTGGGGAGGCAGCACTGCTCACAGCGCTGCATGGAAGGCACAAGAGGTTGTTCCTCTCAGTCCCACTGGCTGCCTTTTTACAGCCTGACAGGATATTCCATCACACAGGACAGGGAACAGATAAAACTCCCAGCCCTGAGGTTGTCCCAAAACATGTGCTGAAGTGTGGGAATTCAGAGAGAGGCCAGTAAAAATAGAGACGAAAATTTCAGCATATTTTGCTGCCCTTTTATTCACACATTAAACTCAGTCAAAGGATGATTCTAGATTTTGCAGCTTTGACTATCATCAATCAATATGATGGACTAAAGGTTAAAATAAGGATTTTTTAAAAATGGAATTAGAGATTTCCCAATATCAAAGCTTCATCATATTTGATGCTATTTGACTGACTTAGGAATACCTGCTAAATAGAGATCTTTTACGTATCTGGCTACCAAGAAGCTCCTGAACTTGCCTACTATACAGAAAAATACCTTCTAGCAGATTTGCTGATGTCTGTTAACAATTTCAGCAGTTTGGAGTTTGAATTTTAACTTGTTCTACAGACTACAGATTCTGTCCACTTCCTCAAACTGGAACTGTGGTAAGAAACGGAGGATTAAAGACAAGGAGAAAAGAGGAAGAATAAATGAGCAATGACTAAGTAGCAGAAAATCTGGGTAAGAGATACAGAGCTGAGAAAGTTGCCTGGAGGATTAGAAAAACAATACTATCTCAAAACATGGATTTAGAGACAAGGGACATAAAGACTTTTTGGAGATTTTAACATAATCTTCTGCTAAACCTTCAGATTTTAAGGTCATTCTTGCCTTTAGAAACTGGAAAATGCACAAAGTTTGGTGTTACAGGACCTGAATGAGCTTTTTTGTTGGAAACCAATACCTTTCCTTTCTATTTTACAGCTGAGTGGAATCAACACACTAGGAGAAAACATTGCTGATAATGGGGGTGTGAGACAAGCATACAAGGTAAGAAATATCCATTTCTCTATTTTAGCTGAAACTGTCAGAGATGAAGAAAATCAGTTTCAGAGCCTTGGAAGAAGAAACACAATTTCTGTGTTAGGGACAGGACCAGACCTACTGTGCCATCAAGGCCTGGATTAAAGCTACTGTCCAGCTGTGGTATTTCTCTCACCCTGTTTATCATGTCAGGCTAAGATTACCTATTCCTAGGGAACTCTTTTTCAATATTTTTCCCCTTTGTGAATAAGGAATGTGAGGAATGGAAACATTCACTGGCTGACACTTGGACCATGACCTAAAGAAAGTGCTGATACCAGCAGCTGTCTGCCTCTGGCTCTCTTTTCCACCAGGTTTTTCACGCCAGGAAGGAGGGGTAGGATGACTTTCTTCTGACCCATAGCCATAAACACTTTGCTTTTCATCTTGCTCAGGTGACTTGGGCCCTCTGTCCTGGTATCCAGAGATGCCAGAGACACTGGACTCCCTGCACTGAGCCTTCCAGGGGAGCTGGATGCTTTCTGGCTTTGCTTTCCTTCTCTTCCCCAAGCAGCTGCCGGACTCCCTCGGTTGGCCACCGTTGAGACTGGCAGTCAGAGAGACACGGGTTCTTTTAGTGAGCATGGTCTGGAAGAGAGTAGCCAGTCAGCTTCTCTGTCAGCTTTCCTTGTTACTCACCAATCTGATGGCTGCAAGCCTCAGCAACGTGATCCTCCTTCTCCTCCCCTGAACACCTTCTGTGGCAAAACACTCAACCCTTGGCAGCTGAGTGCTGTCCCTGCCCAACAGAGAGCCTCTGGATGCACGGGCCAGCGCACGCTTCTCCAGCTCTCACTGGAAATGGACATGTTTGAGGGCAAACACAATTATTAATGAGAGCTCAAGGAACGGTTTGGAAGCCTAAAAGAGGCATCAGGCTTATTAGATTAGTCTGATCTTCGGTTAGTAGAATATTTGTGCAAAGTACAAAGCCATGAAAGGGGATACGCTTTCTGAAAGGAATGGGAGTAGCCAGAAAAATTAGGTCAGAAGTATTAAAAATTATTATGACATCATATAAACAGTAAAAAAAGGTCCAGAAGGAATCTTGAGAGGTCAGCATCCCACCCCCCTCTCCACGCAGGTAGAACCAACCCCTTGTGCATCCTTCCAGCCTCCCAGAGGAGCGTTGCCACTGCCTGCTCATGGCACTCCCAGTGCCACCACGGCTCTGCCTCCAACACACACAACAATCTGCTCCTTTCTCTCCTGTGACCTTTCACATATTTGAAGACTTACATGCTTCAAGGCCCAGACTTCTCTCCTTTAGACTAAACAAACCCAATTCTTTCAATCTTTCCTCATAGGTCATGTTTGCTGGACCTCTGCTCATTCTTGCTGCTTTCTTCTGGACTCTTTCCAGTTGGTCCACATCTTTGCTGAAGGGCAGTGCCCAAAAGTGGACAGAGCACTCCAGCTGAGCCCTGGCCAGCGCCGAGTGGACTAGAAGGATTACTTCATGTATTTCATATAAGCCACTCCTGTTTACACATCCCAGTACAACACTGGCCTCTTTCGCAGTGCTGTGGCACTGTTGGCTCTCGTTCAGCTGTTATCCATGGAAACTTCCAGAAGTTTTCCATGGACCTGCTATCTGCTCATCCCTCAGCTGTGCTTGGGCAGTTGATTGGCTTTGCTCGTGCGTTGCTGTGGCGCTGACTTCAGGCAGAACATTTCTGCAGCATCTTTCATCAGGGATGAGACACTAACAACACATCCACATTTGACACGTCTCCATAAGAAACATGAAAGCAGCTGCCTTTACTATGGCAAGGTTTTAAACCCTTCTGCAACTCACTGTAAAAAAACCAAACCCCAAAAAACGCACAGTGGGAAAAATCTCTTTTCCATAATGCAGCATTAGATAACTGTACTAAGAAATGGCCCTGTTGTCTTCTGCTTCAAGGTGGCACATGTGGGATGGATGGCCAAGGGAGGCAATGATTAATTATGTCAAAGAATCCATGTTCCTCCTTGTCATAATTTCTTTTTGACTGAAAAATGCTGGAAATGGTTACATTTCTGCTCACTTCATTCTACAGGCTTACGAAAACTTTGAGAGAAAACACGGAAAAGAAAAACTCCTTCCTGGTCTCGACATGAACCACAAACAGCTGTTTTTTCTGAACTTTGCACAGGTATCCTTTACTTCTTGCCTTAAGGGCTTTGAAAACCACTTGGCATTACAGTTTAACAGCAAGTCAGAACAGGCTGACTCCCGTGGGCTAGCGCAGAGCTGCAGAGCTGAGCAGTGTTCACTGCACAGCAGTGAAAATAATCTTGTTAGGTAATTTTTATCTTCCCCAAAGAAATTAATTCTGCCACTTACAAGCCTGGTAGGAAGTGCCTTGTGCCCAAGTGCCTTTGTCTGAGGACAGTGATATATTTTTTTAACAAAATACACCCTTTTTTCTCTATGTTCTAATGTGGAATTTATTCTCATGAACATTACGTATTTCACAGTTAAATAACAGCAGGTCTCCTCCTGTAAAATCTTAGGCTAATGATGCTTTTCTCTGTTACCTGTGCAGGTGTGGTGTGGCACGTACAGACCAGAATATGCAGTGAACTCCATCAAGACAGACGTGCACAGCCCAGGCAGATTCAGGTCAGCAGAGCCAGCGCCCCCAGGGCAGCCCTGAGGTGTAACACCTCTGCAGCACGGGATCTTGTGGGGAACTGAAGAGACCCTGCCCAGGGCTGCGCTGCCCTTCCCAGGGAGCTTTAACATGCACACACCACAGGCAGAGCACACTGGAGAAGGGCTGGGCTCTCCCTGTCCCTTCCAGCACTGCCCAAAACAGGGCAAAGCCCTTCCCAAGCAGCTTCACAGGCAAAGGAAGGGTGTGGGATCATTGTCTCATCCATGAGAAGATCCAGCTTAATTGTGTCCACACCATGGAGCAGCTTTGAACAGCCTCCACACACAGCCATCACCTGGCTGTCGCTGTGTGACTGTTACTGCAGAGTCCCAGGCACTGTGCCTGGGACCCAGGGCTCATCCACAAATCCCAGCTCCTGCAATAGCTCCTGGTAGGGCTCTTGTACACCAACAGCACTGATGAACTTTCATCCTCCCCTGGAGTCACGGGTAGAATCAGTGGGAGATCACTGCCCTCCCTCCTAACAACCCCATGCGCTGTGGCACAACACAGATGTGCATTCTGTGTCTGGTGAGCTCAGCCAGCCTTCCCAAGATCAGCTGGGCTCAGTTCAGTGGAGCCATGCAGGAAATGTGGCTGCTCAGGCCAGACTAGGATCTTCTCTTTTCCTCTGAAGTCAGAGCAGCCTATTCACCAGCAGTGCAACAATGTGCTCTAATGAACCTGTTTGGTCCCGTGCCACGGCATCAGTGGCAGTGCAGCCATCACAGCATCTGCTGGGAGGCTGAGTCATCTCCAGGCTCCACGTCCACAACAGCCAAGCTCTGTGCTGATACAATCCACTACATTAATTCCAGGATCTTTCTTTCAACGGCTTTCAGCAAACCTTGTTTACCCCCACGCCGGGATATTCAGTGAAAGCAGCGACTGTTCCTCGCTGTCCTCGCCTGTTTCACGGCGTGTGGGTTGTGCTATCTGGGATCTGTCCCAGAGGCACTTTGTGCACCGGCTCCTGCAGCCATTCCTGTCTGCTCTCAGTGCTAATGAGGCTCCAGGGGCCCCTCAGAACCTCCGCACATCTGATTTGGACGAGGTACAAGGCCTTTGAAGCTGGCTGGTTCAGCATCGCAGTGCAACAAGCTGTGTTTGTGTGTACCCTGGGCACGTTACATCGTGCTGTGCTGTCTGTGCCTCGGTAGGACAGGCCATAAACTGTGCATGCAGTGATACAAGTGTTCATGAGAAACCTGACAACGTCCTCAGAGTGGGCAGTCACTTACAGGATGAGGCCCCCTAAGAGCTCTAAAATAGAAAACATTTCATGACACATACCCACAAAATTAACACCTAATGAGATACTACACAAGTGTCACGAAGGCTCCCAAGGTGCCTCTTTTGATTATTATCTGGGGAGTGCAATGAGCCTTTTCAATACCTGCTACACTGGCTGGGGGCTGCTTCTCCTTGCAAGTAGAACAGGCAGCTCCTCATAGAAATTGTTAATTGCAGTGCATCCCATTTTAGCAGTGCTTGTTCATTGGAGCAGTGAAGCACAGCTAGATCACCAAAATGCATGAGGCTTCTGATAACCCTTTTTCTGTGCCATCTCCTGTTCCACTGCCGGCTCCCAAGAGCAGGGAGTCACTTTTGGCCTTCTAGAACAACTGAAGTATTGCAGGTGTCACTGCTGAACTTCTCCTCAGCTTCTGTGGGCACAGCCTGGTTCTAATGTTGAACATCGTTCTCAGAATAATCATTAATTACTCAAAGAAGCAGTTCTTTAAAGAACTTCTGGGCCACAATCAATGTCCATCAGTATCTGTGTTTGACCTGTTTCCCTGCGTAGGTGTGTGCTGCTGTATTCCCAATTCTGAAGGAACAAGTGACTCTTAGCAGATCTATTCACACGTGTTCACAATTACCCATGTAAAATCAGCCTTAGCTGGAATGGCCTCGTACTCACTCCCCAGGTTGAGTTGAAAGCCATTGTTTGTATGAGACTTTCTGCCAGAAAACTCATTCACTGGAAAATCTGTGCAGAACGCCCAGAGGAGCAGCATGATCTCAGTTGAAACCTGGTTGGTGTAAAAATGTAAATGAACATTCAGTGAGGAGTTACCACCACAGCCCTTGACCTCAGGGTCTTGTTTTCCCTTCACAAGACACTTGTCAGCAAAACGGAGCTGCAAAAGCCCTCAGTGAAAACTCCTGACGAGTGAGAAATCTGTTTGGGGGAAAGAACCGGCTTGTGAGAGCCAGCCATGGGGAGGGGACAGGTCCTGTATTTCTTAGATTGCAACAGGGGCAAGACAAGCTGAAGGAGAAAACACAGCCAGCCCTTGAGGTGAGATGAAGCAAGTCAGAGCTCAGCAGCAGGGCGTTCCCCACACTACGCTGAGGTGACACAACAAAAACAAGTTACAAAATATGGGTCATGTTGTTTGTTTCAAACCCGGGCCAGCAGCAATGACAGCGTGTTGCTTTGTTTTAAAGGGTCCTGGGGTCACTGCAGAACTCCCCAGAGTTTTCAGAAGCCTTCTCATGCACCACGAGAGACAACATGGACCCTGCCAAGAAGTGCCGCGTCTGGTGACGGACTGCAAACCTCACATCTCAAGGAGCTTTCCAGGAAAAGAGACCTTTCCCGCTGATTTTGAGAAGGGGAGGAGGGAAGAGAGCTGAGTGGAATGTGCTGGAGACATGGCTGTAATCCTTGGTAAACATGCAAACTCCAAATCATCGCCGTGGCAGCAGGGAAGGCAGCGCGGGCGGCCTGGCTGCTTCTCCCCCAGAGCCCACAGGACCCAACTCACCTGGCAGTGCACAGCCACGCCTCACCTGCAGCTGTCACCCTGCCCACAGCCTGCGGGAGCCATTTGAAATGGCAAAGTATAGCCCATGATCTCCCCTGGGCCGCTGAGTGCAGGTTTCTGATCAGGGCAGGATGGAAACACTCAGTAACACACATTTTAGCCATCATAACACAACAGAGAGACAGCAGTTTATATCCCAGTGTCAGACTCTGTACCCTCTGCTGTTGCAGGAAATCTGTTCTACCAAATGTTTTCATTTTTACTTGAAACCATTTATACAAGAGGAGTCCAAAGACCTGCTGTACTTAAGTAACTTCTCAGTAATTACTCCAGCGTGTATTACCTGAAGTCTCTATTTACAACAGTTAATTTACAGCTTTCCAGCCCAAATGAAATAGTAGGTAATTTATTAATTTCTGTACCTATAATCTGGAAGATTGTGATCAAAGACCCTTTCACCATTTTCTAAGCTTTATCTTGCTTTCTCTGAAGTCGCTCTTTTTTAAAGTTTCTAGTAATGTATAAATCATAGTTTTTATATTTAAATCTTGAGCTACACTTTTGACTTGAAGTATTGTAACATATTTTATCAGTGGTTGCATAGACCTGGGAAATTGGACTAAAGCATGGTATCGGGCAATGAGGTAAAGCCTACAAAACTGAGTTCTCCAATGGAGGGCACAAACATGGGAGTTCCCAGGCTGACTGTCAGTGCTTGGGCTCTGATCCTGCACATCACTTGTACGTGTTCTGATCAGTGTCAGTCCTCACATCAGCAAAGCTGCACAGCTGATTGCAAGAGTCTGAAGGAGCTTTAAGTAAGAGGGTAAAAGGCTTTAAATCTGCAATGATATGTATTAAACATCCTCATGCAGATTGCAAAGGAACTTACTGCTTTGTTTATCAAAGCAAAGACATTTGCAAACCAAGTACCAGATACCTCAGATGACTGCTACAATAGGTCTATTTAAAAACCTATGTCCTTTTAGCCGAGTTTGTCATCTGATCAAAACATTTTGATAATAAACTGAAATTATGAGCCAAATGCAGTGCGTGTTCTTCATAGGAATTATGAAAATACAAATTCTCTCCAAATACATGTCTGTGCTTGCCCCCGAGCCTCACAGTCAGAAAACACAGACCACGACAACAAATCCTTCTCACAGCTCCCAGGCCCGGCTTTGCCCAGGAGCGAGCCTCTCACAGAGAATGGAGACCAAAGCGCCTCTGTTTTCACACAGAAGCCAACATTTCGTACAGGAACCAGCGCTTCGCACCGCTCTGCACAGAACAAGGACCATTAAAAGCCTCCGGCGCTCGGAGGGAGCCGAACGGGGCTGGAGATGGAGAGCGGAGCCCGGCGGGCCCTGCACAGGTGAGGGAGCGGCCTCACCTGCGCTGTGCCCGCGGGCCCG
>NW_005054309.1:11288447-11294756 GCF_000277835.1 Geospiza fortis | reverse complement strand
GGGCAGGTGAGGCAGCGCCCCCCTGTGGAGCGCACCTGGCGCCCCCGCCGCACCGGACCGGGACCGGACCGGGACCCGCCGCGCGTTGCTCCCTTTGCGCTTCTACCCAGAGCAAGGCAGGGCCCTCAGCCCCGCCGGGAGGTTTGGGGGCATAACGGGGTCATGGGCACGGGTAAGCCCAGGTGTGTGAGGCGCTGCGGGAACAGCCAGGAGCAGGTGAACCTCTTCCCTGGGCAGGTGTCAGCCTCAGGGGCAGGAGAGACACAGCAGGTGGGGAAAGCTCCCTGGAGCCACTGTCCTTGCTGTGGGACTGGGAACATCCCACCCAAACTCTGTTCACAGGCAGGTGTTATCCCTGACCCTGTCCCACCCAAACTCTGTTCACAGGCAGGGGTTATCCCTGTCCCTGTCCCACCCACACTCTGTTCACAGTCCAGGACACAGCAGGTGGGGAAAGCTCCCTGGAGCCACTGTCCTTGCTGTGGGACTGGGAACATCCCACCCAAACTCTGTTCACAGGCAGGTGTTATCCCTGTCCCTGTCCCACCCAAACTCTGTTCACAGGCAGGTGTTATCCCCAGGGCTCTGTTCTGCACCAGTCATGCTCTGTGTACACCAACACCTTAAATGGCATTACGAGCACTGAAGAATATAAACATGGGCCTGGAGGTTTCCAGGACGCTGCATGCAGCATCCCAGGACAGGGGGACAGACATTCCTCTCTACCTGATTTACTCCAGGAGCTGTTCAGGGGACACAGGGAAAGCCAGGCAGAGGCAAGCCTGGCATCCTACTGTAACAAAACTGTGGTGGCCTGACACTGAGTTATCACCTCAGTTTAATAGTGTAGCACCAGCATTTTCCAAGAAATCTGAATGTGCATGGTCCTTTCCCCTCAATCACCAGCACGTCTCTGAGAGAAAAGAACCTGGCTCTCAAACACTCATTTTATTTTTCAGGAACTAAAAACCCCAGGTCTTTTGCTACCCCTTTTACCCCCACTTGTGAGGAGAGCTTCACGCTGTACAGCTGCACCACGAGCAGACACCCGAGTGGGCTGTCTGAAGGTGGTTACAAAAGGTCACTGCAGAGTGCTCAGTGATCTTCCAACAGCGTGGGGGATGCATATTTTCTTGGAATAATCCTCTCTTTATTACCCCATAAAACTGGCAGGAACTCCTGCTTTGTATACAGCAAAGTCAGCTCAATGATATTGACGCCAGCCTAGAAAGTTATTTTGGTTTGCACTGCCAAATCAGATCTCAAAAATCAGGTAAAGCTAAACCAGATTGCAGTGTTTACATTTTATCTCTGTAACATTTTAATTGGAAACATTCGATTACCAGCGTTGTGAGACACCCAAAGAGCTGTTTGGGCCAGCGGGCCCTTTCAGAACTGTTTCCCTCCATGCCTGGTAAATGAAGTGAGTTGTGAAAACACAGACGTGGTCACTGTGGAGTCACAGCTGGATCAGTCTGGGTGGGCTCAGACACTGAGGAATGGAAGGTGAGACCCTGAGGTGTGTGCTCAGGTGGGCTCAGACACTGAGGAGTGGAAGGGGAGACCCTGAGGTGTGTGCTCAGGTGGGCTCAGACACTGAGGAGTGGAAGGGGAGACCCTGAGGTGTGTGCTCAGGTGGGCTCAGACACTGAGGAGTGGAAGGGGAGACCCTGAGGTGTGTGCTCAGGTGGGCTCAGACACTGAGGAGTGGAAGGGGAGACCCTGAGGTGTGTGCTCAGGTGGGCTCAGACACTGAGGAGTGGAAGGGGAGACCCTGAGGTGTGTGCTCAGGTGGGCTCAGACACTGAGGAGTGGAAGGGGAGACCCTGAGGTGTGTGCTCAGGTGGGCTCAGACACTGAGGAGTGGAAGGGGAGACCCTGAGGTGTGTGCTCAGGTGGGCTCAGACACTGAGGAGTGGAAGGGGAGACCCTGAGGTGTGTGCTCAGGTGGGCTCAGACACTGAGGAGTGGAAGGGGAGACCCTGAGGTGTGTGCTCAGGTGGGCTCAGACACTGAGGAGTGGAAGGGGAGACCCTGAGGTGTGTGCTCAGGTGGGCTCAGACACTGAGGAGTGGAAGGGGAGACCCTGAGGTGTGTGCTCAGGTGGGCTCAGACACTGAGGAGTGGAAGGGGAGACCCTGAGGTGTGTGCTCAGGTGGGCTCAGACACTGAGGAGTGGAAGGGGAGACCCTGAGGTGTGTGCTCAGGTGGGCTCAGACACTGAGGAGTGGAAGGGGAGACCCTGAGGTGTGTGCTCAGGTGGGCTCAGACACTGAGGAGTGGAAGGGGAGACCCTGAGGTGTGTGCTCAGGTGGACTCAGACACCCATAAATGGAAGGTGAGGCCCTGAGGTGTGTGCCCAGGTGGGCTCTGGGCTCAGCCAGCCCCTAGAGGGAGGAGGGGATGCTCCCACCTGCAGGGACCCCTGAGGTGCTGCTCAGGTGTCACAGGACACAGCAGCCATGCAGGCACCAGCAATCTCCCGGGTTTATCCCCTCTCTCTCAGGACATCTGATGAGACTGGACCCCCCTCCACCCTCAGCTCGTTCCCAGGTGCAGAAACCCGGTGCTAAGACAATTCCCAAAGGAATGTCACACTTCAGTGCTGCTGCTGACTGCTGGAGTGGCCCAGGAATGTTCACGGCTGCACCACAGCCAGATCTATTTGTGTTTCCATTCCTAAAGCTCAGCAGACAGTGCCCACAGATGGAGACATGATGTCTGACTGATGTGCTTTCCTCACATTCTCAAAATTATACAAATTATGTAAGCAGGAGTGAAAAAATTAGTTTCTTTCTCTATTTAACCCCATCAGAGTTTGTGAGGAGTTTTTTCACATTCCCTTAAATATACATCTTGCTGGGATCTTCCAGACATGCCTCTCACAATCAATTCTCTGCTTTAACTGAGGATTGAATTATTAATGATTTCATCTTCTCAGAACTGCAGTTCTTCAGTAGGAAAATCTTCATGCTCAAAAGCCCATAGCTGTCAGTGACAATGCAGTGATCTGATGCTCAGTTGTGATTTAAATGGCACAGCCACTGGAAGTTCACATGGCTTATTATTGACTGGGGGAATATAATTATCTCCAATTCTAATTAAAAAGGCAAACCCCAGCAGGAGGCACTGAGGGCCCCTGGTGAGCCCGAGGTTCAGACACACTCAGCTGCACAACCCTCCCAGCCCTGGGTGAGCCTGGGGTTTTCTTTTCCAAGGACATGCAATGTTCCTGTTTCGTAACAATGGAGTCCAAGAGATTTTCCCCATAATAAGGCTAAAAATACTTGCCCAGGTCCCATGAGAAATTAACCCTTGCCTGTTTCTACCAAGCCTGAAGTTCCTTAGCTGGTAGCTGTTTGCTGTTCAGCAAGTAGGTGGGATCTGACCTACCATGAGACTTCAAAAACCACTCCCTAAATTGCAGATAATCTGAGAACAGGGAAATTGGTTTGGTGATTCTTCCTAATGGATAAGAAGTGTGCACAACATTTACATGGCTGCTATTAAAAATAACTCATTTAATACGTATTTTAGTCATTAGAAATCTAAACTGAACTTCTGTCTTCTTCTCATCAACATCTGTAGGTTCTTCTCACCTGTAAGACACAGAAAATAGCATTTTAAAGGGTGGCAGTGCCACGTAGGGCAGGGGAGGCTGCCGTGTGATATTGCCCTCACTGCAGGGCTCTGTGTGGCACTGCTGTCACTGCAAGGCTGTTTGTGGCACTGCTCTCACTGCAGGGCTCTGTGTGTGACACTGCTGTCACTGCAGGGCACACTGCCCTCACTGCAGGGCTCTGTGTGTGGCACCGTCACTTACCGCAGGGCTCTGTGTGGCACTGCCATCCCTCCGAGGTCAGGAGAAGACGATGTACACCATGAGGGCACAGCCCAGGATCCAGCCCAGCGCCAGCAGCACGGGGACAAGCAGGCGGGACAGCGGGGCCTGGGCTGGACAGGGCACAGGACACAGAATACAAAACACAGGGCACAGGGCACAGGGTCAGTGACACCAGCAGGGACTCGCTGAGCAGATCCCACCAGTGCCAGGACAGGAGGTGGGCACGCCCAGGGTGCTGAGCCATGGCTCAGCTGCTCAGCAGGCCTAGGCCAGGCTCAGAGGGGCCCGGGACAGGCCCAGGCTCTCTGTGGAGCACACGGGAAGCAGGGCTGTGTGACACTGCCATCACTGCTCTGGCTTCACATCTCCATGCAGCAGCAGAACTTTATGGACCCTTCTATCTGTTTCCTGCAAGCAGCACACCCTTGCCAGAAAGCAGAATAACAACCTTTGAGATCCTGTTACTTACCAGTACGTTACACCTCTTACACAGTTAATGGAGTTACGGGTTT
The DNA here is from genome assembly GCF_000277835.1 of Geospiza fortis. Classification (NCBI taxonomy): domain Eukaryota; kingdom Metazoa; phylum Chordata; class Aves; order Passeriformes; family Thraupidae; genus Geospiza; species Geospiza fortis. Next base: position 11,290,400 of record NW_005054309.1, on the reverse strand, counting down.
CTGAAGGGATTAATAAATTATGTAAAACTATGCACAACATCTGGCACCGTTCAGATCAAGCAGGCAGACTCAGAGGGATGTAAGGACTGACCCATTGTTCTTCTGAAGCTCTGCACAGCACACCTGTCTCAGCATGACACTGCACAGTGTGTCTGCCAGAGGGACAGATCTGCATGTGCTGCCATGAAAATATTAAACACATAAACACATTAAAAAGTCCTGCCCCCAAACCAGGTGTGCTTTTGCCCCAGGGGAGCCCCTCGCTGTTTCATTCAGAGACCTTTCCTGCTGTGGCACCAGCTGAAGCTGCTGGGGTGGCTCCCCTGCCCTTTCTCTGAAGGTCTCATCACAAAGGCAGGGCTGGATCCTGCACAGAGGGCTTGTCAGAGCTCTGCTGACTGGGGGGCTTTGCTAGGGGAGCTCCAGTTCAAACCAGTATCACGGTAACCTCTGGGGCTATCAATGAAAACTCAATGAATAGTGTGCAGTGTCCTTTTGTACCTTAGCAGAAACTCAGATATCTACCAAACTATCTCCCTAGACGCCAGAGTCAGCGGTGCAAAAAAAACCAGGAGAAAAGTCTTTAAAAACTTTGAACATAGCTATGAAGATGGATTAAGAAGTTCCCTTCACAAGTGTTACCTGAGTAGCTGTGCACACAGCACACAGCACAGCTACAGTTGTAAATTTAAGTGAAATAAATAAAAATTTACAATAGTTATAAAATGCATTTTGATAAACTGCCTTTTCTCCTTGGAGAGAGTGAAGTGTGCTTACAATGGAAAGGTCATTATTGAAATTTCATTTTGCTCCGCCACTTGAGCTTTGTGGGGTTAAAATCTAAATTATTCTGTGTTCACTTGGCACTACGCTTGGAGCTCAGCTCCACACAGTATAACAAAAATGCTGTCAAACAACTCATTCTACACACTGTCCTACTGTGTCAGCTAACCTGGAATGACAACTACAAAACATAAAGAAAACAAAACTGGTAGGATTCAAAAATACAAGAGGAACCCAAGCTGTTAATAGAATTAGCCTTTAAAGAGATCACGCTTTCTAACTGAAAAGTAAAATAAATATCGTGTATCAGACAAGAATACAAGTAGCTGAGTGTATTCACACTGCATTGCTCAGATCTGTTAATTTCAGAATATTATTACATCCACATGTAACTGTGCCTCTTACCTGGTTCTGCCATTCCCCCTCTGCTAGTTTAATGGCAGGTTAAGGTTTGCCTCTGCAGTTGCTCTGAGAGCCCTGGGATGCTTTAAATAGAGCAATATTTGGAATGTGCTGCAGCTGCCTGGCCCACTGGTGCCAGGGGTTGGCTATAAGCATTCAATTGTCTAAAAAGGCAGGAACTCAGGGCTTCAAGGTTACCTCTGCCTGTTCCTGCAACTGCACCTCTGTTTCAGAGCAGTCTGACTACAGAGGGGTCTGTTTCTTGAAGAGGGAGGGAAACAAGGCTGAAAACTGCTTTATGGTCTCTTTATAGGCATGAAGCCCCCATGGTAAATGCAGCTAACACTCAGGAGCACCCTGTGCCTCCAGCATGACAGGGACCTGCTGTGTTCTGAGTGTCCCACACTTCTCCCACCCTTCTCCTATGGAAAACCCAGCCAAGCCCTGCTCAGGGTTCCTGTGCAGGGATCCCTGTGGTTACCAGCTCAGGGTTCCTGTGCAGGAATCCCTGTGGTTACCAGCTCTCTGCCATGCCCTGTTCAGCCTATCACAACATTTTGAGACACGAGAATAAACCATGCACTTAACTTTCTTTGTCTGGCTTTGCCATAAAGCAAATCCTTTTGGGATGAGATCCAATTTGCTGTGAAAAGAAATATGACTCTGTGTAAAATATTTATTGGAAAAAAAAATCTCTGATACAATAACTTTGTTGGCTGCACAGCTGTTCCTGTAAGAATCCTATCTGGCTTGGTTCTGCTAATTATA
>NW_005054309.1:11276579-11288159 GCF_000277835.1 Geospiza fortis | reverse complement strand
GCTGCTCACACCAGTTTGGGTGCTGCTCACACCAGTTTGGGCCCTGCTCACACCAGTTTGGGCGCTGCTCACACCAGTTTGGGTGCTGCTCACACCAGTTTGGGCCCTGCTCACACCAGTTTGGGCGCTGCTGACACCAGTTTGGGTGCTGCTGACACCAGTTTGGGCACTGCTGACACCAGTTTGGGCGCTGCTCACACCAGTTTGGGCACTGCTGACACCAGTTTGGGTGCTGCCCACACCAGTTTGGGTGCTCTCCCCAGTGAGTGCTGCCCTGCACGTCCACAGCTGGACTCAAAGGAGATCAAAGTTGTAACTGCAGCAAAGAAGAGAGTAACAATATGACATTATTTAAACAACACATCTTCTGTTGGGAACTGAGGAATGAACTGCTGACATCAATTCCACAATAGACCTCAGTCCAACAGCCCCCTCAAAAAAGCAGAGGGAGAGTTTCAAAAGACAAGAACAAGGAGAGGACACAAGGCTTAAGAAAACACTCAGAATGATCTGTGGCAAAGCACAGCTACTGCTTTGCTGCTGAAGAACAATCCACAGGAACAACAATTCCCTCATTTCTATCTGTGTGCTCAATCACTTGGTTTATGCTTTCCCCCCTCTGTGCTGGGACACTGAGATACTCAGTCTCCAGAGTCACACGTGGATGGGCAGCTGGGCTCAGAAATGAGATTCCTTTTCAGCCTCCAGCTCACTGAGGTGCTCACACAGATTGGCCTCAGGGCAACCTTTGGGGCAGCCTCCAGGACCTCACTGCCACTAACTGCTCAGAGCTGGGAATCGCTTCAAATGCTTTAAATGTCTGCAGTGCTTCAAGGCAGTTAGGGCCAAAATCAGGAGGAGGAACAGGGTAAGGCAGCAGGGCTGCAAGGCTTTCTGTGAGAGAAGCAATTTTAAGGGGAAAAATCCTTTTAGTGCCTGGTGTTTGGGCAGGAACTGTCAGAACCTCACTGACCTCCCCCCACTTTGCAAAGCAAATTGGCCATTTTAGTGTTAAAATACCCAATATGTTCAGAGCACATCCCGATCTTCACCACTGCATCAGTAGCCAGAGATCAAATACTGGAATGTCACATTTCTGTCTTTGTTGCTGAACTTGTAAGCTCTGGGAATCTGAACCCACATGCAGGAGGCTGGCAAAGAAATGTTTTGTTTTACAAATTCTATAAATTCTATATGATCCCTATAAATAACTGCAGCCTACACAGCTTTAGAGGAGATTATAAGGACAGACCAACTCATCTTCACAAAGGGAATGCTCCAAGTAATAAAATCTTTATAGCTTTGTAATACTGGTATTAATTTTTAAATCATATTTCTTTTAATTGATCTTTTTTTCCTTTAAGAGAAAACCCTGATTTATTAGCGAATCAAAAGCCAAGTTTATATGCCTTGAATTATTTTATGACTTTCCCATACTCTCTTGTGACCTGCAGACTAACATATGAGAATATCAGATTATTGCATTCACAAAATAGGTTTATGTGTGGAAAATCTGTCTAATGAAATGCATTTTATTAGTCACACCAATCTTAGCATTTGAAAGCTCCCTTAAAAATTGCTAGACATTACTTCTACTCACATTCACATCATGAAAATAAAGGCTGATTTATTTGATAACTATGCAGCCAAAGACCTGAAAAAATCCATGTATTAAGCTACTAAATAATTAATTCCACATGCTGCTTCCTAAGGCTCTGGGTCTACACATCATTTCTGCTGGCAGAGAGCAGCATCACCCAGCTGAGTGCTGAGATACCCGCAAAACCCAGCAGCAGATATGATGGGAAAGAGCAGTGTGGAGATCTCCACTGCTGGGCCTGTCCCCTCTGGGGTCCCAGAATAGCACTGATAACGAGCTGGGGTTTGCCTCTGTGCAGCTCCAGGGCCTGGCAGCTGAGGGATGGCAATTCCTGCAGAGCTGCCACAGGCATGGCCCCATCTCCCTGGGACCCCACTCACCAGGGCAGCTCCTGGGAGCCCTGCAGAGCTGCAGGTGAGGAGCAGCAGCAGGAGCCCAGAGCACAGCTCAGGGCAGAGCCAGGGCAGAGGCCAGGGAACAGCCCAGAGCACAGCTCAGGGCAGAGCCAGGGCAGAGGCCAGGGAACAGCCCAGAGCACAGCTCAGGGCAGAGCCAGGGCAGAGGCCAGGGAACAGCCCAGAGCACAGCTCAGGGCAGAGCCAGGGCAGAGCCCAGGGATGGCAGCAGCTGAACACAGAGCCCAGTGTCCCACAGGATCAGGAGACCTGAGCAGCTCTGCAGCCACGTCCTTCCCCTGAGCTGAACAGGCACTGAGTCCTCAGGGACAGCCCAGCCACCAAAGCTGAGCCCCCAGGGACAGCCACAGGCCAGGTTTCAGGCTCTTCATGGAAAGACTCCAGCCATTGCTCCCTGTCCTGTGATGATTTTTCTGGAAGGGAACCCAGCCCATCACACGCTGTAAATACCCAGGGTTTATCATTTGAGAAATAGCAGCTTTCTGCAGGATGTGAGTTATGGTTTATACTTTACTGCAACCTGTTGCTGTGGTTGTTACTGTTGACTTGGCATTTTCTTCAGAGCTGAAAGGCATTTAATGTGTCACTTGGATTTGCACCGAGTCCTAACCCCTGGGCCAAGTCAGACCTCCAGGCTTACCATGCTGCATTTTCCATCTGATTTTTCTGCTGTGACAGAACAATGAAGATAACTACTCCGTTCTGTTTCTTTGGATGAGAAGAAATGACCCGCAGTGCACTCTATGTGCAGCAAGGAGCTTGAGGAAGGCTCCCTGGTGCAGGCACAGGAGGTGGGTTTGGCACCCCCAGGACACCCCCAGCCCCCAAAGTGCCCAGCAGCAGCTGCAGCCAACTGAGCAGCGCCCCTCAGCTGCCAGGGCAGGCTCGGGGGGCAGGAAAGCTCCCCCAGAGGCGGCTGAGGAGGGGAGGCAGGGAGCAGCAGGCAGGAGCCCCCTGGGACACTGCAACAGGGTTTGACCAGGGCGCTCTGCCTGATCCCAAAGGCAGGGCTGGGAACAGCCAGAGCCCGGGGCACAGCTCTGGCTGCTGCTTTGCTCTAACTCCTGGAAAACAAGGGATGCGCTCAGCTGGGATGTGTGTCCCAGCTCTTGGTTCAGCCCCACACTTCCTGGTGGAAACAGCTGACCAGAGTGAAGATGCTGCACTCACAAACAACCACTGACCTGTGTAACTCAGCTCATGTGCTGGGCAAAGTCAGCCACGGGCTGAAAACATCTTGACTTGGTCTTACTGTGTCCTCCGCAAGAACACTGGCTTGTGCCAGCAAGGAACACAATGGCAAAACACAAACTGGCTGAAGAAAAAAGGGTGTGTTCATTATTATGAAAGACTTTCTAAAATGTCATGTTTTTCTAAGATTTATTTCTTGATTTGACCATTCCAGTTGACCATAAACGCTGGATAAAATGGAGCAAGCTAATTTCAATGTCCTCTTTAGAGTAAAGTGAAGAATTTCTTCAGAATCTTTTATTCTACATTTTCATAGAATCAGGGAATGGTTAATGTTGGAAAAGACTTTTAAAATCACCAAGTCCAGGCATTGTAGATGTTCCTTCCTTTAGCAGTCCATCTACCTGAAGGAGAACATGAGAGGGATCCTTGTCCTTGCTTTTCCTATAGCTTATATATTCCTTTTAAAATGAGCCCTCTGTGCTGGGAAAAACATACTTTTAAATTTACCATGGCAAATCAGTTAATTCAAAAAAGCTTTGCAAGCCTTGAAAAGCTGTGAAGATATTACCAAGTTTTACCTGACCAGAAATAAAGTTCTCAAAAGCAATAAAAATGGGCAATGTCATGCACAAATTAAAAGACAATCTTATTTGTAAAAAGGGAGCAGTTTTAGGAGGAAGATGACTGCAAGCACCGAGCCCTTGGAGAAAAGGTGTGTGAAGAGCAGCACCTCCAGGCTGGTGCTGCAGTTCCCTCTTGTGACAGCCAGAGCGAATTCCTATTTGCAGGGAAGCAGGAGGCTCAGTCAGCAGAGCCACACACAGAGGTGTGGGCTGGGGATTCCAAACCAACTAAACCTGCTGGTTTTGAAACATCCCTCGGGGAAGATGCACTCACTCTTCTGGGGCTTTGGAAAAGGAGATTCCCCACCCTGGGGCGCCTTTGCCCCTGTTCACGCGAATCCCACAACGGCTGGAGGAAATGAAGCACCTGAAGCCCCTGCTCAGCCCGAGGTCCCTCTGGCGCTGGCCAGGATGCTCCAAGGCGACAGCAAGGGCACTCTGCCTGCTGTTCAGACCCCCGAGTAAGCAGCAGCAGTATTTACAGGCAGAAACAGAGCCTGGCTGCTTGCCCGGCACGAGTTCTCCCTGCCCTTCTCGTGCCTCCCGGTCCTCGGCGGTGTTTCACGCCGAAGGAAGCTCGCAGAAGGGCCGGGGCTGAGCCCTCGGGCCCCGGCAGTGCCCGGCTCGGAGGGCCCTGCGGCTCCCACGGGAGCTGAGCGCCGGGAATGGCCCCGGCAGCTCCGCGGCCCCAGGCAGGCCCGGCCGCCAGCAGAGGGCAATCCCTGCCAGCGGAGCCGCGCTGCCAGCCTGGGGAAAATCTCCTGAACGGTTAAAAAATGAAAAATAATGAAGCGTTTCTAGAATTAATTACAGTACAGGATAAATATTGTATTGGCTTTGATTTCTGGATGCAAACCCCTCCTCCTGGGATACAGGACCTGCAGATAGCAAACAGCGAGGCGGCTCTCCCCTTCCCTCAACCACGTCAGGAAATTATTTAAAATAAGCACCACGGAGAGAAGATCAGCACTGGGAAAGGAAGGGAGCTCCTCCTGCAACAGCCTTGCCCTGGAAAACGTTTCCATGGCCCACATTTCTGTTACCCCATCTCTCCACCCCTTCCCTTGTTTTTAGGCAGCAAAGAACAATGCCTGAACTCACCTGTGTCTCCTCAAAAATCAGCGTGTTCTGCAATGCTCCTCAAATGACAAAAGAGGCCACAAGTGACATTTCCCCAAATTGGTGCTATATTTTGAAGAATAATGGGTTTATAAAATCCTCCTTCAAAAGATAAAAGGCCAATGATCCCTTTTCCAGGCCCTTCCCTGCACACAGAAATTTACCACTTTAATTACTCCACTTTTAAGTTAATTGCTGCAAAAATACTGAAACTCTTATTTGAGTAAAAGGCTTTCCTCAGAGTCAGTTTATTCTGGGTTCATTTAAATTAATCTGAAATAAGCTATCTTTAAACCTCATCAAGAGCATGTTATCTTTTGTAAGGGCTTAAGAGCTTTACGATCATGCTGCCAGTAAAAGCACAGGCAGAAAAGCCTGAAGGCTGGGGGGACAAAGATAGCTTTGAAGATTTTTATAGGCATATCATCTCTAAAAGTTGTCTTTTGATAAGTTATCTTGCAGTTTGGATTTAAAGCAAAAACGGAGGCAAATCACCCTCCTGGGGGTGTGATAATCTCTGCTGGATCATCTTATCAGCAGATAGCAAGATCTTGTTTTCTAAATGAGTGTCAGAGCTTTTCATGGATTTGTACCTGAGCACCAGCCTTTGCCACTTCAGCAGGTGCTGTGAACTGCCATCGAGTTTTCTAGGCTACAAAAATCCCCAAAATACTGAAGTCAAAATATTCCATGTGTTACATGAGCAGTTACCATCATCATCAACCAGCAGCAATACTTTGAATATACAAAAATACCAAAAGAAGCACAAAAATCACTTACTTCCCCCTCGAGAGAAACTAATGCTGCTGGTAACTGATACAAATATATTCAGTGATTATTATTATTGCTGTTGTTGTTGTTGTTATTGTTGTTATTATTGTTATGATTGTTGTTATTGTTGTTATTATTATATACATTTCCTCATGCAAATTGAGGATTCCAAAACCCCAAGGCTTATTTTTACATGAGCAGACACATGGGAAGGAAAGTAAAGCAACAGTTTAGTTTCCAAATAGTTTGGGATTTTTCAGACATTCCCTAAGTGACTTTTTTCCCTGGGGAGTTACTTCTGAACAAGCAACATAAAGTTTAAATGCTGTCAAATGCCAAAGGATGTTTTCTTCTAAATGAATGCTAATTAAATTAGTAGCAAAGGTAACTACATTGACCTTAAATCCTGGATGCATTGAGCGACATTCAAATGGAGGCAGTTAATATTCAGTGTCATGTCTTTCTGTGCCGACACATTAGCATACAATGGTTTATGGTGCACAGTTATGAAGTGAAGGATCTGCGATGCACTGACCACGTCCTTGAGCTCTGTCTGTGCAGCTCCTTGAGGCACTGACTGTGGCACTGCCAGTGCCAGGTGCCCTCACCCCACGGGTGACCTGGGACAGCTTTGCAGGTCAGTGCAGGACTTGGTGCCAGGGCTCTGAACTGCTAAAAGAAGCTCAGGTGAGTTAAAACTGATCCCAGAGAACTTCATTCCAAACAGTGTCCTTCACACAGCTTAAAGGAGCCTTTAGGCCATCCCTCAGTGACTCCTTCGGGAGTTTGGAGCTGTCACAGGATGCCACCCTTGTCCTTCCAACAGCTGCACAGCAGCAGGACCTGGGAAAGGGCACAGGAACCTGGAAACACCAAAGGAGCTGGAGGGACAGGACAAGGGGAAGGGCTTCCCACTGCCAGGGGCAGGGCTGGATGGGATATTGGGAAGGAATTGTTCCCTTCTCTCTGTGGGAAAGAACCAGGGCAGCACAAACCTCAACATCCAGATTTACTCAAATCCTGTCACAACCTCCAGCATGCTAACCCTCACAGCAATGACAGCATTAAAAAACCCACTGAAAGTAGAGGAAAACAGACTTAAAAGGCCATTCTTTGGCCTTTGTCCCATGCCTGACAAGTGTCCCCTGCCAGCTAGAGAGAGAGGGGCTTGGTGACACCAGCTCCTCCCAAAGCAGCCCGTGCCCTCACGTGGAAACAATTCCAGACTGGCATTTCGGGCAGCAGAGCCGAGCACTGCTGCTCCCTCCCTCCCTGTCAGGGCACCTGGGGCTCCTCTGGGACAGCTGACTGACAGTGTGTCGAGTTCCAGCTTTGTTGATGCACAGGCTATTTTTAGTTGATTTATTTTTAATTTGCTGTCTGCACTACACTTACTGCTGCTGCAGTGCTCACCCCTGTCCCACTGCACCTTGCCCCCCAGCCACTCCAGAAGCCTGAACTTAGGCATATATATTATATGTTATATATTGGTGTGCATAGGAGTCACTAAGATCACAGCTTTGGCCTCTTTGTGCTCTGCCCTAAGCTCTGACATTGGAATGATGACATAAAAAAACATACAGAATGGAGATATTTAAAGTATTATCCTCTAGCCTCCCCAAAGTAGTCAATATGTTTTAAAATGCCAATAAATTATTTTCTCCTACTAAAATTAAAAGTTTTGGACAGTTGTCTCCAGGTTGGTCAATAATACTGACAGAAGGAGCTGCTTTTGGAGCTCTTCACTGACTTTGACAAACATTACAGGAGAGCCTGGGCCTTAAACCACAACTATTTCTATTCCCTCTGACAAATTACTGATTTCCTCGCTTTTCTGGCTGCGAGGAAAGCTCTCCCTGCCCATACAGGTATATCCACCAAGCTCCTCCCCACCTTGTCTCACACAGCAATATCCACCCACAGCACAGCACTCAATCCCATCCCTGCACTGACAGCTCCCAGACACAGGGAAGGCAATGATCCCACCACTTAAACATGCTCATCTTTAAATGCTCCACCTGGAAATGCATTTTAAAATTTAGCATGAGATAATATTAACAAATTCCCAGTATTGCACTTATCCCTTATTTAAAAGGCTTAAGATATATCCCTTTCTCCTTGTATAAACCAATTCAAGTTATATAATGTATGTGGATTTACTTTGCCCCAGTTCCAGCTGGCAATATATTGCTAAGCCAAGGCTGTACAATTGCAATTTGGCAGAAAACAGGTCAGGGTTATATTACACATCAAAACTCTCAAACTGTTCTGAATGCTTCAAATTAAAAAGGCAAATATAAACAACCCTTGTGTCACAATGATCCTGTTCCATTACCTCGCTCATAAATCTATACTGGGGACACTTTCTATTGGTTCTTTGCTGCTTTTCCACACCTGTAGGTGCAGTTTGCTGGGACAGATCCTGGGACAAAGGGAGGCTGGGAGTGCAGGGATGCAGGATGGGGGACACCTGCACCTGGCCATGAGGGACACTGGGCTGTGACCCGGCCATGAGGGACCCGGGGCTGTGCCCCAGCCATGAGGGGCACTGGGCTGTGACCCGGCCATGAGGGACCCGGGGCTGTGCCCCAGCCATGAGGGGCACTGGGCTGTGACCCGGCCATGAGGGACCCGGGGCTGTGCCCCAGCCATGAGGGGCACTGGGCTGTGACCCGGCCATGAGGGACCCGGGGCTGTGCCCCAGCCATGAGGGGCACTGGGCTGTGACCCGGCCATGAGGGACCCGGGGCTGTGCCCCAGCCATGAGGGGCACTGGGCTGTGACCCGGCCATGAGGGACCCGGGGCTGTGCCCCAGCCATGAGGGGCACTGGGCTGTGACCCGGCCATGAGGGACCCGGGGCTGTGCCCCAGCCATGAGGGGCACTGGGCTGTGACCCGGCCATGAGGGACCCGGGGCTGTGCCCCAGCCATGAGGGGCACTGGGCTGTGACCCGGCCATGAGGGACCCGGGGCTGTGCCCCAGCCATGAGGGGCACTGGGCTGTGACCCGGCCATGAGGGACCCGGGGCTGTGCCCCAGCCATGAGGGGCACTGGGCTGTGACCCGGCCATGAGGGACCCGGGGCTGTGCCCCAGCCATGAGGGGCACTGGGCTGTGACCCGGCCATGAGGGACCCGGGGCTGTGCCCCAGCCATGAGGGGCACTGGGCTGTGACCCGGCCATGAGGGACCCGGGGCTGTGCCCCAGCCATGAGGGGCACTGGGCTGTGACCCGGCCATGAGGGACCCGGGGCTGTGCCCCAGCCATGAGGGGCACTGGGCTGTGACCCGGCCATGAGGGACCCGGGGCTGTGCCCCAGCCATGAGGGGCACTGGGCTGTGACCCGGCCATGAGGGACCCGGGGCTGTGCCCCAGCCATGGCAGGGACACTGGGCTGTGACCCAGGCACGTGTGCCTCCCCAGGCTCGTTAACAACGAGCTCATCTCTGGAGCAGAGCTCTCCCTGCCTGAGGGACATCACTGCCCAGTGCCATGGCCTGTGAGCCCGAGCATGTGCAATGCCAGACTGCTCACTGCCCTGCAGCCCCAGGGCAGCCCTCATCAGATACCCAGGAAATCCAAGGACCTGCAGCCCTGTCCTTGCCTGGCACACGGGGTCAATGCTGCCTGAGAGCTGGGGTGCTGCTTTGGGCACATTCACTTTGCCTTGCGCCACCCCACTGCCCAGCCTCGTCCTGGCCTGCCTTAATCCTCTCAGCATTATATTTTGAGCATAATTACAGCTGTTCACTAATTTGCTGCTAACAGATGATTCCAAGTTCACTGAAGGAGATACCAGAACTACAAACAGCCTCTTTACGCTCCACTGCCAATTTTAACAAATATTAAGGAGTCTCTAGTAAGTCATGTAAATACTGAAATTAAGCTGCATATTGGCTCTTTTGGGAAAAATATCTTCCTAACAATATAATTACAGATCTTCAATTATGGGACTGTCTTCCACCAAACATGACATCCCAATCCAAGCACATCTCAATACAAGTTCCTACTGCCTCTGAACTCTGCTTACTCCACCCTTTTACCTCGGTGATGTCACACTGTGTGCCTCAATTTCATAAACAGCAGCTGCTCCAGGAAAACAAAACACACATCATTTCCTTCCTTATTAAATCTCCTTCCCAACTTGTCTTCTGGCTTTTAAACAGCCTGCTGCTGAATGATCCCTCTACACATGTTGATACCCTGGGCCTCAGACTGCTTCCCTGCCACACCTACACATTGATTTTTTTAAGGAGAAAAACAGGACTTTTTTTTTATTTTTCCTCAATACATTGCAAAGCTGATAATCTAATCCTAAAGCTAAATGAAAGCATGCAAAGGCTGGAAGGCTGTCAGCCAGCTCAGGGGCAGTGCCGTGTGTGATGGATGGCAGCCCAGGGTGGGCACAGGGCGTTTGGGCAGGGCTGGGAGGGGACAGAGGCAGGGACACGGAGCAGAGTCTGCAGGAGGAGGGCAGGATGGAGGTGAGCACCAACTGTGCCACTCACTGGCTCTGCTGGGGCTAGCAGAGCGATGCTTTGCTCCAAGGACAATACACCCACCACTCACTGCTGGCTTTAGGGCCAGGGAGGGGTTTTTAGCCTGAAGTGAGGCAGAGCTCCCCAGGGAGAAGAGGAAGGTGCAGCACCTCTGTCTGATTGCACAACCCACACCTGAGGCTGCCCACCCAGCGACAGCCTGGGCAGCATCCCAAGGGAATTCCAGGTTCTGCCATGGCTCCTTGGCTTCAGAGAAAAGCATTCACAGCCCCCTCTGCCATTAAACTGCCTGGAAGAGTAAGGGTGGCTCAAGCCTGTCTAAACAGTTGTCATTTATTAACTTATGTTTTATGGCACCAGCTCTACTGCTGCAAGGAATTAGTCATTTATTTAGTTCTGACATTTCCTCTCCTGTCATTAAATTCAGTCTTCTGTATAATACAGAGAAAAGAAAACAATTCCCCCATAGCTACTCCAACTTTATGTATAACAATTCTCTGAAGGAGATGATGATTGTGTGGGCTGAAATCTCACAGAACTGCAGTGCGACTCAGGATCGTTTCCAGATAACTTTAAAAGTCCTATTAAAATTCATCCATATCCATTATTCGTGCTCCTGACATGTGACAACTCGTTGCACCACAAATCAATGAATTTTCATTGCCACAAATGCATTTCCCAGCACATCTTTGCACTCGGGGTCCCTGCGGGGAGGGATTGCTGCCACACCCAGGGAGCTGGAACAGTCCTGCTGCACACCAGCCAGACTGCACACTCCTGGCCTTTGGGATTCAGTACAACACTCTCTGCTGCAGAATCCCCCATGTCCTGCTGGCACAGGGAAGGGCGCTGGGCGTTCCCAGCCTGGGGAGGGAGGCAGCTGCTGGACAAGTTCAGCGAAGGACAGGAGCAGGAATCCATGGGCTCTCCTTAAGGGATGCTTTATTGCTGTTTCACAGAATTATCTGCTCCACATCCAGGAATATTCTCTCTTCGGTTTACTTCCCTCCATGGAGGGAAGCCAGGACTGCTGAGGTGAAGTTCCTGCTGGGAGCTGGGCCAGGGCAGCTCAGCTGCCTCGGTGATGTGCCCTGGACACTGAAATCACTGACCCCAGCTCTTTGGGGGACTCACCAGCCACAGGCAGCAGTGAAACTGAGCTCCTCTACTATGAATTACAGAAATAAAACACCCAACATTTTTCTCTGCTGCCATATCCCAAGATTAACCACACTGCAATTCAATACAGCAAATGCTGAGGAAATAAATTCTGCTCTCTGAACATGAGTGTAAGGAACTAAGGATGACAACAAAGTTGTTGATCATCTAACAAAACTAAGGCAGGACTGTGTGCACA
>NW_005054309.1:11273968-11276569 GCF_000277835.1 Geospiza fortis | reverse complement strand
GGTCAGGCTTCACTGCACTGATCCATCAGAGCTCTCCCCTTCAAGCTGGACCTGGCATAAAGCAATCCTGTCACAGTGGGAACAATTAATCATGGGAAATCAGATGACAGAGCTTTCCTATCTCTATCCAACAGTTTACAGATTCAAATAGATATGACTAATGAGATATTTCCATCATATTTTTCCACCTCCTCAGTTTCTGTCATTTCCAGATACAGGTCCTCTTGTTTTTGCTTTATAGAGAAGGAAGAGATCTGCTGTACCTGCTCATTTTCTTGGCATATACCCTCCATGTTCAGAGCAGGGGCTGTGAGAGAGGAGCTTTTGAGTTACCCTTCGTTTTCAAATGCAGATCCACTCACATTTATCCCACTGAACTTTAATTTGAAGTGTAATATTCTGCAGGTGCTGCTCTGATTCTTTGTTCCAGTTTCCCGACAGCAAAAGGATTTGACAAGGGGCCAAAAGAGGCAGAAATGTCTGAGCGAGTTCCAGCTGCACCTCGAGAGCTCCTGCTCTGCTTTAGGGAGCTCCTGGTCTCCATGGTTACAGAGGAGTTGCAAAACAATGATCAAATCTTACCTTAAATGCTCCCATCCAGCATGAAAAAATAACCCTGCCCAGGATGCACCCCACCGACAGCCCAGTGGGGCATGACCCCACACCCTGCACATCCTGCCCCAGGGTGCTCCAGCCCTGGGCACAAGGTGCTGATGGGCACTCCTTTGCTCCTGCTGGGCACTGCCCTTGCTGCTGCTGGACACTGCCCTGGCTCTCCTTAGGCTGAGCCCCCAGGGACAGCCCAGCCCAGCCCAGCCCCAGGGCCGGCCCAGCCCAGCCCCAGGGCCGGCCCAGCCCAGCCCCAGGGCCGGCCCAGCCCAGCCCCAGGGCCGGCCCAGCCCAGCCCCAGGGCCGGCCCAGCCCAGCCCCAGGGCCGGCCCAGCCCAGCCCCAGGGCCGGCCCAGCCCAGCCCCAGGGCCGGCCCAGCCCAGCCCCAGGGCCGGCCCAGCCCAGCCCCAGGGCCGGCCCAGCCCAGCCCCAGGGCCGGCCCAGCCCAGCCCCAGGGCCGGCCCAGCCCAGCCCCAGGGCCGGCCCAGCCCAGCCCCAGGGCCGGCCCAGCCCAGCCCCAGGGCCGGCCCAGCCCAGCCCCAGGGCCGGCCCAGCCCAGCCCCAGGGCCGGCCCAGCCCAGCCCCAGGGCCGGCCCAGCCCAGCCCCAGGGCCGGCCCAGCCCAGCCCCAGGGCCGGCCCAGCCCAGCCCCAGGGCCGGCCCAGCCCAGCCCCAGGGCCGGCCCAGCCCAGCCCCAGGGCCGGCCCAGCCCAGCCCCAGGGCCGGCCCAGCCCAGCCCCAGGGCCGGCCCAGCCCAGCCCCAGGGCCGGCCCAGCCCAGCCCCCTGAGCCCCCAGCCCGCTGCCATCAGCTGGGGCCGCAGGGGAAGGCTCCAGTCTCACCCTGGGTCAGAGCCAGCCCCGGAGCCCGAGCTGCTCCTCAGGCTGAGCACACAGAAGGGAAGGAGAGCAAAGCCACCCCGCAGCTCCTCCAGCACAGATGGCATTTGTTTCATTTATAAAAGGGCAAAGAACAAAGCCTCTGAATCACATTAAAAAAAAGCCCAAAGAGCCAAACTCCAAAGCCCAAACCAAATCCCCAGACATTGCAGAGAGCCCAGTTCTCCCCACACTGCTGTCCTGGAGCAGTGGGAGCTGTGATGGAGCCAGGGAAGGACTGACCCTGCTCACCTGGTGTGACTCAAAGCTCATCTCTACTGCCACATGGCCAGATCCTCTCTGGCTCCTCCTGCCCACACCTGGGATGAGGATGAGCAAGAGATGTGTCCCCAGGGTGGAGGGGCACTGACCTCACATGAGCCACCAAGCAGAGCTCACGCATCTCTGGCTCCCAAAGATGCTGAATGCTTTAACAGATATTTTTGTTTTCCTACTATCCCTGCTGATCAACAGGTGTAGTGAGTCTTGACAACATAATAAAGTCACCAGTGAGAAGTGACATTCACCAGTGAACAGTGATATATGCCAGGGATGCCACATGGAGAGGCCACAAGGGCAGCCCAGTGCTACAAAAAAAAAAAAAAAAAAACAAAACCATTTTTTGTCTACAGCATGAAATAGTAAAAAAAGGGGGAGCCACACATGAGAAATGGAGGAGAAAAATTCCAGACAAATTCTGACCCCAGAGAATAAATACATGACTTCATTGAGTCTTACCAACCTGACACCCCTAAGTATGTCCAAACAGGTTTATTAAACACACTGAGGTTTAACTGTCCCCTGGAAAGCAAAGGCTCGTTTCAGTCTGGAGGAGCTGTGTGTTACTCAGACACTCCCAGAGAGCCCAAGGCAGCAGGGTGGCACCACAGCTGTGCCAATCTGTTCTGCAGACCCTCAGGGTCCCTGGCAGCACTGGCACAGAGAAGGGACAGCGACAGAACCCGGGTGTGCAGCCCCAGAGCTGGATCCGCGCTCACGGTCTGAGTGATTAATTAAACTTTAACGAGTGTCTGTCTGGCAGCTATTGAGCTCTTGTGCCCAGCTCCAGCAGGTGTTTTGTGGCTCAGGGGGCCAAGTTAAACCCAAGGGGTTTCT
>NW_005054309.1:11271342-11273958 GCF_000277835.1 Geospiza fortis | reverse complement strand
CGTGTGCCACCCCCAGTCAATGCCTGCTGCCTCTGAGCCCTCCATGCCCAGGTGTGCCCAGGTGTGCCCAGGTGTGCCAGACCCAGAGTTCAGCAGAGAGGCTGCAGTTGCTGAAGGGATACATGGTCTGGAGAGGCTCCAGCTTTTGCCAAACAAAGCTTTGTGTGTAATTCTGGGAAGCTCAGGAGCTGCCTGGATGGAAAAGCCTTTGGCAGGAGGGTCACATCCATGCCAGAAGGGCAGCCCTGGGCTCCCCCAGCCCCTGAGCTTCCCCATCATACTCTGGATTGATCTTGGAAAGGTCTCCAGCCATCCCTACTCCTTTTTTCTTCCTTATTTCTTTAAGCTTCAGAAAGGCTGCTGCCAATGCATTCAGCAAAGCCCTGTCAGCCAGTCTGCCTTGCTGTGAAATATTAGCAAACAAGCACTGATGGTAAGACAGCCAAGTTTAACAAGATCTCCACTTATTATCCTGTCAATTTTGGTGGGAGAATATGGCATTGCTGTCAGATCCATCTGTTCAGTGCACAGCCTGTGCATAGGAATCGCCTCGTCTCGCACATGGGGAAAGATTGGGGAGAAATCTGAAGGTAAGAGTGGAAGATTAATTAAAGATCTGTTAATAGATATGAGAAGTCAATTAAGGCAATTGACCATCTGAGGGCAGCCAGGGTTTGTCCTGGTGTGGGGAGATGTGAAAATTCTGTGTCTCTGGTCCCACACAAACAGGATTTGTTGCAGCCTGCACAGATCCAATGTTATCCACAGCTTGGATCCCCACAAAGTGATAGGGACAGGAGGCACAGGAGCATGGCTGGGAAAAGCCAGGGAAGGAAAGCCTCTGAGAAGGTATCCATTTAAACATGGGTTTTTTTTTTAATCTACAAATTAACCTGATCATTGGTTCACAAAAATCATTGCTGAAGTTGGAGTAACTTCCTTGGAAGAAGTGGAAATGAAATGGAAAAACTAACAAATGCTAGAGAAACTTCAAGGGAAACTAACAAAGAAACTTCAAGAAACTAACAAAATTCCATCATTGTTTATCCTGGTCCAGCTAGGAGGTTGAAGGAAAGTTGCTGGGCAAGAGAACAGCTGGTGGAATGATTTCCTCAGCAAAAGCAGGAGGCTGCCATTGGATTCTGCTGGGGGTGAAAACGGTGAGCTCCAAGGGGCTGTGTTCCTGTCCCTCCTGCAGAGGAGATGCCTCAGGAAAAGTGACTGGGAAATCCAAACTGGAGATCACATTCCAGTTCTCACCAATCAATCACTAATGGTTTGACTAACTCTAAAACCATTTCAGTAAAAAATGAACAGAAATACATCCAGCAGCTGCAGCCTCTGGACTGTTGAGCCTGGGAAGGCTTTGGTGGATCAGCACTGCAGGACTGCCAGCACTCCCCACAATCCTTCCACTTGGTAACAAATGAAAATATATGGGATGTGAATGACCACCAACTCAGAATTTTGGCCTGATTTAGATTATTATATACCTGAAACCAAACACATGGAGTTACTCCTTGTTTAAAGCTCCCATCAGAGCAGCACAGGGCCTGCCTGCTGTGTGAATTCCTCCTGCTGAGTTTTCAGCAACTCCACTATGTGCAGCAGGAGGTGCTGCCAAACCCATCCCAGAGAGAGGAACTGGCTCTGGACTAAATCCCTCGGCACCACTCCCAGCACAGACCTACAGCACAGCAGGGCCTGCTGATGGATGGGCCTGAGTTCCTGCTGGAGGAACACCCCTTTGGGTCAAAACAAGGGCTTTTCTGCAAGGAAACCAAAGGGGCAATTCCTGGGCAGGTGTGCATCAGCCCTTTTCCCTCACTGCTGCTCCTAGGCCAGCAGCACTCCTGCTGCAAGGCTGGCTCAGCTCCGTGCCTGGAACACAGACCAGAGGAGCTGCTGAGGATTTATCCTTCCAATTAAAAACTGCATTGATTGGTAAATTTTGTTTTCTCTCGTGGAAGCACACGCTGGCTTCGGGAAATGCCGAAAGATGAAATCCTCTGCAGTTTTCTCTCTCAGTTTGGCTGGGGAAGGATCCCACTGTAACCAGGGCTGCATGGCCCCAGTGCTCCCACAGCTCCACCTCTCAATTAGCTTTAGAGAGCTAATGAGCACCCAATTAATAACAGTCCCCGTGCACACCCTGTGCACACAGCCAGAGCCCAGATCCATCCAGGAGGCTTAGGCCACAGCAGAAAGGTGGGGTTCAGCCCAATATCACTACTGCTTATCTAAATTAATTCAAACAGCACATGCACCCCCACCCTTAGAAGGCCAGGCACATTCTGAATATTTAACATCCTAGTCCCAAGACAAAACAAATACAAGAATATTAATTACCATCTTACTCACTCAGCATCACCTCTGTTTGGAAATCAAATATGAAATAGTACAAGAAACATGACACATGCTTTAAACCAAACTGCCATCTCTGGTGCCTTGGGAACAGCCTTAGATGGACCAAGCCTGGACAAGCAGACAAGAAACAGACCCCACCCCAGCACACACCTGGGGAAACTCCAGCCATTGCACCAGTTACACTGGATTCAAACTGTCTAGAGCACCCAAATTTAACACTCAGTTGTGTTCCCTCATCCTGCTGACCTC
>NW_005054309.1:11266767-11271326 GCF_000277835.1 Geospiza fortis | reverse complement strand
AGCAGCATTTCCATGTTACTGAAAAAATGTTACCAGCCTTGGAAATAAGAAAGTCAAATTAACATGACTTGCAGCACTCTGCAACTCCTCATATTCTGTTCTCTGAGCAGTGTTCATTTGCAGAACTTCACTGAATTTAAAAGTATCACTTTAGACAAACACATCCTTAACTGAAATAAGATTTTGACTATAAATGTTTAAGACGTGAAACACTAAATTAAAAAATCCACTTTAAAGAGCTTATAAGTTAAATGAGTGCTTGAAAACTCAGCACAAATTAATCATCTGCTTCCAGACATCTGTTACCTTAAAAATGTGCTTCCTTTAGTCTATTACTCCTTGAAATGGGATCACATAAATACTGTCTGACTGCACTGGGGAGCTGCAGCCTGCCCCCAGCTGCGCTTTAATTCCCACCCAAGCAATGCCTGGAGCAGGGGCTGGAGCAGAGCAGCAGAGCTGCAGGGGAATCAGTGCCACCCCCAGGCCTTGGGGAGCCCAGTGCCCCAGGGCAGGTCCTAAGGGGACGCTGCAAATCCCACCCAGTGCTGCAGCAATGTTTGATCCATCCCAGCTTCTCCAGGAATCTGCTGCTCCTCGTGGAGCTGCACAGAGCAGTGGGTCCAGCGAGCTGATTCCTCAAGGAAGGAGGGCACAGCCCTCCTCACAGCCACAGGGCTGCACCACACCCGAAGTTTGGGGCTGTCTGACACCCCTGGTGTCACTTTGTACATGGCTGCGTTCCCTGCGTGCTGGGATTAGACCAGAGAATAGTGGGGTTTGGAAAAGGCCTGACTGGTTTGAATATGAAGGAACTATTTCTGTGTCATTACGAAGTCTAATATGCAGTCCCCATTTCTTTTAAATGCACCCACCAGGAAGAATGGGATTTATCTTCATCTGCAAGTGCCCAGCCAAGCAGCCAGTGAGATTCAGGCTGTTCAGAACCTCGAGCTCCCTTTTCAGCATCCCTTTCCTGTGTTTTCACTGCACACACACACGCATGGAACCAGAGCAGCAAATCCATGTGGCTCCACCTGCAGAGAGCCTGTGGAGCTCAGGCTGGAGCTGGACCCTCCAAACGCAGCTGGGACTGCAGCAGTGCCAGGACAAGGCTCTGCTGCAGAGGGTTTCATGCTAAACCCCCAACTGTTCCTAAAGCAAGGACTAACAAAGCACTGCAGCTGCTCTCCCTCCCTCCCTGCATCCCTCCCCTGTCACACAAACAGAGCCATGCCCATCTGCCAGGCCAGCGCTGGGAGCAGACACCAGGCCAGGTAACTCAGCTGCACCCAGGTAACTCAGCTGCACCCCGACTGCAAACTCCCCTGGCTGGTCCACAGCTACACAAAAGTCACGTGCAGAAGAAGATATTTCCACTTTCATGGCTTTCTACATGCACAAAATCCCACCTCAACTAGGCCAGCCAGGCACTGTTCATTTTAATTTCTTTCTGTCTCAACCAACAGAGGACTTTAAAAGATAATCTCTGGTAGAAATTCAATTTGTTTCTCCTCCTGCATGTCTAAGCAGATCTGTAATCAGTGTAATCACTGTGCCACTGTCTCATGTGACTGAGGGTCCTGCATGATTTTCCCTGTTGCAAAAAGGAACAGCATTAAAATCTTATCAAAACAAATCCAAATGAGCATTGGTCCAAGAACAAAATTGACCCAACATGCTCCTGGGTGAAAATCTGGCTGTTCTTTCACAAAATGTTTTATTCTTACATACCTTAATCTTATTTAAGATGCGAATGGGAAACTCAGGATGAAAGCCCTCCTACCAAAGCATCAGAACAGGGCAGGGGCTCCTGTGCAGGAGTGAGGGATGTGGAATGGCTCCTGGCACCTGGAACATTCTGTACAACTGTTTAAAGCAGGGGCTGTTGATATTCCAGTAAACAATCATAAATGTAACTGGACACTCTTCCTGGCTTTGAATTAGAAAATATATAATTTCTCAAAAGTAATATTCCAAACGCATCTGTTCTCTGCAGATTCTTGAACAGCTTAATTTATGCCTTCTGTCATGAATTAGCAGAGCAATTTAAGCCTGCTAACCCAGGATGTGAGACACTAGCCTTTACTAGGCTGAAGTGATTGTTTATTCTGCGTTGGTGCACAATCTGCACCAAAAAAGTCTTCACTAGATGGATGTTCAACAAGCTGCAGCCTTGTTCAGACAGTTTAATTAATTTTGGGAGAGGACTAAAATTGAGTGGCCATCTAGATGTCTGAAGTGCAGATTGCTGGTCTGTCCCACCCAAAGTCTAAAACCCCTGGCTCTGTACAGTGCTGCTGGGACCCACACACCAGCTGTTCCCAGAGTTTCAAGGCTGAATTTCTGAACTCAGTGTCCCTTCAGCTCATGATCCAGGGCACAAAGCAGGAGAAGGAGGCATTTGCAGTTCTCCCAAAGTGTCCCATTTCCAGAGAGTTTTGGAGTTGCTGCTCGGAGCATGTCACCCCCCAGGCTGGATTTTCTGGGACCCCAAATTGCTGCTGCAGCACCGATTCACAGTGACACAAACATTTCTGCCCCACAGTGTCCCACAGTGCCAGCTGGGGGCTGGCATCACCAGTACTCACCAGTAACACACATCACCTGGGCACAGGAGGATCAGCAGGGTGGTTCAGGTACCCCAGGACACTTCATGGCAGGAACATCCCCACAGGAGCAGCTCCATTGGCAGCAGGTGCATTTGTTTGTATTGCTTCCACTCCATGAAAGACAACAAAGCTTGTTCATTTAAACTAAAAACTGAAGAAATATTTTATATATATACATATGAAGGCTGATGTGTATTTGGCTTCAGCTGCACTACAGAAACCCTGCCCTGCTCCATTAGCCAAATGTCACTGTCACACAAAGAACTGTCCCCATCTGGATTAACTTCTAAAATTAAGAGAAGAGTATAAGAGATTATGTGATAAAACACTGCTGCAATAATCTATCCTGACCTCCTGCAAGCACCATACAATTTTTCTAAATTAATTCCAATTAAAGCAAGTTTTTCCACCTCCCACAATGGAGATCGTCTCATTTGCTTCCTTACAAGGCACTTTTGCTAGGCCTCAGTCACACCTCCCGAACTGCATCCTGGCTATGAGAAATCCAGGTGCAAAGCTTAAGGGGTTAATCCAGTGTCTGGTTCTGGTCCTCCATGGAAAAATGCTTTTTGTTTAGAAAACCCACTGTTCTGTCCCAAGTGATACCACAGCCACTCTGCTGTTAGAGCCTGAGTGGAACAGTCAGACAAACTCAAGTGTGGCTCCTGATCCAGAAGGGAGACCAGAGCTCAGCTGCCACCTCCAGCCAAGAACCACCCTGTGAAATGAAGGACCTTCCCTCCTTGCACCTCCTGCCAAGACAGATGTGTGCAGCCACTAACTGCTGCTGGATCCAGCACCAATCTATTTGGATGGATTTTTTTTTTTCAGAAAACATGTAACCAAGTGCTTAAAAATCTATTTTAATGACATTTTCAAGAATAATTATACTCTGCATTACAAAAGAAAGAGGTAAAAGGTACGTCTTTGACATATCAGAAAAACTTACAGCAAAGGCATAGAGTATCTTCCAACCAAAATAAAGCTATGTTGTTCCCGACAGGGAAGCTTTAGGTGTCTGAGATTCCTTCACCCCATTCACTTTCAGCCTTCATAGAAAAAGGTGAACAGTCAAAATAGTCACTCTACTATGTCTGTTTAAATATTCCACTGACTGTCGACAATTCAGCAATAAAATTACAAATATACAGAAAATGGATCTACTGTACCAAAGCTACTCACACAACCAACAGCAAAAATACATAACAAAATAAGCAGAAATTGAGTGTTTTCATTCATAAAAGCAGAATTACTCCCACATTCCACTCTGTCCCAAATCAACACAGTAACCAAAAAGGAAGACATCTGTTGTCACACTTTGTAGAGAGGGCAGAAGACAAATCTACACAGGACTCACAAATCTGGACTAACCCTAATTCTACAAACCATTTGATGCAGACTCACAGTTCATACATGAAAACATGTAAAATTTATAGTAACAGTTCAGAACAAGTGATGCTAATGAAGGGATGCTGCCTGTTGGGCCGAGCAAGCCCCAGTCCAGCATTCCAGACACCACAGTGCTTTGGAGAATCCTCACAGAAGGCCAAAAGTGATCACCAAAAGTGTTTTTCCAAGCAGGAGGACAAGACACAAGGAAACCAGTACTGCCTTCAGTGCAATGTCAGGCTTTGGAGCACGGCATGACAGACACAGAACGCTACAAATGCACACGGGCTCCATCAGCAGCACCCCTAAGGATGGAGAGCAGCTCCTGCCTCCCTCAGCCCTGGCAGGAGGGGCACGTCAAACCACCCCTGACTCCCTGGCATTACACTGCGTTCAGAAATACCCTGTGGGCTCCAGCAGCTCCTGGACCCCTGCAGAGCAGCAGTCCGGGGCCGGGCCGTGCCTAGAGCCGGAGCAGGAAATAGATCTCGGGCTGCTCCTGCGCGCCGGGCGGCAGCGGCAGCTCCCCGCAGCCGTGCAGCTCCCCGCAGCCGTGCT
>NW_005054309.1:11258679-11266462 GCF_000277835.1 Geospiza fortis | reverse complement strand
GGCCAGCTTGCCGTCCCTCAGGCCCGAGGAGATGAAGCTCCTGCTGATGTACTGATACTTACTCTCAAAGTTGCAGGAGATGTCCTCCGAGGTCAGGTCTCCCAGGCTCTTGGACTTGCAGGGGCTGCTGTGCTGGATGGCCGGGTGTGTGGGGAACGGCAGAGCCCCTGGGCGCAGCGGGCAGGCTGAGCCGGCCTGGGGGGCACACACGGCAGCCCTGTGCTTCTCCGAGGGCTGCTGCCACGAACCGCCAGCGCTCTCACACGCGGGGACAGCCAGCTGGCTCCCTGCAGCCCCGCAGGTCCCGGAGCGGTGCCGGGCAGCGGCACAGGGCGCAGCGGTGGAGCTGCTCCCGGTGGAGCTGTTCCCAGAGCTCCTGTCACCGCCGGTGGAGCTGCTCCCCGAGGTCCTGTCCCCGCCGGTGGAGCTGCTCCCAGAGCTCCAGGCACCGCCGTGCCCGGGCTCCTGCCTCTGCCTCAGGCTCACGGGCGAGGCCAGCTGGCTCATGTCCTCCCGTCGGTACTCACGGGCGGTCACCAGGAGCTCCTGGCGGTCCCCATCCAGCTCCAGCAGGCTGCTGCTGGCCGAGTGCTCTCCAGGGACAGGGTGCCCCAGCACCTCCTCAAAGACGAGGCTGTTGGACCCAAAGGAACTGGCAGGCTCGGGGGCTTCCCAGCTTGGTCCACACTTTGTAGCACAATTCCTTTTGGGATTTGCATTCAGCAAAGAGAGGGATGAAGAACAAGAAGAACTGGGCAAGTTACTTTCTAGACTATTTAACCTTTTCTTGCAAACTAATGCCCTGTGGCTCTTACATTCAGAAGCTGGAGATGCCTCATGGAGAACTGTGTATGTGGAATACTCTGCCTCCTCCAGGCTGGAGAACATGGCTGTGTCCGGAGTGGAGAATAAAGAGGATTTGTTGGATTTTGTGGGAGTGAAGTTGTGCCTACAAGGGCTGTTCAGGTCTGCAGCAAACACATGTGGGACTGCATTCCCCACCCTGGGGGTCTGGCTGCTGCTGCCGTGGGGGCTGGAGACAGGGGGAAGGGGAGTTTGCTCATCTGTGCCATCGAGCTGCCCGATGAGAGTGGACACAGCACTGTCCAGCTCGCTCTCAGTCGAGAGAGAGACTTCATCAATGAGGTGAGAAATGTCACTGTCCTGCAGGGCCACCGTGGAGTGACAGTCAGGGCTCTCAGAGCACACGGCAGAAGAAGGGGAAAGAGGTGCTGCAGTGCTTTTCTTCGTGTCACATTTGTGATTCTCCACCTCTGTGCTCTGAGAAACAGAAGTCCCCATGAGACTGATCTTCCCTTCTTTAGATCCTTTTGTGTCATCTTCCTTTTTACAGTCTGCACAGTTTTTGTGGTGTAATTTTTCTGTGGGAAGTTCAGAGTCAGAGTCTTGCGTTAGGGGGACAGTTCCATCAGAAAGATTATTCTCCTGGTAATCCACAAGGTGATTTGCTTGAGCTACACCATTTGCAAAAATCAAATGTTCAGGTTGCTCCTGTGGAGGTGGTACTAAACAGGCAGCTGTAGAATCCCTCTGGTCATTCTCCTTCTTGAACTGAGATGCTAAATTTGAAGCATTTGACTTTTGCTCCGAACGTGGAAAACCCAATTCTTTCAAGCTTGTTTCCTTCTCATTTGTATTGTCATCACTGTTGGCTAAATTAAATGAGAGACATGTTAGGAGCATACAAGAGTCTGCTCTGTCTATCAATTGCTATTTTGTCCTTAGACAGACAAATGGAGAACGCAAAACTAGATACAGTTGTGACAGAACTTAACTTAATCATGAGGTTGTGCAGGTTTAGTACAAATTATCTGAGTGACATGAATAAATGGAAAAATACAACTGCAGGCACTTCATTGAAATTTCCTTGGAATGTCTATTACATCAAGCAGGTGATGTAATATTTGTTGTTAAGTAATGTTAATGAGGTACCACATCATAGCTTGCACGTGGCATTACCTTCAGCTGTGTTCCTAGTCACATTTGTACTATAAAGAAGCGTGGCAATAAAGACAGAACAAAACAGCTCTGTTAAAACACACAACACTTGAAAACAAGATGCATGCTTCAAGCTGAGTCAAAAGCATCGAGTAGATGGACTCCAGACTGGTTTATAACATGTGGTTACTGCAAA
This sequence comes from Geospiza fortis, assembly GCF_000277835.1. Classification (NCBI taxonomy): domain Eukaryota; kingdom Metazoa; phylum Chordata; class Aves; order Passeriformes; family Thraupidae; genus Geospiza; species Geospiza fortis. Next base: position 11,264,307 of record NW_005054309.1, on the reverse strand, counting down.
GTGTTGCAGTACAAGGATTTTGTTTGGATCTTCTACCAGCAGGCAGCATTCACAGGGGCAAGGGTTTGAATTCCTCGAAAAACACATATTGGGTGTTTTCTCCACAAATCCTCTTGTCTTTCTATGCCAGATTTGAGCTCTGTGACTCACTCCTTTGGAGATTTAATGAAGCAGGAACTACAGAAGTAAACTTGGTGTAATAGATACTGATTTTAATGATTGCTAGAAATCAGGTACTCTTGGAAGAGGTGAGGGGAGCCCTGACCATTCCCCAAAAGTAATTTTGGAAGCACCTTACCAGATGTGTTGTCCTCTCCCTCGGCCTCCTGGGCAGTGTCCTCTGCTGGGCAGGGCAGCTCCACCATGAGGAATCTGTCCACGGGCATGGACGCAGGGCGCGCCTGTGAGGGGCGGTTCGGCCGCCGCAGCACCCCTTCCTTGTCCTTCAGGTCTGCTGGCTCCGAGGCGCTGTCCTTCATCTCAGCAGCCTCCAGGAAGCCCATCTTGCTCTTCTTCCTGCCCTTGGCCGGGGCGCTGGCCGTGCGCCGCAGGATGCGCTCGCCGATGGAGCGCTTGCGCACGTGGTGCCCGCTGGCCTCGGCCGTGCCCGCCTTGGGCGCCTTGGAGAACAGCCCTCGGAGCCCCATCAGCTGCTTGCTCTGCAGGGACACAACAGCACAGCCTGCCTGAGCTCACGCTCGCTCCCAGGGCAAAGGGCTGCTCTCACAGTGCTGATGAGCGATGACGGCAAAGTTCAAAACGCAGCAAAGCAAAAATTCACACCAAGCCACTCACAGCTACTCTGAGCAAGGAGCTCCCAGCACGGGTCTCCATGGATTCATGCATGCCTGCCTTTCTCCTCATTAGGATGGCAGCCTGCCACAGTTACCAGAGAGCTTTGCTCAGCCTCCTAATGGGACCTGACAAGGCTCTAGGAAGTGCTCGGCAGTGACAGGCTGCACATGAACGTGGAGTTTTCTATGCATGGGTTTCATCAAAGCAATATTCAGATGTTTCAGAGCCTGCATGGAGAATGGTTCCAGTTTGGCAGTTGCAGATCATGCGATTGGGAACCACTGGAAAGTCTGTGCCCAGCAAGTGCAAAGTGCATGCTCAATGAGCTCTACCTTTGTGGCTCCTAGAAAGTGCATTATTGTGTAACTGGGATTGAGGATTAAAGGGCTCCACTGAAAGGCAAAAAGAAATGCAAATCCATTTGGCTAATGTTTTCAAGACTGCCACACAAGCAAATAAGGTAACAGTACATCAGCTGTAAACAGAACCACTCTACAGCAAACCATTTAAAGCTATTTCTTAGTTGAATATGTGTCCCCCAGGAACTGAGCAGATCTCCTCGCTCACAGATGCAAAGTCAGCCTATGAGAAACAGCAGTGCAGCCATCATTCATTCAGAGCAGCATCAGGGGAATGGACCCAGGGACAGAGAGGGAATCCCAGTGAGTGTCCCCTCCTGCTCCCCTTGCCTCCCCTCTGGAGTTACACTGCTGGTTTTCTTGAGCAGATTTGTTCTTACAAGGGCAGCAGCCAAACAGGCCCTGCAAACCATCCCCAAGGGATGTGCTCTCCCAGATATGCCCAGATGTGCACATGAGATCCCATCTCGTGATCCAAGGGGATCAGAGAGGAGAAGGGAAGGGGAGCTGGGAGAGGATCTGGACAAGAGCAAACCTCAGCCCTGGGCCCTTCTCCCTGCTGTTCTCTCCCTGTTCCCCTGAGCTTTCTATGGGTGCTGCAAAACTTTGGGTTCATCTTTGTCATGACATTCTCTGCATCCTCTCAGAAGGCACAAAGACGGAGGGCTTAGTGTCCTCCGCAACCTCAAACCTCACAAAGGTCAGGGTTTTGTGCTTATCTCTGTTTCTTAAATCACTGCTACAGTGCTGTTTTACTTTAGCATTCTGCTGAACGTGCCCTTAATTTCTTTGTGCTGCTTATCTCCAGATGGAAATAGCTAAGGAAGGCAGCTGAAAACAGAAAAAGGACTGTGCTTTCACTTTCACTTTAAAAACATTCTAAAATTAGCAAACTTGTAGAAAAGCAAAATCTACGCACTAAAACCTAAAAATAAATTAGGTTAATTTAAATTAATTAAATTAGCCGCTAAAAATAGCTTGTCAATATTGTGTTCTGGTGCAGCTACACTTCTCAAGATCCACTTGCAAAATAAGATCAGTTTAGCACACTGAAAAAATGTACCTCCTGTACCTAGACAAAATAATTGTTAGGTGCTAACAGTAAGAACATCTGCAAGTATGTGCACAGCAAGAGTGGAGTCATGGTATGGTGACCTTTCCTGGCTGATCTCCTGCAAGGAACGCCCCCCACACTCTGAGCCTCCTGGGCACTCCAGCACAGATCCTGGGAGGTTCTGGGCTACATTTAAATCCATTTTTATCAGAAGGAAGATGTAAATTTCCAGCTGTACCTACCTTTCCATAGGTCTCATTAATGATTATATGAACAAATATGGAAGCTTCTGTCAGTCCTTCTAAGTACACGTGGCGATAGCCTGGGGAAACAGAAATAGGAATATTTCCACACAAGCCTCCACCCAGAACCAGCAGTTTGCATTTTATGCCCAGCTAGCAATGACTGCTTATAAAAGTGATGTACACATAGGAAGCCACCTGGTGCCTTTAGTAAACTTCTCTGGGGTCCTCACAGGTTTTCTGAGCGCCAGTACAAATTGCATCCAAGTTATAAAAAACACACCAGCAGTAATTTCCAAAAGCACAGACAACCAAATTCCTTTGAGGAATGGTGCATAAAGCACCCTAAGAGAACAAATGGGTTGTCCAAGCTTCACATGAAGTCACAGAGATAAAGGTTTATAAAATCTATCATCTCCGTCCTCCTTGGGTTTGAGGGTGGATTTGCACACCCAGGAGAACAGGGGGACTCACCAGGCACGAGGCTGCTGAAGGCCACAGTTCTCTGCCCCACAAAGTCCCTCCCGATGGGGTCGTGGTCCCAGACCAGGAACCGCACCAGGGCAATCTCGGGCATGTGGATGGTGAAGGTGAGGGTCTCCTCCCACACAGGATTGAACCCTGCAGGGCAAACAGGACACACTGTGGGAAACAGGGCCAGAGCGAGTGCCTGCCTCAGTTCCAGGAGGCACAGGGCACAAGGACACGGGACACAGCAGCAGCAATGACAATTCCATCATGCCAGTCATTAAATGTGACAGATCTGCCTCTAGGATTGCTTTAAAAACAAAATGGGTCTGCCTGGGAGCTGGCAGGGATACCCAGGCTAGCCCTGAGATAGATACAGATATAGATACAGATAGGTTTGAACTTCTGCATAAAGGAGATTTAAGAACAATTTGGTTAAAAGACAATGTGGGGAACAACTCCTGCCCTTCACCTCTAACTTGTTCACCAGAAATTCTGTCTGGGAAGCAGAAATAATTCGTTAAAATACAATCATTTGATTTCATCAGATAAGATGCTTTGCAATTTAGAAAGCAATAACAGACACTAATTTGCTTACACTTATTTAATATTTTACTCTAAGAAGAAGAAATTACTTAGATTATCTTACCATTGTCATCCACCACCCTGGTCTGATCTTTACAGCAGTCAACAGGTAACCCAATAATCTCCACCTCAACAAAGGGATCTATTATCTGTTTTTCAAAAACACAAGATTTTAAAAGCAAGCCATACAAATGAAGGTGAATTATTAAAAAATTAATGGAGAGAGTTGATTTAAATTCATATGAGAATTCAAACCCCTTTGATTGACATGAATTTTCAAGCAGCACTATCATGGGAATTGGTTCCATGAAGTCCATGTTGATGTATGATTTGCATCAAGAGCTATGGACAGCTGTGACTAATTTTCATAAAAGTCACCCTTTAAAATACAAAACAAATCACTTCTTAAACATCATGAGGAGGATGGAGGCTGGGGGAAGTGTAGTATGTAGTGACCAAAAGCTTGAGAATATCTGAAATGTACTGGTGTATTTGAGTAAGGAGAAGGTTTGGGTCACACACTGCCTGTCACTGCCAGAGCTCCCCTGGAATGCACCAGAGCATCTCACCTCTCCTCTGTCCCCCAGCATTGAGTCAGGAGGCTTGGGGAGCTGCTGCCCACTGATGATCTTCAGAATCAGCTGCTTCTTAGGACTGGCAGGAAGTGGATCAGCAGAGTAGGGGTTGAATGTGCCTGAAAGATAGCAAGAATGAGATTGTAAGGAAAAAGATACACATAATAAATATCACCCCCCAAAATACACACAGACAGACTAATTCAGTCAGAAATGAGAAACTATGAGTATGGAGCAGCTGCTCAGTAATTTTAAAATTCTCTTCCTCTTTCTTACAACCTCTTCTGAGTGGAGAACCCCTTGGTTTTGTGATTCCAAGGCGGAGCTAGACCAAGCCCTTGATAGCTAGACCAAGTGCTCCTGGGCCACTGCAGAGCTTGCTCTGCTTTCCTGCAGCTGGTCAACCTAGGGCCCTTTTTTCTTCTTTTAAACTCATGTTAATAAGGCAAAGACCTCAAAATATACATATATATATATATATGATCACAGTAAGAGATTGCGCACTGGTACAAGTCTAAGAGCTGTGAGTGTATGGAAATATGAGAGATTCTAGATTAGTTTGCACTTTTCTTTCTTGTGCCTTTGCTGTGAAGGACACTTAGTGAAAGGCCTGGCAGCTACAGTGATAACTACACTGAACCTTACCTTTGCACATCTGCTGAGGTTTGAGGACATAACCACAGTTGCCATTTACCCTGAATTTTGCTTCATTTAACTGCATCACACGTCCCTCAGACTGGTAGTTTAGGGCCACTGAAAGAGAGAAGCGGGGTGCCATTAATAAAGATAATATTATTAGGCACATACCCACAGAAGGGAAGGAAGCCTTTGATGCAGCTCCTACCTAACTGGCAGCCCACATTCCAGTAGGGAACAGGGTTGAAGTTGCTGGAGTCGATCCGGTAGGCTGAGGGATAGACCCTGGTCAGCTGCCTCTGGTTGTAAAGCATGAACTGCTCAGCCTTCTGCTGCACTGCCTGGTGGGCTCTGGTCTCACTGAACGACAGCACATTCCCTGTGGAGCCTGTGTGCCATGGTACAACCAACAGACAGGTGACAAACAGTCCCAGGGCATGGGCCTGAGCCCAGACCTCATTACCTGGGTATTCATCAAGGGCAACGGGAGATTTAGTCCAGTGTTCCAGGACAGATTGTCTCATCTTACACAAATCATGCACCCTGGGTAACTGATGGGCACCAGCTCCCCCTTCCAGGAGGGTCTGTTGTCCTCCCCTCAAGTCTGCACACTTGAAAGGCAAGCCAAGTGAGAGCTCCAGCTAAAGAGCTCAAGCTCCAGAGCTCCTGCTGGGGCCTTTCCTCCTGCAGACCCCCAGCCATGGCAGCTCTGGGGAACCTGCAGCAACATCCTCTGCTGGCAGCAGGGCCAGAGGAGGCACTGCCAGGGAGGGAGTGCCCTGCTGGGCTCTGGCTTTGCCCTCGTGCTGCCCTAACCGCAGCACTCAGCCCCTCCTGTCACAGTGACAGGGACGTGCCAGCCTTGTGCCACCCTAACCGCAGCACTCAGCCCCTCCTGTCACAGTGACAGGGAC
>NW_005054309.1:11248420-11258599 GCF_000277835.1 Geospiza fortis | reverse complement strand
CCACCCCTGTGCCCCCCTAACCGCAGCACTCAGTCCCTCCTGTCACAGTGACAGGGACATGCCAGCCCTGTGCCACCCTAACAGCAGCACTCAGCCCCTCCTGTCACGGTGACAGGGACATGCCAGCCCTGTGCCACCCTAACCACAGCACTCAGCCCCTCCTGTCACAGTGACAGGGACGTGCCAGCCCTGTGCCACCCTAACAGCAGCACTCAGCCCCTCCTGTCACAGTGACAGGGACATGCCAGCCCTGTGCCCCCCTAACCGCAGCACTCAGCCCCTCCTGTCACAGTGACAGGGACATGCCAGCCCTGTGCCCCCCTAACCGCAGCACTCAGCCCCTCCTGTCACAGTGACAGGGACATGCCAGCCCTGTGCCCCCCTAACCGCAGCACTCAGCCCCTCCTCTCACAGTGACAGGGACGTGCCAGCCCTGTGCCAGCCGTACCATCATCCACGATGTCCTGGGCTGCCACGGAGTTGGTGTACACCACCAGGTCCGACAGGGCCCGGCACAGCTTCACTGTCTTCCTGCGGCGGGCCAGCCTGCTGGGTGAAAGCAAACAGAAACGGGCACTGGCAGGATTGAAGGTGTATTGCAATCCCCCTTTCTGTTCTTTTCAACAACAAGGAAATGAAGAATTGTGAGCAGGGAACCCTGTGAGGCAAACTTCCTTGGAGGGGGTTCTGGGATGACTGCTTCCCTCTACCTCCACAGCCCATCCACACAAACAAAATTTTTCATTTAAAATAGAAAGAAATAGCTGCACCATGGCTGTTCTAGACAAAACCAAGGAGCACTTCAGTGAGAGCAGACACATTCTCAGGGGCACTTTTTTGATTGCTTTTTTTCCATTCTCAGATGCAATAAAGTTGCCTGGGCTGTGATGCACGTTCTGTAACCTGCACAGTTTGCTCTCTTTGCAGCAGGTGAAATAGGGCCTGGCACCTTTCCATGAGCAGTGGCACTGTCACACTTCTGTGCAGTTAATTGCTGCTTGCAGCCTGTGACAGGTGACCCAGCCAAAGCACAGGGCTCACAGCAAACCCACTGACAGCTGTCACGTGTGACAGACACATCACAGTGACACACAGACACACGGGACCTGCTCTGGCACAGCCTCACACGCTGCTGGCACAGAACAGCCCTGGCCTCACCTGAGGGGCTCCAGCTCACCTGTGGGGCTGCCCCAGCTCCTTGCCCGGAGGGTGCTGCTGGCCGTCCTCATCGTCCGAGGCACTGTGGGCTTTGGCTGCTGCCTTGGCAGCTCTCTGTGGGGAAAGAGCCAGGCAGGGTCAGGCACTGGGGGCTCCCTTACTGGGGCTGGGGCTGGGGCTGGGGCTGGGCAGGAGGCTGAGCTGGGCTCTGCAGCCCCAGGGCCAGGAGTGACCCCTGGGGCTGGGCCGGCAGAGCTGCCCTGCTGTGGAGAAGGAAAGGCAGCACAGAGCACGCCATGGCAGGGATTGCTGCTGTGGGCATGAGCAGCTCTGGGTCTGCCAGGCCTCAGGGGTCATTTCTGGGTGCTGCCAGCCCAGCCAGGCCCCAGGGTGTTATTTCTGCCAAGGGTATGCCCAGCACAAGCCACTCTGTGCTCTGCACCTGCCCTGCTCCCTCCCAGCCCCAGAGGACAAAGCTGCTCCCCTGGCTCCAGGGCACTGCTGCTGCTGAAATCCCGGTGGATTGTGTCCTGTCTAACAAACAGCAACACACAGCAGGGTCTAAATATACAGAGCACTGCTTATGCCCACCTGTGCCTCCCCCCAGTTTAGAAAATTAAACATATTCATTAGTGAAGGTGTGAACAGTCTGGGCAAAATGTTCAAACATCATCTTCCTGCTCCATTTTGAGCCACATACAAATACTGAAGTGATTCTTCAGTGAAATTATTACACTATAAAGAAAATAGCTATGATAAAAAGATTAAAACCTCAAAATCCCCTTTTTTCATAAGCACCTATGATTTAACAGTTTCCAATTTCAACATTACATCTTTTGTAATGCTAAACACAGCTTCAAGTGAGAGTTACTTAATCCCTTTCTCATCAAGAGGTAATTAATATAACTGAGAGCTCCTCATCCTTTTGCACAGGGCTCACTGAGTGCAGATTTCTTTCCTCCTCTTGTCATACACCCCATTGGACATAATTCAATTTGCTGTGTTTGGTGCTGACATGAAGCTGACTGTATTGGAAATCATTTGCATGGTTCACTTTGGAGTCTGAAGGTCTGCACTGAGCATGTTCCATGCAGTTAACTTTCAGGAATTGCCAGCTTTAGTGTCTTTCTACCTCCCCAGTAGTTTTTAAAGCGTTTATTCATTTGGCACAAGAGCTGGCTGAAAATGTCATGTGTCAATATTGTTGGGTGGATAATTCTGTATCTGCAAAAAGATCAATAGTAACCAGTCTTCCCAGGGATCCCTTCAGCTGGAAAGGCATCAGGGAGCAGTTACAGAATGTCTCTGTTGCCTCAGTCTACAATACAATCACTATTTTCTAAAATAAATCTATATATACTCTTATTTTTTTCACCAGAGATGAAATGAACGGGCTTTCCAAACCTGCTACATCCATTAGGATAACTAGCTGAAGTAATTAAATTATTGACAGACTTTCAGCCCTCAGCAGAACCAGCAGATTCCAGTGGCTGACGTTTGCCTGTGACACCTCATTCCCAGCATTTGTGTGGCCAGCAGCAAGCACAGGGTGCCAGGGGCAGTGCCCACTCTCAGGGACCACAGGTACCCATGAGGGGGAACGTGCACTGAGCTGAAGGTGCTGAAGGAAACTCGAGCACTGTAACTGATGCAAGCTTGGAACTGAAGTGTAAACATGAGCCCTGGTACTGTCTGCTTAGGGAATTTTGATGGCTCCTAGCTGGCTTCAGGGCAGATGGACTGGTGGCTGATTAAGTTATTTGAAATGTCTCTTAGTCATAAAAAAGTGCTCAGATTCTCAGTCCCGAAGCTCGGTGCAGCCCTGACCATGGAGAGCAGAGGGCAGGGGCAGAGGGCTGCTGGTGGCACAGGGGCTGGCTGGGCTGCAGAGCTGCCTCTGCTCAGTGACCCACTGCAGCTCTCACTGGCTGGCCTGCAGAGCTGCCTCTCTGCTCAGTGATCCACTGCAGCTCTCACTGGCTGGCCCGCAGAGCTGCCTCTCTGCTCAGTGATCCACTGCAGCTCTCACTGGCTGGCCCGCAGAGCTGCCTCTCTGCTCAGTGATCCACTGCAGCTCTCACTGGCTGGCCCGCAGAGCTGCCTCTCTGCTCAGTGATCCACTGCAGCTCTCACTGGCTGGCCCGCAGAGCTGCCTCTCTGCTCAGTGATCCACTGCAGCTCTCACTGGCTGGCCCGCAGAGCTGCCTCTCTGCTCAGTGATCCACTGCAGCTCTCACTGGCTGGCCCGCAGAGCTGCCTCTCTGCTCAGTGATCCACTGCAGCTCTCACTGGCTGGCCCGCAGAGCTGCCTCTCTGCTCAGTGATCCACTGCAGCTCTCACTGGCTGGCCCGCAGAGCTGCCTCTCTGCTCAGTGATCCACTGCAGCTCTCACTGGCCGGGCTGCAGAGCTGCCTCTGCTCAGTGACCCCCTGCAGCTCCCACTGGCTGCAGCAGGAAGGGAGCTGGCCGCTGCAGCAGCTCAGGCTGAGGCTGTAAATCCAAGCTCAGGGTGCTGTGGGAGTGTGGCAATAGGGGAGGCAGATGACAGGAGCACATGTGTCAGGATATGGGAACGGGAGGACACGCGGGCACTGCCCCTTGTGGGGGCTGCTCTGTGCCCAGCTGTGAAATGAGAGCTCTCAGCTCCTGCCTGGCCATGGAGACACTCCTGAGGAGCAGCAGAGCAGGCAGGCCAGCCCAGCAGCTGCACAAACATAAGCAGGACATGAAAGCCAGGAGATCAGGCAGAACACATCTGCACAGAGCAGGAGCCCAGAGCCAGCACTCAGCCACAGCAGCCCCTGGGAGCAGGGACAGTGCCAGCACGGCCCTGCCCGGGGTGGGGCTCAGCAAAAACTGGGACCTGACTGAACCAGGCACTGCCAGCTCTCTGGAAAACAAGGTATGCCAAGACATTTGTCTCTGCTGCTCTTCTGCTGCTGCAGGTTTGATCAGAAAATCAGCAATTCCATGTGATCTTTTAGCCACGTGAGAAGTTTTTGTTCATCTTAAAGGTTCTCAATCTTCTGAACAGATTAAGACACCAAGTGTAATCACAGAAGCTCCCTCCTCACTGCCCCCATGCCCACCACGCTTGTCTGGAGCAGTAAAACATTGCCAGGGTCTCTGGAACGCTGCCAGTCATAGAACAGCAACCTCAGCTCTCATTTATTTCACTCACCTTGTGTTTGCTGAAGTTGCCCATTAATGATCGACCATGAGACTTTTTTCCGCCTTCTTTTGGGTCCAAGTTCTGTGCAGAAAAAGTGCCATAAAAAGCATAACTAAATACCTTCAGAAATGTCTTTAAAGAGTCTGCTATAGCCTCCAAAAGGCATCATTTCAACCTCATACAAGTTCCTGTATGTCACCCTGGCTCACTATTAGGAAAATAAAATTATTGCAAATGAGACAAAGTGAATTAAAGTCTGATCTGTGAACAAATTGAAATCCAAAATCTCATTACAGGACTTTTCTAATTTCTTTGTACGCTTCAGAGTTTAGAATCATCTAACTGTAAAGAAAAATACTAACATTAGCACTCAAGAAAACAACAAACCATGTAGAAAAAGCAGTCTAGCAAAACCAGGCAAATAACAACAAGCCAAGACATCTGAGTGTTCTTGAAAGCAGCCACAAAGGGAAAAGGGAGAGGAAAAAGAATCTCCTGGCAGATAAATGTGGACTTCTCATAGGCAGCCTGCAGGCTGAGTTCCACATTCCCAGCCATGCCCCCAGACATCAGCTGGATAACTCCTGGCAGCATCTCACTTCTTCTGTCAGGAGCAACAGCCCTTCATCTTCTGAAGAGCAAAACAAAACTGAAGAATATTCCCCCAGCATTTCAGCTGGGTGAGTGTTTCAGTGCTGTGAACTCCAGCTATTCCCTGTTCAGGGCTGAGCTGGACTCGCTTTGGGCTTTCATGACGATGAGGGCACTGGGGGCCCAGCAAAATCAATAACCTGTGTTCAGAGATTTGCTTAGAGCTCAGGCTGGAAATCTCTCTAACTTGTAGAAATAATCTTTAGCAGATTTTTACTTCTTTTAATAGCAATTATTTGGGAAAAATCAAAGGCAGACCAGTAATGAATAAAAAATAAATGACCAGGAAAAAAAAACAGGAAAAAACCCAACTGCTCCCTTTCTGGTACATCAATTACACAGTAACTCCCAGAAAAGAGCTCAGTGACACTGGTTCCAGAGCAAGCACATCTCCACAGAAAATTCACTCTGTATTTAATGTCCCTGGAGTTTGCATCCAGTTCCTCAGTTCCTGGCTCTCTCATCTGAAACAGTCTGCAGCATATTGCACTGTGCACTCCTCACAGGGGCTGTGAAGGAGAGCCCACGTACCTGCTTCAGGTTCACACTGAAGCTCTGGTGAGTTGCCTTCAGCAGGGCTCTCACAGTGAAGCTGTCAGGATCCTCCTTGTCCCTGATTTGGGATTCTTTCAGCAGAGACTCCAGTTTCGTCCGTATGAAGGATTCCACCTGGTGCTGAGTTGCACCATTGCTCTGAAAGACACCAGGAAACCCAGCTCAAGCAGGGGTTTGTGTCCATCCCATTGCACACTGAGGGTCACACAGTGCTCCCATTTCCTTCCCCGTGCAAGGAAAGACTCCTTGCACAATCCTGCCTGATCCTGCCCTTTCTGCCTGTGGCTTTCACTGCCATTTCCCTTCTCCTTTTCCCCTGAGCCCCCCCAGCTCAGCTCACAGTCCCCCCACAGATGCCCAGGGCCTGGCCATGGGCTCTCTCTGCCCCACAGCTGTCACAAGCCCTACCTTCTCTTTCAGAAGAGCATGAATTCCCAGCTAATGCACTTACAGACACCCTAAGCATTAGATTCCTGCTCCAAACAGTGAAAAAGGAAGTGATTCCTGCTAACAGTCATCCAGACTATACAGACTCAAACCAGTCTCTTACATAAGGCACTTAAAGTAAAAATGAATCCTATGGAGCAGCATGAACCTGACACAGGAATTAAAAACTTAGGAATGAAAAGCTCTGCTAACAGCTGTAAGTAGGACATGGAGTGTGCATGTAAGAGATGCAGAGCTGTCACACGCTGGGAACTGCCTGTGTGCACATACAAAGCAGGGCTTTAACTTGCAGTCGTCCTCAATTTCATCAGCACTGTCCTCTTCTGAAACCTCTCCTTCCTCAGCATCTGCTCCAAGGCTGCAGGGCAACTTCTTACCCTAAAATGAGGAAAAAACACCCCCAATAAATGTGGTCAGTGTTAGTTAGTGCATCCAGTCTGCTCCTCTTGCTTCACCATCTGCTCCTAAATAAATCACCTACTAAACTTCTGTGATATTGCTCCTGTGCACAGAAATGTTCTCAGCCTACCTGCTTCATCAGTGGGAGATAGGAATGACACTCAGATTTCTGCAGAAATGCAGAGGATTGATTTTTAGGCTGCATTTTGAAATTAATAATGCTGCTGCTAATGAGTGGGTCAAATTCACTTCATGCTGGTACCTTTACACTGGCTGAAATCCCTGAGTGTAACCAGAATGACTCTTTATATACTTACAGGATGAAAATTATGCCATTATTTGAAATTGCTTGGCTAGTGAATCAATACTGCCTTTCAAAGGAAAATATATAAAAAGAGCAAAAACAGTAGCAAAAAGATGAGAAGCTGGCTTACTTCTCAACAAGGTACTGATTCCTAAATCTGATTTTATCTTTTCCAACAGAGCTGCTTAAATTGAGCAGGGGATGGGAGACAGGGCTTTGTGCAGGGATCCTGTGATGCTCCAGATAGAATTTCTCATTCTGAAAGCAGCTCAGCTCCACAGCAGTCTGCACCCACAGGGCTCCAGCAGTGAGAGCTGGAGGATCACACTGCAATGACAGCCTCAGACGTGCTGAAAAGGCAGCTCAGCAGTTCAGGTAAGAGCCAGAGCACCCAGCCTCTGCTGCCTTTAGTGCAGTGCCGTGGGATTTCTGCAGGAGTGATGTTCCACATGATTTCCTGTGGATCCCTCAAACACCAAACTGTGTTTGCACAGTTCATTAACCAGCAGCCACCCCAGAAAACTGATGCAGTGAAATGCAAAATCATGGCTGAGCACTCAAAGGGCTCCTAATTTAGGGTCAGCTCTGTACTGTGCACTGCAGCATGTTCAAACTAACATCAGACAAATTCAGAATCCCTGCAGCCACACTGATGCCAAGGACAGGGGGAAAGCCAGAGTATCCTGAGAGTTCACACAGAAGTAATTGCCCCCCTGTGTCCAAGTAAATTAGACAATCTAATGGGGCAGAACTCTATTAATCATCCTCCCAAAGGTCTGCCTTGTGCTTCTTCCCTGTTCTATCCATCCTGGCCTTTGGAATTCCTTTCAGAGCAAATCTGTTTGGAGTGAGAGGCTCACACAATTAATCCTGCACAGAGCTCTGGGGCCTCCTCCAGCTCCTCCTGAGCTGCTCTTCTCCCATAAACACAGCAGATGAACCATGAACAGAGTTCCATCCCATGAACTGCAGCTCCCTGCTGGGTGAGGGGAAAGGCAGCAAAGCTTCACTTTTCTATCACTCCAAAGTACTTTGTCCAAGGGAAGACTGTCAGATAATGTTTAGATGCTAAAGGGATATGAACTGGTCCTCCAAAGAAAACCTACAATAAATATCACAAGCTGACTTTTGTTGCATTCTGAACATGCCCAGCAGCAAGTTACCTTCACTAGGATTTTCCCTTTTAAATCCTGAGGGCTGGGAAGCTGTCTGGGATCTCCAGTGCTCACGGATGACAAGTCCAGTTTGTCACCAAATATCTCCTTCAGGTACTGGGCGATCTTCTTTTGCTGTTGAATACTGCAGTGGTTTTCAATGGACAGGATCACTGGAAACCTGGAAACAAAGCCCCAGACACTCTCAGAGCTGTGTGTGCAGAGACACACACACTCTTACCCTGCACTCTTACCACCCACCTGGGAATGGAACAGCCAAGTTCTTGCACAGATTTGCCCCACTGTTTTCTAAACTCTTGGCAGCCCCAGGGTTCTATAACAAGGAACCCCACATCAACCCCAACCACCTCCTTTAGTTTTGAAAGTATCACCTTGTACTTCTCATCAATAACACCAAACTTTTGGGCTTGGTTATTTTTTTTCCACAAATCCACTGTTGGGTGCTTTTTATTTAAATAAAGAAAAGTAAGTATTTTCCTTTTATCCTCTTTAAACTACTCATAATCCTCAACACCCACTCATGATTTGAGACTACTCTTTGTGTGTGTGTATATATATGGGTAAAATCCACAGTTTTCATAATAAACTGTTATAAAGCACCGTGGCAAATAAAACAGATTCAGAACACTACCCCACACCTCAGTATTTCCTCAAACTACACATGACAGCTTTTCAATTTTTCTGCTGAAATAAAGTGTTTTCAGTAGGTAGAGAACATCACAGGATCGATTTTTCAGGAGAATTTCCCTGTGGATGTGAGCGGGAAGTTCTATTGAAAGATAATCAGCAGTGTCAGACTGTCCAAAGCCTTACTGAGTTCAAGAGCACAAAAAGGTTCAACTTAGGCAGAATTCCCTCCCCCGGTTGATGGGAAGAGCTTGTGCAGCTGAACAATAAACACAACATGGGCAATAAAGAGAGGAACAGAATCTACCCTGATGTGCCTAAAGGAATATTTGCACTTCCTGGGCTTGATGGTTGTTTTCAGTGTGGGATTAACTACAGAAATCAGGTGTAGCTGCAAACCTGGCTCCACACTTACTCGTTTTTGATGAAGGCGTATTTATTGATGGTTTCTGCCACGTCCCGGAAGAGGATTTTGGAAGTCAGGGTGTAGCCATGGTGCACCACTGGCTCCCCATCTGGGCCATCCCAGCAATCCACTGTTAAGACCAGAAAAGCCACACATTAAGAGATGCCCCAATCTCACCCATTCCTGTGCTCCTGCTGCCAGCAGAGCTCACCTGCTCAGCCATGCACGTTCACTCCTGCATGGCACCTCCCATTCCATCTCCCCCGACCTGCCAGCTGAGCTCAGACTAACAGGACAGTCTTTTCCTAGGTCAGATGAGAATTCTGCACCCTAGAACTGTTTTCCCCCTTGTATTAATCTGAGTTTTTTCCCAATATATAAAACTACAAAGGTGTAATAGGTCAAATAATGTTTACAGCTACATCAGGAATGCAGTTTTTGCTTCTGAAGACAAACTATTTCAAAAGAATTTGTCTTTTCCCACTCCCAATTTAACTTACAGCTTTATAACTGACTGTATGAAGGGTAGCATCAAATCCAGCACATGCAGAATGGACCAGCACAAGAATGCTTTTCCTAATGAATGCCTGTATCCTGAATTTGTACCAATCTTATCACTGCTGCTGCCTCTACAGGCAGTTAAACTTCCCAAGGAGAAAGCTGCAGAGCTAGTCCCTGGGCTCTGAAGTAGCTGCAATAGCTTTGAGGTCAAGGAAAATATCACTGCTGAGTGTTCTGGCGAGCTGATCTGCAGAAGGCAATCACCCAGTTTTCTCAGGTTCATTTTCTCTAATTAATTTTTAAATAGAGATTAACAATATTTTTTCCAGATGACCTTTTGTAATGCTATTCATAAAACATGAATGTTGAGTCTAACTTTGCCAAAAGACTTTATTTATTTCTGGAAAAGAAAGATACTAATACCAATATAAAACCACTAATGTTTTGTTATTATTTAAATCATGCAGAGCTTAAACAAGAATCCAGTGTGATCCCCACATTTCCCCATGGCAGGGGTTTGGAGCTGGATGATCTTTAGAACCCCTTCCAACCATTCTGTGATTCTCTGGTGCCTGTGATGCTTGCCCAAGGTGATCATTCCCAACAGAAAAATCCAGTTTGGAGTGGTCAGAAAGGGCCTGAGGCAGCCCAGCATCACTGCTGGGAGCGTGGCCCTGAGTCTGTGTGCAGCCCCGTGCAGCCCCTGTGCAGACAGATCCCTTGCAGGCTCCCATGCAGCCCTGTGCAGCCCCGTGCAGCCAGCCCCTGTGCAGCCTCTGTGCA
>NW_005054309.1:11230426-11248157 GCF_000277835.1 Geospiza fortis | reverse complement strand
CCCTGCAGCCCCCATGCAGCCCACCTTCGACGCAGCGGCAGCCAGCCTGCAGCACGCGCGCGTACATGTCGGCGCGTGACTGGGAGAGCAGCTGGTCCCCGCTCAGGTAGGTGTTGTGGGACGAGGCGATGAAGTAGTGGCACAGGGGCTGCTGCATGTCCTGGTGCACCTGGCGGTGCAGCGGGTTGGACACCTCGCACGCCGGGCTGCGCATGAAGCTGGTGAAGCCTGCGGGCACAGGGAGAGCGCTCTGAGCCCCCAGAGCTGAGCCTCTGCCAGTGGCCGTGCACTCCAGGGCACAGGGGAGGCCACCCTGGCTCACACAAATGCCTTTTTCAGCAGAGCTCCTTGGTGGCACTCCTGTGCTGTGAATGGCAGTGCCCTCAGCACGGATGGGGGCACACAAGGCAGCAGCTGCCCAAAGCAGAGCCGTGCATCAGCAGCCAAGGCGCTGACCTATAATCTTCACTTCACAATTTTCTTTCCCCTGCAAGTTTATTCAAGAAGATGGTACTTCATTTATAACCCTCTAAATAGAGCAGCACTGTACAGAGAAAGTTTTAAAAATACCTTCTTTAAGAATGAAACATGTAAAATATTTGCAAAGGATGGTGCAAACAATACCAGCCCTGAAAGCAGCTCAGAGATAAAAGCAGCTGCAGCAGTAGGTTAAGAGAAGCAGGAATGCTTGCAGAAATATTGTTTAAGTGTCACAGCTTGTTTGTTTTACTTTCCTTTTTTCAGTTTGAGTGCAGCGCCCTGGGTCACATCAGAAGCTTGTTGAAGGGAGGCCATACCCAGGATTTAAATACCATGAGGAGGAAAATTCCTTCTTCCCCCCTCCCCAAATCACCACGTACATTATGCTGCTCTACAGAAGCTTCCTTCTGGGCAAAGGAACACAACATGGCTTTTAATCTATTTCATCCCAGCTCTGAGGCTGATCTGATACTAAATTAGATTCTGAATAAACATACAATTTACAAGTGCTTTCACAAGCAAAGGGAAT
The DNA here is from genome assembly GCF_000277835.1 of Geospiza fortis. Taxonomy (NCBI): domain Eukaryota; kingdom Metazoa; phylum Chordata; class Aves; order Passeriformes; family Thraupidae; genus Geospiza; species Geospiza fortis. Next base: position 11,247,148 of record NW_005054309.1, on the reverse strand, counting down.
CAGGTATTAAAGCCCAATGAAAATGCAACTATCTGTACTTTATTTCACAGAAGCATAAAGGAATGGATAGTGCAGGACCCCAGACCGCCAGAGCCCAGGCAGAATGAACACTTTGCTTTCATTACCTCACTGGGAGCAGGCTGTAGATAAACTGCATGGTGCAGGACAGCTCTGTAAGAGTGAGCAATAAATCCCCGCAGCCTCAGGCATCCAGCCCTGCTGCTGAGGATGGCTGTGATGGATGGCCGAGAGCTGCTGCCTCACCACACCTACTCACATCTCCCCCCTGACTCACAAAACGCTCCCACACTCCCGACTGCTGATCCAGGGCACAGCAAAAGCCTCACCAAAACACCATCAAAGCACTTCCACCACTCCACTGCAGCATGGCAAGAGAAAACTCACTCTGAAAACAAAACTTTTACCTTCAATCCCAAGAACATTTTGCTTCTTGTTTTCTTCTGACACTTCAAACTTCTGTATGATGTCCAGACAATATTCTGGTGTCACATTATTCATCTGCACAAAAACAGCAGTAGAGGTACACTCATTTTTACCAGCATGTGAAAATCTACGTAACTTGGAGGAGACAAACAGGAGTGAGAGGTAGCCATCAATTAAAACCTATGTCATTTTGGTCTCAAGATTAAAACCAGCTGGTTAGCAGCCTTAATAGTTGTACTGGCCAATACTGCTGAAATGAGAACTATGACATTATATTCTTTAATATAATCTTCTTAGACATGCAAAAAGATTTGGCAGGCTTGGATTTCATTTTCATGCGTTTTCCACTCCTATGATTTCATTACTTCCAAGGGAGTTCACTGTAATACACAGGCTAGGAGAGAAATAATTACATTCTGAAATGAAAAACAGCAGCTTTTCTGAAACAAATAGGAATGTTGTCAACAGCTTCAGCTAGGCCCCAGCTGAGGTTCTAACTGATTTGTGGGGCACTTACAAGTATTCACTTATATTTCCTTCAGAACTAAAGGAAAGGAATAGCTCCCATCTCATCTTTCCTCACTGCCTTGAGTTGCAGAGAACCAAAGGGAGAACGAGGACTGGGTGGATTTCATTTCTCCACTAACAACATCACAGGAAGACAATACTGGTTCTCAAACCTCTGGCACCTTTCATGTGCCATCATCCAGTTCACTGTTTGTACTGTCCCAGCTAAGCCAACCATCCTGAGACGCTTCAGGAATTACACAGGATAATAAAAAAGAACAATTCAGTAGAAAAAACAACTGATTATCCTTGCTCAGGCTGGTGTTTGATTGCAACCACTGCTCAGAGCAGGCCCTGTTCTGGTACAAGCTGGCTCAAATTAACTTTTCCATTATCCCCCATGGCTCCTTGCTGGTCCAGTGTGGGGTTCTCATGTGCTTGAGGAATGGAAATGTCTAATCTAGTCCAAGGCAGCATCTGCTGGGGAAAAGTCCACACATTTGTGCTTTTTTAATTGTAGCTTGAGAGCTGATGACTTTGGCCATTCATTTTTTGTTACACTTTAGAGTACTCCACTAAAAATAATATGGGTTGCTCTCCTAAACAGGGATTCTCCTAAAAAAGAAGCCAGTTTAGCAAGCTAACAAAAACCCCAACCCGCTTTTGTTGTGTCCTCAGGCTGCAGAGTGTTTCATATCCTGCCAAATGAGTAGCAGATGGAGCAGAACAGACTGTCCACAGATTTCCAAGCATCCAGACACCAGCAAAACCAAGATGCTGTTTGGGTGCTGAGGGCACTGGGGAGCTGCCTCCTGGCTGGGAGCACAATCAGCTTTTGGGGCAATGCTGCCCTGCCCCAGGGCATTGCTGGCATTGGGAACATTCAGGAATCTCCCTGACCTCCCAGTGCTGGGCACTGGGAAGGGGCACAGGGCTGCAAGGTGCCTCCAGCCTGCCCAGCCAAGAGGTTCACCTGCAGGAGCTGCTGCTTTCACTCTCTGTGGTTTGCTGCTGGAGCAGTGCTGAGCAGAGCAGCTCCCCAGACAGCTCTGTCCACACAGGGCTCTCAGCAGGGCACAGAGCGCTGAGAGGATGCACAATGCCAGACCTGACAGTCAGCTCCAGGGCTCTGCTGCATCAGCAGGTCATTGATGCCCCTGTGCACCCCAAAGGCATCTCCCCCACCTCTGCCACGTGCTCCTCTTCCCGCTCCAGGTCCCTGAGCACCCCCTCACACCACTATCCTGGGCACTTCAAAAATCATCCAAAGCAGCTCAAACTCCTTCTAGAAGCATTTCAAAAAACAGTAAAACCTTCAGAACTCTCTTCTGTCCCATCTGTGCTTTGTCCTCTGCCCCAAGTTAATATTTTCCATAAAATCCTTTCCCTAAACTTGAATGTAAGTGCATGGCCATAGACATGGGTGCAGATATTGCCCTACCTTCTGTTCCACCCTCAGAAACTGGGCCAGCTCCTCAGCAGTGAGATGATCCTTCTTGTCACTGTAGCTTAGGAGCAACAGGTACAGATCTCGACGCAAGGACATCATCTTGTAAAACACTGAGAATTCTTCAAAGTTCAGGGTTCCTTGGTTCTCATCTGTGTCTGCCTCCTAAGAGGTAACGACACTCAGGTAAACATGCTCAGCACAGGAGAAATCAGGGAATAAAACAGAGCAGGACTTGTGTACACCAACAGAAAGGTAGTAAATTCTAGTCTGCGAGACTGTTCAGACACAAATCCTAACAGGCAAAATTATATCATCATCTCTGGGGTTTTTGGTGAAAACAATTACTAAACTAAAGCCACAGATTCCCCATGAAACTCTAATTTCCTTCTTTAATTCCATATTTATTTCCCCCAGAAAGAGGCTCACCCTGGGCTTTATTCTGATCTCTTGCCCTCCTGTACGCCCTGCAGTTATCCTGGATTAAAACACAGCAAGAGGCATAACAAGGCTTCCCCAACAACAATCTTAAACCATTCAGGACAATGTCAGAGTCTTCAATGCACATTATTTAATCTGCAGCACTCTCAGTCCCAGCAGCACTCTGCAGAGGGGACAACTGAGACTCCCCACCAAAACATACACCCAGCATCTCCAGGCTTGATTTGCTGCTTCTCCTCAGAGGTAGGAAGAGAAGAAAACAGTACTTAGCACACACTAACACAAGCTTTTTCCTGTGAACATCTGCCTAAGAGGATTGCTTTGGATTTTCAAAACAAAGAATACATTCTGGAGAATGGCTGGCAGGCACTGTGTGGGTCTCCATGCAGAAAGCAGCTGCAAACTCCTATCACAGCAAGTCAGCTGAGAGGAGAGGAATTCTCAGCTAAATGGTGCTGAATGGGGTTTTAAATCATTTTAGATCTATTACATATCTTAGATGACATTTATAATCTGTGGGAACGTGTAGAACCCAAACTAATCTCTGCAACACCACCCCACCAGTTTCCAGGTCTTTGGGAGTAACTCCAGACTCCAAAGATGCATCTCTAGTGGGGAATTTATGAAGAATAGAAGATTCTTCAACTTTCCCATGTTTTACAGCAAACCAGCTTTGAGCTGGTATTGGTTTAGAAAAGTGAAGATTACTTTTTTGCTCTCCATTATGTCCTTGGCTTATCTTTCCTTTCCTACAGTAAACACAAGGACTAGTGGAAAATGGGAGCTGTTTTCATACAACAGAAGTAAAAAATTGATTCTAAATCAATCAAATCTGAATGGCTAAATATGAGGAAGTTGTTAAAGAAAACCTAATTACTTGCATAAAGCCAGTTTCTATTCAATAATTTTCCATAAAGGACATAAAAAATATTTCAGTGGCAACAGAGTAACTTCATTGTCCATCAATGCCAGCATTGAACAGTTCAGTTCACAGAGCTGAAACCAACAGTGCAGCAGAAAGAGTAACATTGGTTACTTTTCTGTGTGCTTCATGTCATTGAAACAACATTCTGATGCCTACAAAAAGGTAGGACTTTGAAAAGCCTGTGAGTGCTGTGTTTTTGGCCCCAGGCTGCAGATCCTGCCCTGGACATGGCCAGAAATGGATGTTAGCTGGTGGCCCAGGCACAGACCTGGAACATCTGGCGGACCTTCCTGCGGGGCAGGCTGACGTTCAGCTTGTGCATCAGCTGGTGGATCTCCTCAATGTTCAGCAGCCCGTCCCCGTTCTTGTCAGCCTCCTCGAAGGTCTGCTTCACCCAGCTGCCAGCGTGTCAAGGACAGGCACACAGGGGCTCTCCCCAGGGACAGGAGGCAGGGCAGCTCAGGAAAGAACCCTTTTGCCCCAGCCCTTACTACAGCTCAGCCAAATGCTTAAAACCACAACTGGTTTATGGCAATTATTCACAGCTCCAGCCCCTCTGCACTCCCATTTCTGGTGCTGGTTCCTCCTCTGAGAACGTGCTCCAAAGGTTTCAGATATTGCTGGGCTTACTCTGGGATCTTCTTCCACCTGTCCCTTCATTCTACCTGAGCTTCACTTCCCAACAGCACCTTTCACCCCCTCCTTGCACAAATATCCCTCAGCACCTCCTGCTAAGTTCTTGCAGTAGCTGGGAGTGGGACAGGGCCATTCTGTGTGCAGGCTCCCAGCTGCCACACTGGATAAAACAAACAGGACTTGCAGTGATGTTTCACCAGGAGAGAAGATACAGCAGACAGGAGCAGCTCAGAAAAGCCATGGTTAAATAAAGCAAGCTGAGGACAGGTGCAACAGAGCATGCAATACTACCCCAATGGACCTGTGCCTGCTGTGAATCAGAATCAAACACGGCAGATATAAATTAAAAATACCTGAAATATGTATATTCTCCAGGAGTACCACTGGAGATTTCCATGAGGCAGAAGAACAGACAGGTTACAATTTTAATTAAGATGGCCTTGGGGTTTGGTTTTTGGGGGAAGAGTGTTCTTTGCGTATAACATTTTAGTCATCACTGTTGTGAAAAAAAACTATTGGGAAAAAAAAGGCACATGAAGAAAATATTCAGAGAACATGAGGTTCACTTTGGCTACTGGGCTACAACAAACATTTAAGAGCTTTAAGGATTTGTGCTCCTGACAAACAATGGAGGCTGGGAAGGCACAGGCATCTGACTTACACAAGAGCAACAGAGATGGCCAGGAGTTACTGAGGTATTGAGATAACTAGAAATAACTGGTTCTCCTCTTCAAAAAGGAATTCATTACAAAATGCAAGCCTATCCCCTGACTCCCATGCAGTTTGATCCAGTCCCCAAGGCACAGCCCATGGTTTATCACACACAGAAGTGTCCATGTCAAACCCATTGCTCAGGTTTCCATCGCAATCAGTGGAAGGGCTTTGGTCACTCAATAGGAGGAGAAGGGACAGGCTGTGCTGAGGTGCCTGGAAACCAAGGCAGGAACATGACCCAGGAGGAGGGCTGGCCCCTCAAAGGATACTGGTCGTGCGTTCTCTGGCGCTTGGCCAGCGAGTCCTCGTCGCTGATCCCGGCCAGGAGGTACTTGAGCCCCGTGATCCAGGTGCGAGCCTCCTCGGGGTTGGACGTGATCAGGTCCAGGCTCTCCAGGTGGTTGCCATGGTAAATGGTGAAGCAGCAGCTGGGGTCGAAGCTGCCCTCGGCGTGGCGGTGGAAGATCTCCGACTGCCGGCCCTCGCTGACTTTGTAAATGGAGTCGATGACAACTGGGGGGAAAGGGAACCAAAGGCCATGCTGGGACAGCCAGCCAGCCTCTTCCTGCTTCTCCCAATTCTGAGTTATTCAGACTTGGAGGCTGATTAATATTAAACTTTATTAATATTACATCTTCACATCCCAAAGCCCTGTGGGACTGAAGGTTTCCCTGCCATGGCTGTGCCAAGTGCCAGCTGCCCTGGAGGCTCTGAGCACTGCCCAGAACATCACAGGGCTGAGGCTACAGGAGACAGACACCATCAGCCCCCGAGCCCCTGTGTGGCTCTGTAAGTCCCACTCTAATACTGAACTGCCCCAGAAATTAGAAGAAATATGAGGAGGTTACTTTTTGCCTTTTCGCTCTTCCGGGAGGGCCTCCATCGGATGCAGGTCCTGTGCTCGTCCAGGTAGAAGAGACGGACCAGCCCCTTGGTTCCACTCTTCAGCTTCACCATCTGCGTCCCAGACTGCATCACGCTCATGCATCTTTCAACTGTGAGGCAGAGCAGAACAAATTCAGCTGAACGGCCACCTCGCCCACTAATGCCATGGCTAATGCCATGGCTGCCAGGCACACCCCAGCTCTGACCTGAGCCTCCAGTGACAGAAAGTGGGCAGTGCTGGGAGACTATTCCTTCCTCACTGCCACCTTCTGCACACAGGAAAATGGAACAGCTCATCTGTCTGAACACCCTCACAACAAAGGAGGCAAGGAAAACTTTCGTCTGTGTTGAAGGAAAACATTTTATAGTTGTTTCATGCTCATCTTATTTACATTTTTTCTATTACTGCACACAGTGCTGTAATTTAAACCCCAGCACTCCATGTACTTGGACTGGTGAGATCCTCATTCAAACCCTGCAGTCCTTTGGGCTCAGTAGCCCTGGAGTTTGTCCCTCATGCTGTGACACTGGCAGAGCTGCTCACAGAATAGCACAGACACATTCACACCCTCTCCATGCTGCCACCGACCTTACAACTCACACTGGGATGATTTCCTTTTATCCACCCGTCCCATCCGAATGATAAGGCTTTTTCCTCCTCTGTGTTTTGACTAAAATAAACCCATTTCTTCCATTTCCCATCCTCCCTCCTGCAGCCTTCCAAACACAAGGATCAAGATAAGATTTCCTCTTGATCTCAGTACATATCCATGCTCTTAAATTACCTTCTGGTTTTATCCATTCACAGCCTCTCCTCACTTGGTATCACTCCAAATTCACCTCCCTGGGTGATTTGTTTACACTCTGGCTGGCTCCCAAATAAACTCTCTGGGTCTGTCTTTATTTCTTATCACCCTTCCTCTCTCCAGCACTTCTCTCTCCAGTGCTCCTCAGTGTCACAGCACAGGCTAACCCACACTCCCACTCCTCTGCCAGAGCTGGGATTTATTTATTTATTCTCCCAACAGCTCTGACACGCTCACAGGCAGTCAGAGCAGCATCTAAACATTGAGCAAACCAGCGCTGAACAGCCCTTGGCACTGGAATAACCTCCCCTGGCTCCCTCACTCACAAGCAGCTGGCAAGGCAAACCCCACATGGAATAAACCCCATCAGAAGGAGTCTTTTTCCTGAGTTCTCTTTCTTGGAGGAAGGAGGGGACTGAGGTTGAGCTGAACAGAACCAAATTCTTCTGAAAGCATCACGTGAGTGCAATAAATGTGTCCTTTATTATGTCCATAAATAATGGCACCCCCTGGATCAGCACACACTGAATGAAGGTGAGTTTGGAAGGGCTTTAAGATAAACCACAAATGTGGCATAAATCAAGCCAGAAGGAGATGTTAGACCATATCCACATGTTGGCTGGGGCAGCATTAACTTGGATCTATCTGAAGATGCACAAAGTACCAGGAAGACAAACATTTACACCACAAGGGATGGAAAACCCCAAATCTGAGAGAAGAAAGACGCACTGAAGCAAAAATAGTCTCTAAAACTCCCTATGTATATCCACACAGGAGTGCCTTTTCTTGGCAGAGCCAGCCTTTCCCTGTGGAACTGAGTTTAGGTCAGGTTTGCCTTGGATTCCTACCAAGACAAACACGACTTGTCGCAGCACAGCAGTGAGGGTACTCACCCCTGTGAGTGTGGGTACACAAACGTGCCCTGCTCCATCAGCCTGGCACACACACCACCAGCACCTCCGATTTCACTAACAGAGAGATCACTCCAGCAGGGCTTTAGCTCACTAAGAGGTTTAGCAACAAGCTACTCAACACAGAAAATCTGCTTCTTTGCACCTAAGGCTAGCAGTGACTGGTGAAAGTCTTACAAAAAGAACTAATTCTCACATAAGTCTCTCTATTAGCACCAGCTCAGTTGTCAGAGAAAAAATCCAAGCCTGGTTTCACTGAGATGCCATTGAGGACAGCCAGCAAAAGGCAGAAGGGAGAAGATCACATTTATTCAATACAAGAAAAGCAGAGGATGGGCCACAGTCAGGTAACTGCAGCCAACAAAACTGTGGGGGAAAACAAAAACTATAAAAGGCAATCCAGTTCCTTCTTCACCATTTCAATTGCTTAAACATTTCTACATCACATTTGGAATTGTTATGGGCGCAGTCACATTCATGCTTCAGGCACACTTCGGTCACAGGGAATAGATTTTAAAACACTTTCCTTTACAAAGTGGAAGAAACCCAGTTCCTGCCCAATATCTCAACAGCCTGCACTCCCAAACCCCACCTGCAGCAGGTCCAGTGCCCCGGGGAGCACCATCTTTGCTGCTTGCACCTCCCCAATTCCAAGGAAGTACCATGAGAATGCAAACATTTAAAGAATAGTAAACATGTAAGAGAGTTCATGGCATCATTCCTGCTGTGTAGGTGTTAATAACAAAGGCTCCACGTTCAAGAAGGGACTGGGGTAATGGAAATGCCACAGCAATCATGAGCCCACTGGATCTCAGCTCTGCAAACCATTTACAAAACACCCCATCCTCCCCTTCAGGCTATTTATAAAATATAAGCACGCAAATAAAAAAGGTCTTTTTCAAATCTATTCTCAGTATGCTAATGCCGGTCCCTTGCCAGACACCACACATTAGCATCTGAATCAGGGAAGGTATTGAGCAGTGCAGGGCAGAATAAAGCTCCAGAAGAGCAGTTCAGGAAGGATTTCACTAAGGAATAGGGAAGCTGGTTCCAGAAAAACATCTAATCCTGTAGATAAACCAGGAATACAGAGTAAATGAAGCAGCTCCTCAATGCAGACATAGATTAAAATTTGGGGAAGCGAGACATGATTCCCATTAAAAGATATTCTTCTAACACAAGGACTAGCTGTGCATTTTTTGCTCAAAGTCTGAAAATGAATTAAATTAAACTAGAACACAATGGAGTTTATGTTACAAGATCAAAGAAAATTAATCTGGAAGTTTAAATAAAAAATGATGCTTATGCAATGTATAAAGAAGGTATCCTTGCCCATGGCAGAGAGCTGGAACTGGGTGAACCATTCCATGATTCTATGATAGTTGAAGCTTTAATTTAAAATTAAAAACCCCTGAAAACTACATTCACTTCTGTTTGCAGAGTTATGCAAACTTGACAGTCTAAAATCATCCCAACAGACATGCTGGAGTTTAACGGGATTTAATAATGAAAGACCAGTCTACTTTTCTTCCTCCCAAAATAACCCTTTAAAGCAATACAGACCTGAATTCAAATAGCACTTTTTAATTTATCTCAGCCACGAGAATCACTCCTAACACACACCTCTCCTTACGGGAGGAGCTCTTCTGTACCCGAGGGTAAACCAGACACAAACCCGTCTGTGCCAGCTCGACCCTCTCTGGGGTGCCCAGCACGTGGCAGGCCTCTGAGGCCAGGAGCAGAGCATCCCATGGAGCCCTGGGATGTCCCTGAGAGCCGGGGTGCCCGGCAGCTCTGTGGGTGCCCCTGCCCAGGCTGCTCTGGCTGCCCTCTGAGCTGGCACTGCCGGGCAGCTGCGGCCGCTCCAGGGCACTAATCCCCAAACCAGCCCGTGCCTCCCTCTGTCCCTGTGCCACCCTCCGTCCCTGTGCCACCCTGCATCTCTTTGTTCCACCCTGCATCCCCATGCTACCCTCTGTCCCCTCGTCCCACCTTCCTTCCCCTCGTGCCACCCTCCGTCCCCTCGTGCCACCCTCTGTCCCCATGCACTCGGGTTATCCTCTGATACCCAGGGATGGCCCAGCACCAGCCCCCAGGATCCCCACAAACCCCCATGGCTCTGAGCCACTGCTGTTCCCTGCATCCCAGGAGCTGGGAATTCCTCTGGTTTAAAGTTCATTTAATCCCAGCAGTCACACTGGTGAGAGCACTTCTGCCTGCCCTTGTGCCTCACCACAAGGACTTCAGGGTGTGCAGGACCCTGCAGTCGATACCAGAAGGAAATTATTTGGGGAAGCAAGACATTACACTGAGCAGCATTTCCCAGCAACCAGAAGAGCATTTTGCTATACAGGGCACATCCCTGCAGTGAAACAAACACCCCCTTCCACAAAACATGTTCTCTGAAATTAACTAAATATCCTGGCTATTCTTTGCTACTATATTTTGGGGTTTAGTTATTCAAGAAAACACTATTACCTTTGCATTAGCAGCACAACTCTACTGCCAAGAGTATACAGCAAAAGGAATTATCTGTCTCACCCCTCTTGCGAGACAAATAATTTTACTTAAAAATCAAAACAAATTTCTTATTGCTGTCCACAAAAAGTTCTTTTATTTTCCTGTATGTTAAGAAATTAATATTTCAAAGTGCAACCAAATGACAAAAGGTCTGGTCTCATCTTGCTTTTATGGACTTACTGTTACAGGCATCTGACAAAACAAAAAGATTAAATAAGGTATAAAGAGCATTACCAAACACTGAGAAGTATAATTATGGAAGAGGCTATAAACTGGGCTTCTGAATGATAGGCATCAACTGCATTAAGCCAACATTAAGCTTGACGAGATAAAAGGTACCCATGAAATGCAGGAGTTACTTTTCTAACTGCAGCAGCAGCTCTTCTCCCCTGCATTCAGTATTTTGGGGCTTCTGTGTATTTTGTGAAGGGCTGTGAAGCCCTGGCACAGCTGCCCAGGGCAGTGGTGGGGTCACTGTCCCTGGAGCATGTGAAAAACGAGTGGATGTGGCTGCTGAGGACCCAGTTTAGTGCTGAACACTGTGGTGGTGCTGGGCTGATGGTTGGATTTCATTATCTGAAAGGTCCTTCCCAAAAAGCCCCCAGCCTGCACTGGAGCCCACAGACAGCTGCACTGTGCTGTCCCAGCAGTGAAAATCCCCTGGATCCAACCCAAGCCCAAAGCAAACCCCAGAACCCTGCAATGTTCTCAGCTCTCTGCACTCTCCTCGTGCCCTGTCCTGCATCATTCCCCCATCCTGAGCACTAAGTCTGCCCTTCCAGTAATGCCACTAAACACCATTTTCTGCCAGGTCCTCCCAGAGAGCACATCTCATCTAAATCCCACAGAGCAGCACTAATGCCATCAGGGTGCTGATTGTTGGGGGGTTACATAACAGCCAAAGAGCCTGGGGGGCACAGAGGGCAGATGCAGGTCTGGGGCACTCCAGGGGCCCAGGCAGGATTGGGGTTTGGTTTAAATAGCCACAGCTCATGTTTCATGCCAGTTTAATTTGCTTTGCAGCAGCTCTTCCAGCCTCACAGAATTTCATATTAAGCTTCTTACAGTGGGTTTAATGGTAATCCCTGGGAAGGCCATGGACACGAGATGGACAATCAATCTCTCACACTTCTGCATTTCCCAAGAAACCCTCGAGGAAGCCACACAGCACCAGCAGAGACACCAGAGGCTGAAAAGGGCACAGGCAATTCATCTCAGCCCTGGAGAGGCAGAGCATCAACACAAGTAACCAAACACAAGTTGAGACTAATCAAAACAACCGAATGGTGTCTAATCAAAGGAAATCACTAACTCTGGGAAGCAGCTTGTGCTTGTAAAGTCACTAAATAACATGCAAACAAAAAGGGGTGAAGCTTAAGGGCAAAACCATTCACTATCCAGAATGGAGAAACAACCCCAAGCACAGCCGAAATCTATCAGCATGTTTCAGCTCTTTGTAAGTCTGGGAACTGTCCGGTGGTTTCTTTTTTTCTTTCAAAAAAACCCAAAACAAATGCAAAAACCGGGGAGCAGCAGCTCCCAGAAGTCATGTCTGAGTAACGTGTATTTCACAGTAACTGCTCTTTCAGCCTCCCCTATTGACACTGCGGGCTCAGTGCTTCCAGGACGACCAATAACTCATCTTATTTTCACATTACAAGTGAAAGGTCTCTGCTCTTCACCTTTTCAAGCTGATCCCTGACAAGCCTTAGTTATTCTTGCCATGGGAGAACCCAGAGCTCCTTCCCAGACCGAGGCCCCCTCCTCTTCTGCTCTTAGAGATCAGAAAGGAACCAGAAGGATCCAAACAAAGGCTTGCCACTACAGTATAATCCAAAAAGAGCCTGAATGGTCCTTAATGACAAGCTTTGTTGCCTCACTGAGACTTCACAGAGCACTGTGCAGTGCAGAAATGTCCGGCCACTGCCTCTTTTACAGGGGCTGTGCTGCCCTGCTGGACACGATGAATAATGCATGTTTTCCAGCCCTGCCCAAGGAGCCCTCCTTCTGCCAGCTCAGCAAAGTTCCACTTATTATCTTCAAGCAATTAGCCCAGGTTTCATCCTTTCTTCAGAAACAACTCCACCAGAGCTGGGCACTGTGAGAGCCCTGGTGCCACAGCAGCACAGCGTGGCTGAGGACTGTACCGTTTTCCATTAGGACTGTGGAATTAATCCTTTGTCAACATGAAAAGCACAATTGTTTAAGCACAGCCATGGCCAAGCGCCAAGGCACATTGTCACATCAATGGGGTGAACAAGGAGCACAGATTTATTAAGCAAACACAGTTAAGTTTGCACATCCTAATCCTCTTTCTTCCTCGAGGATCCCTCAGCAGGGAGGGCACAGCAGTCGATTATGACACTCCAGAAAGTGGAAAAAGCAGGAGGTGGGAAGACAGGGAGGAGGAGAGTTTCTGCTGCCCCGGCCAAGGGGAGCACACAGGTGTGTGGTGTCACTGTGCCAGATCCAGGGCGGCTTTCAGGACCCTCCCTGTGTGACCATGGCATGGAGAACCAGCACCATCCCCAGGTCTGTGCCCATGTCCCCAAAGGAAACCCCAGGGCTCCCCAGGCTGGGGAATCTCTGCTCAGGAGGGCAATGCCTCCCTCACTGCAGCTGAGCCACCCCTGCAGTGCCAGGGGCTCCTCCTTCGAGGCCTCCCTGCCTGGAAGGGAGAGAGAGCAGAGAGCAGAGAGCATCTGAGCACCCCAGGAGCTGTGCCTCTGGATGCAGAGGTGGAGAACAGTGAGCCACGAGCTCTTTCTCTGCCAGAATCCCATATCTGCCCTCTAAAAAATCAATAAATACATAAATAAGGATCATACACCATTGAATTAGATTTTGTTCTCAGCCTCCCTGTGTTGTATGATGCAACAAATACAATTCCCACCACAATACACTGAGCTAGGGCAGGCCTCCTCATTCACCACACCGCCCTTTGTATGTCACACCTCCCACTTAACTTCACCAATTTAACAAAAAATAGGGGAAAAACTCCCCCACCACCAAAAGGCCCTTCCTAGAGCTCGCTCCTGTGCCCACACAGAGACGTGCAGAGGATGAACTGCGCCAGCCTCAGTGCAAGCAGTCAGCTCTGGTGTCTGCAGACTGATCAGCAAACAGCCACGTGTGGCAGCACCTCAGCCCTGTCAGCACCACGGGCTGGGAGAGGAGTGCCCTCATGGCAGGGCACAGGAGCAGCTGGAGGGGGATCCAGTCCCCAGCACCTGGGGCCAGGCTGGAGGAGCACTGCTTCCCTCCAGGCCACCAAACAAAGCCACATCTGGGGCTCGGCTAGAGACTAGGAAGAGGGGAAAAAGCAGAACAGAATGGAAGGTGAAGTTAATTAACCTTTAAAAGTAATGAATGGAGACTGCAGTGCAACAGATGATATGAACTAATTTATTCACCCTCCTCAGAAATAGTCACTTTGCTAAAGAAACATGTTTATCTATTCTATTTTAAATTACCTCGGTGCCAGTCACCGACAGTGACTCATCTGTGGGCAAACAATGAACTGACAGTCTCAAACACCAAAGTGATTTTATTACTGAAAATGATGCTGCTTTATGCATCTGAGTTCCAGGCTGATCAATGTTTCTGTTGGTAAGGTGGGAACACCTGTGAGCCCGCTCTCTGCTGCATTGATAACCTGCCACAGCACAGCTCCAGCTCCCTGCCCTACAGCCAGGGAAAAGCCAGCCTGGGCTCCTCACAGCTCCCCTTCAGTCAGGCAAGGAGACACGAGCAGCACATGCTCCCTGAGGCATCAGCTGCTGGAGGAAAGAGGAACAATCAGCACACACACACCCCTTGCAGCAAGCTCAGTGCTGGACAGGGCTGGGAGGTTTCTGTCAGCACGTTCTGCTCGCAGCCCCTGGTGTCCCCAAGCTGCTGTGTGCCACCACTGCCCCCAGTGTGGCACTGGGGCAGCTCAGGCTCCAGCTAAGCACTGAAGGAGCTACCTCAACAACTCTCGTCTATGCCCCAGGGTTTTGGAAAGACAGCAGTTCTTCAGCAAATGACAAAAATGAATGACCACAACGTTTCCCCTAACACCATGTCAGTGTTCTGTGGATTTACTGAAATGAGTAGATTCCATTCATAAGCACCAAAACCACGAACACTAAGCAGTTAGCAAGCACATAACCCAGTTACTCCCTGGCCAGCCACATCCTCTGCAGAGCTGGTGAGACACTGCCCCAGGAGCCATCGGCACCCAGCTCCAGCACCCTCTGCACCCTCAGCAGGGCCACGCAGGGACTCTTTGTGGTGCCCCACTGTGACACTCGGGTCAGGCAGCACTCAGGGCAACACTGGGCAACCTCCTCAGGATACACCAAACCATCTGGAGGCTTTCCACCTGCCAAAGCTGCCATGTGCATGTGCTAACTTCTTGTGAGTGCATTTAATGGTGAGACAATTTAAGCTGTTACTGGAATGAAACCTGTGGATGGCCAAGTTCTCCCCAGGAGACTGGTGCCTTCCATATCCACTCAGACCAGTTTGCTGTTCCAGGCTAATTCCCTTACATTCCAGGATTCCAGAGCCTACACTCAGTGCCTGGACAGCTGCCTGGACAGCTGCAGGCACAGGAGTCCCAAAGCAGCACTAATAAGGACATCAAACAGGGCACTGCCATTGTCCTTGCTACAGGGGGAGCCCAGCCATGACTCCACCTCAAACCTCAGTGTCAGGGACACCCCAGGACAGCCGGGGACAGCAGGGACAGCCACTCACTGCTCTACAGGCCTGGCTGCCCTCCCCACACAGAGATGGCACTGCCACAGCCAAGGATGACCAGCTGGAATTTGGCCTTGCTGTCACATCTGGGTGAGGAAGGGACTGCAGAATGACCAGGAGCAGAACTCCACCCTCAGCCGAGTTCTCTGCTGTGGGACGTGCCTACCCACACATACAGGGCCATGAGATTCAAAACTTGAACCTGATGCTTTCCTTGCAGGCCTGTTCCAGCCCCTCCAGGAGAGCTGGCTGCTGTGAATTATTCAGTGGGGCCATATCCATTACCTGCAGCACCTGGGAAGGCAGATGGAGTAACACCTGCCCTCCTTTAGCCACGGCCACCAGAGCTAGAGCTCCATGGAGAGCTCTGGGTTCCCAGCACCAGCAGCCTCTGGCACCACAGCTCAGCAGCCCCAGCACAGGCAGCCCTCCCCGCAGGCCATCCTCAAATAACTCACTTTTGCCTAAAATAGGCTCTGGTTTTTATACAATAGCTGTGCCTATTCCCAGAGACTTCCAGCAGATAAAAAATATCTATTAAAATCAACCGTGACAGACACAAAGGGGAAAAAAGTATCAACTGCCAACACTGCCCTGAAATTTTCTAACATCTTATAACAGGAAAGATGATATTTCAAAGTATAATGCATGACTTTTGATGGCTTTATTTCAGATTAGCTTGTTTGATTTTAAATTACAGACAGTCTTGTCACAAAAATTTCTTCTGTACCACACAATTCTAGCAAGAAAGCTCTTATGCTAAATGTATTTTCTAAGTGTTTTCTTTAAAAAAACATAATCCAACATCCTTAAGAATGAGCAAAATATAAAAATTAACTTTAGTCTACGATGATTTTTCCTTCTCTCTACAGCATTCACTCTCTATCCACTTAGAGGCTTAAGCTAACTGCCACTTTCCATTCAGCACTGACTTAAACTGAAAAAAATTAGATGTTATAAACTACAAGATACTGAAGAAAGTTATTCAAGATGTCTTCTTTTTTGTGCCATCTCTTGCAATTCTTGGAAAGACATCTTTTATCCTGTGCTTTCATTCAAATTTTACATACCACTTGCAAATGTGTTATACTATTTATAAGTGCTACTAAAAAAACCCAACAAACTCTTCTGCACTGAAAGCCACAGCAAAATTCCCAACAGATGAAAAGGTCAAGAATGTTTTTATTCAAGGCAAACACATTTGTAATAATTTAGGCTAACACAGAAGTGCAGTTTGTTCTCATCAAAAGAGCAGTATCTCAAACACAAGCTACATGTTTTCATAGAGAAATTGACTTGACTTTCAAGTCAATACAAACCCACCAGGTTTTCTTGTTAAACATTCAGGAATAGATACACAGTTGTTATACCGACAATGTCCACATCAACACTGCAATTTACCAAACCCACGGGTTAAGTTACCTGATTTTTCTATAACCATTTCCAGACACACTATGAGCTCATCCTATGGCAATTCCAAACTCAAACATCCTTACCTTTTTCTGGACTTAAATTTTTATATACTTCAAGGTCTGCCATTAAATTTGTAACTCGGGCATTATTGGCAAGCAGAATGGAAATTCCCCCTTCGGGAAAGGCTCAGTTTGATCTTCATGTCTTCAGAGCCAAGCAATCCTTGGAAGCACAGCCGAGCACTGCTCCTCAGGATGAGCCAGGAAACCTCGGTGATCCATAGCACAAATCCAGAGGGGAGAGCAGGTCACTCCGCTCACGCTGGAG
>NW_005054309.1:11222363-11229624 GCF_000277835.1 Geospiza fortis | reverse complement strand
GCGTGGCCGGCCCCGGGAAGCGCCGGGACTCCCGCGGGCAGCGGGGCGGGCAGGGATTACCACACTCCGGCTCAGGAGCGGCGGAGTGACGCAGGCTGAACGCGGGAGGGGAAATCCAAGCCCGCTCCAGAGAACCCCCCGCATCTGCAGCCGGAGGGGAGAAGCCCCCAGCACCTTTGGGGCCTTTGCTCTGGCTCTGTGCCCCTCCTCCTGCCGCTGTCCCACTGTCCCTAACTCCAGGAACAGCCACCCTGCAGGGACAGGCCAGCTGCGGCACAAATGCACTCGGGTCCGGCTGTGCATCCCCGAGCAGGGCAAGGAACAAGGAGCAGGAACATCCCGGGAGGTGCTGAGCACCAGCTCTGCCAGCAGCTACAGAAAGCCCTGTGCCCCTGGCGAAACCCTGGGCAGGTTTAAAGCACCCCGTGCTCCTGAAATCAGGGGGTTACAGGCAGTGTGGAACAATGGGCAGAAGCGTTCAGACTTGCATAAATTGCACTTCCTTACAACGGAGCCCAAGGGCTCACAGGGCTGGAAAGCACAGCAAGAATGAAGTCAGCTCCACATACAATGCTTCACATCTTTCATTTATTGCATTTTCTAATTCTTTCCCTCTTCAGCTGGCTCTTCCACTGTGACATTTACATCAGTACACCAAAGGAATTCCCAGCTGTATTCCTAAACATTGTGACAGCAATAAAAGAGACAGAATTTGTCAAGCACAGGCCAGGAAAAAGTTACATGAGAGACAACGTGACAGAGGAGGAAAACAAATAAAAACCACTCAAAAAACCCACCCCTCATAGTTCTACGTGCCCGCGGAACTTCGGTGGGATGGGAGACAAAATCCAAGTGGAGCTGACATGTTTTACTTCCTGAGAAATCATTATTTCTTAGCTGTTGGTAGCATAGAGAGCCTTCCCACAGCCCCCATGACAGAGCTCAGCACTCTGTGGGGTATCCATGGACCATGTCCAGCACCCTGGAGTGTGAAACAAGAGCCCAGACCCACTGCAGGATCTCTGGGCTGCTCAGCTGTGGCTCTAACAGCGCTGTCAGGAGGGGATGGCAGGAGGTGGCACAAGTCCCACTCTGAGAAGGGAGTGTCACCCATTGCCGGGCAGAGCAAGGGAAATGGGGCAGCCACAGCATTACCCCAGCTCTGGGTCTCAGCCCACCACGTTCATGGCTGAAACCACCACTGTGAAGCCTCTAGACAGTTACCAGTGCATAGAAATTATGCAGTTCAACAACAAAAAATAAACTGTCACTGCTGTACAGTTTAATTATTGATATATCAGATTGCACTTGATAATGTGTTAAATGCAAATTACTCACACTCCTACTGTTCTTTTAATTATAAGACGAGCCCCACACAAGCACCTTCAATGCCACAGCTGCTCTGTAAGAAACCTTACACAATCACCGATACACTCTTCATTATTTTGTCTCCAAAATAAGCTTCCTTTTAAAACCAGACATGCCTAAATGCTATATGTCTTTAGAAATTCAAGCATGTTATATAGGTTAGAAGAACATTACAGCAAACAAATGAAGATGTTATGTAATTCAGTTGACAGGTGCCAAATGGTATAAGAAGACCTGTAGGTTTATTCAACTTCAAAAAAAACTCCAAAATCGATCCCCATGACAACTCCTCGGTGTCAAGCCAGGTTTTGCATTTAATCCCAAGGCCTGTCAGTTGGCTTGGCTTTCCCTTGCTCCAAGGGCTCCCAGGCTCATTCTCCTGTGGGGATGCTCTGCAGGGCCACAGCCCACACAGTTCCAACAGCCCCAGAGGTGATGGTGACAAACAAGCTTTCTGAACAAAAAACTCACTTCCCTTTACCTGTAGCTGATTGACATCAAGGATCACTGTAAGACAGGATCTTTTCAGCCATCACTGCTGTCCTGGGGGTGTTGCACAGTCCTGAGCTAAGGTCTGGCAGGAACAGTAACAGCCTCACCTCCACCCCTGTTTTTCCCACTTAGGTTTCCTGCCCACACCTCACAAGGCTCAGATTACTGGACAGAGACACAACCCTGCAAGTTCTACTGCAAAAATATCCATTTTCCAATAAATGAGAATATGATTTAGCTAACAGTTTGGAAATTACAGCGTCAGAGGAAGGTTCATTTTCTAGCTCGTTGGGTTTTCCTTTATCACTGTCAAAATAGCTGGAAACCAGCACAAAGCCTAATTCTGCTAAAGAGCAAGAAAAGCTGATT
Source organism: Geospiza fortis (assembly GCF_000277835.1). Classification (NCBI taxonomy): domain Eukaryota; kingdom Metazoa; phylum Chordata; class Aves; order Passeriformes; family Thraupidae; genus Geospiza; species Geospiza fortis. Next base: position 11,227,395 of record NW_005054309.1, on the reverse strand, counting down.
AGAGAACTAACACCTCTTACAGGGAATAGATAATGAAATAAGGAGATAACAACATCTTCATAATCATCTTCCAAGTGTAATCTTAGATCTGAACTGCGAGACAATCTCCTTGTGAAAAGTCAGCCAGCAGTGAATAAAACTTTGTATCAGCTGCACAGAAAACTTGTCATTTTTATCAGATTAAAGCTTTTATCAACTCATTTATCGTTAATGAAGACATGGTTCTATGGAAAGCTGAGAAACACACAAAAATGAAAGGAGAAAAATACTTGGCATTGGAACACAAGGACCTGAAACATTGTCTGGAGACAGATCCCACATGAGACTCCTCCTTTCATTAACAGATGCAGAGACAGACACAGCTCTTGAACAAAGCACAGAGGGTTTCTTCAGGCACTTTAGGCCCTTTTTAAACCTCAGTAGACTTCAATGCATTAATTCCTTAATGCTCTTCTTGCAAACACATTTCCATTTACATCTGTTTGTCTCAAGGAATGGATTGTGGATATTTCACATAAATCAGAACATGAACCCAAACACAAATTCCTGCACTACCAACTCGTTCTGCTTTCCCAGCACCATTCTGAAGCTCCAGCTGAAGCGACTGCAGATAAAAGGCTGAATCCTGCAGCCCACACTGGCATCTGTAGCTGTGCCCCCAGCCCTGCACGAGGCTTCAGCAGAGCTAATTATAGAGCACTGCCCATCAGCAAACATCAGGCCTGAAGGATTTCTGCAACCTGGCAAAGCTCCAGGACTGCTCCCCCAAAACTCTTGTGCTCCAATAACCAAAACAGGCCATTTGACTGCATAAAAAAGGACAACAGAAGGCACTTGCTGTTCTCATTGGGCACGGAAGTCTAAGGTCACTGAAGCAAGGAGAGGCTCTCCGTGGTTTCCTCATCAGGATGTTGGACAGCCAAAGCCACCAGGGTGTGCCCAACACGACTCAAGGACCTGTGTCACCTGTCAGGTCCAGACCCACTCACACCTCCCAGGCAGTTCCCTTTCCAAGGTGAAACACAACCTGCTCCATCCCTGCTTCCCTCCAGCCACAGGGTCCACACCAACCACCACAAGTTTTGGGGTTAACTCCCACAGATGGTCACAAGCATAAATGAATTCCAAAAATCTTATGAAAAAAAATAAAACTATCAGATGTAATGAAAAAACTGGAATTATCTAGATCAGTTTTGGCTGGGGGAGTACTCACATTGCTGACTGGGAGGCATTGGGAGCCACAGGAAAGGCAGCTCTGTACACTTGGGTTTTTTTTTCCCTTTATACTTCTAGCCCTGACCATCTAGCAGCAAAGTTAAATGGATGTTTGCTCTGACAGCACAGCCATTCCTACATTGTTACTGCCAGCAAACAAACAAAACATGATGCACATTTACAGCTTAAAACCCCTGCAAAAATAAAAAAAAATCTCTTCTTCCAAGCCTAGAGGGATGCTGTAGTCTGTATTTTGGAACTGCTTGCAAGAGGAAGGAAATGAAAGTGGGTTCATCAAATCCTCAAGGCTATTCCAAACATTCTAATTGCTTGTCTTCTCTGTTCTGCAGAAACTGCTAAAACAGCTCACCCCCAGCCCCTGTCTCTGGTCTGTTATTCTCTGCGTGCACACACACTGCTGTATCTCACTGCTGCTGCTGCTGAAGAAAACTGACATTTTTGCTTCTGGGCAGATAAGACTCCCCAGAGTACAAGGCACAGCAGCAACCTCCACTTCTGTAACCAAAAATTTCAGACATAAACAGATAAGAATTTTAATATCCTGCAAATGCAGCCATTAGCAGCTTTTCTTAATAAAATTATAAAATTATGAGAGAGCCTTAGGCAATGTGGATGCACCCAGTACTTCATTACACACATGAATCTCAGTCATTATTTAAAGTCAACCCACCAGAGCCCCATGGAAAGCCCCACAGTTGTGTATCAATACTTCTTGTCTAACAGCCTGCAAGTGTCTCAAAGCACCATTAAAACCCAGCAGAGAGCAGCCTGATCCATGTACAGCAGCATCTCCTGAATGGAATGGGAGCTCTGCTGCTCATAGCTGAAGTTCACTGGACACAGGGATTGAACTGGGACCACAGATCATTTGCCAGCCTTATGTCCCATTAGTCAATACATTGCCTGCTAATCACATTTACAAAATCAGAGCAAGAGCACAAATACAATGCTGTAATTTTTCCAAAACCTGCCAATCTCCCACTCAAAATACCTTAGTTTTTCCTGGGCCTGTTTCATATACTTGTGGAGAATTTTCAACTTGCTCTGGTGCCAACTTCCCCCATCAGCTCAAATAAGCCTTTTCCTCTCTGAGCTTTCCTTTTGCAATGCACTCAGAGCCAGCACTCACATCCCCTCTCAATCTTTCATTCCCAAACTAAACAAGCCTGACTCATCTCATCTCCCCTTCTGTATCCTTCTCCCTGTTCCTGAGCTCCCCTCTGCTGCTGCCCAGAACTGCACTAGGCTGGGCCTTGTGGCACCGACACCTTCATCTTACTCCTGAGCGCTCAAAATTGCATCTTCCTTCAGCTGATCGCAGAACCAGAGTGCTTTGGCTTGGAAGGGACCTTAAAACTCACCTTGTTGCACCCCCTGCATGGGCAGGGACACCTTCCACTGCCCCGGGGTGCTCCAAGCCCCCTCCAGCCTTGAACACTTCCAGGGATGTGACATCCCACACTACTGCAACCCACGGGGCTGTGCTCCTGCTGCAGGGGCACTGCACTGCAACAGGGCTGCAGGCTCAGCTGGGTGCTTCCGCTGCAAGCTGAGCCTTTTTTCCTTTTGGTTTTATTGGGGAGGTTTGGTTTTGTTTGGGGTTTTGTTGGTGGTCTTTTGGGGGTTTGGTTTTTTACACTAAACAATTAAACCGCTCCAAATAGATACAGAGCTTCAGCATTTTTGTTCATGCAGTCCATGAGTTCTTGCATTTGAACTCCTCAGCAGGAGGTGAACAAATGGAACCCCATCTGCTCAGGTGCTTAAACTAATGCAGGTGCCACAAGGTTGTGAAGAAAACACCAGAGATGAACACAGCTGGCACCTCTGCAGACACTTCCAGTTCTTCTAAAGATACTCCTATGGTTTTTAAGAACACCAACAGGCCCCGTGGGGTATTTTTACCCGGGCTGTCCCAAGGTGCAGCAGTTCGTCCAGCTCACAGGTTCAATTCCAGACAATCACTCCAGACAGCCCTGATGCCACTGCCCCGCTGCTCCCAGTGAGGGTGCACTTGGTTAACGTGAGCAGCCAGAATTACCAGCACAGCCCTGGAGGAGCCCAGCCTCTCTGGAGCACCACAACACCATGCTAGCTCCTGGGACATGCACACCTCCTTACCCATGCTGTGGGACTGTCACCTCTGTCACTGTTCGGGGGGAATTCAGCCCCTCCATACACTCAGAGGGAAAGGAACTGTCTCTGCAGTCTTGCTTAAGTTAAAGGAGACAAATGGGAAGCCCTGATGGATTCTGTGAGGGAAAAATAGCTAATCTTTTCTGGTCATCAATCAAAGACAGAGAAATTAGGCCATGAAATCTTCCTGGTCTAGGATTCCTGCTAATTATGCCCTGGGCTGTAGATGATTATCACTTTGCAGACTCATCCCTCAATAGCTGTTCATGGATTGCTGGACTCTGTCTGATGGATCATTATCCAGCCTTTGCACCATTAGCAGGACAAAGGCGAGGGGCTGCTCTGAGCTGAAACACACCTCAGGTCTCAGAGCACGGACCAGACTCCTCTTTCACTACTCTGGAGTGGCAGAGCTGCAAATCCACAGCCCTGTAGCTGTTCCAGTCACACACTGGTGCAGGAGAGCAGGGAGCTGCCTGGGAAAAGCAGGGATTAACAGGCATCCACCAAAACACTGCCACAGTGCCCAGGGGCACCCGGGTGAGCATCTCCCTTCCACAAGGTCAGAGGGAGCTCTGAAGGAGCATGATCCCACCAAAACCAGTGGGACCACATGAGTGGCCTGATAAATCCCAGGAACAAATTCATTTCATTGGAAAAGCAGAATGGTTCTGCCTGGAGATGACAGCGCTTTCTCTCTAACACAAGTCCCAAGTGCAACACACACGAATTAATGTGACAACACCACTGTCAGACTTACTTACAGAAAGTTATTAACATTCTTCTGGTGTCCCAAATAGGACTAGAAGTGCTCACGGGCAAGGAAAAAAGCAGTACAGGGAAAAATGGGACTCTCTCTGAACTGGCTTTCATTAGGAAGATTCACAGACTGACAAATGATTAATTCGCCCACTAAGCCATTAACTTCATCAATGGTGACATATCCACAGTGACAAAAATGCAGATACAGTTTGTTTTACAGTGGGCTGCAAACCTCTCCAGTCCTGACAAACACACTGAAAATGGAGCTGTATGTTCTACAGGGAAAAAAAATCACCTTTGCTTTGAATGAGACGAGTATTTCTATCTTTAATTCAAAGCCATTCCATGCTGCTGTTATTAATAGTACCATAAATCTGCCCCAGTGATGGGGTTTAATTACTGACCTCAAAGGGAATAAAGAATACAAGGTGTGGGCCTCTCAGAGCAGCATTAGGAAGTCACTCCCTCTGCAGACAGACGGGTCCAGCTGTCTGATTAGACCAGACCTGCTGGAGCCCCCAGCCCGTGTCACCCAAAGCACGAGGAGCACCAACCCCGAACAGCTCTGCCACCAGCTGAGCTGCAGCTCCTCTGCGGGGTTCGGTGCTTCACCGGAGCCCAGCAGCGCTGCCTGCCCCCGGGGCAGCATCGGTCAGACCCAGCGCCGGGGGATAGCGGTGGGACCTGGTGGAATCAGTCGGATCCAGCCCCGGCAGCACCAGGGGGGCGTCCGAGGGAACGGGAACCGGGGGACGGTCCGATGCTGGCAGACCCCGCCGGGCAGCCCCGGGGGGATTCATCCCTGGCCACACCGGAGGAGATCGGTGGTACCGGAGGAATCGGTCAGACCCAGCCCTGGCAGCCCTGAGGGGGTCGGTCGGAGCCAGTACCGGGGGAA
>NW_005054309.1:11214120-11222138 GCF_000277835.1 Geospiza fortis | reverse complement strand
CAGCATCCCCAGGAGATACCCCCGGGGATACAGAATGTCAGACACGGCCGGCAGCAGGAAACACTGACAGCCGAAATGCAGAACAACCGTAACTCACCGTGGAACACGCCGTTGTCCGCTAGGAAGTGCCGGCAGTACTGCAGGCAGCTTTTCTTATCCAGACTCCAGTAACTCATCGTGAGGCAGCCTCCCGCTCACCATCAAAGGCTCTGACCCTGCAAGGGAAACGGTAATGGGTAAGTGGGGCTTAATTTACAAAAAATGTCCCCAACTACTGCTGTCACTGTAGTTATTTGAGCCCTTCATGCAAAACGTTCCATTGGCTTCACTCAAAGATGACAACAAAGGTAGTTCTTCGCTCTCCAAATGTGTCCATCTCCATGGACGTCCAGGCAAAGGGCACAGACACATCACCTGGATGGAGCCAGAGCTGTGCCACCAGCCAGCAGCTCCCAGGGTGCTGCAGAGAGCAATGGGCACTCTGTCACCTCTGTCACCATCACCCCTCCCAGCCACCGCAGGCACTGTGGGGCCTGGAGACGTGATCAATTTAATCCATTCAGTGATGCTGTCCCATATTTAACAGGCTACAGACACATCTGACAAAACCACAGAACTATAAATCCTCCCCAAGTGAAGGTCATAGTAATTAAAAAGGTGACTCAGAGGTAATCACCCCCTGATTTTGAGACCAGAGCAGAGTTATGAGGACGCAGGGCCCCTGTGCCCTTGCCCTTGGCAGACATTGGCCTGAGGCACTTGGGATGAAATCGCCCGTGGACAGGCAGCTTGAGCCTGGGGAGGAGCAGTTACATCAGCCACCCAAAATTAACACTGACGGCTACAGGCAGACACACCAGCATTTCATACTTCTTTGAAGCCATGGAATTCTTAATCTCCTGTCCTGACACCAAATCCTTTCACTGGATCCTCCTTCCCCCTTTGCTATTTTATGAAGTTCAGGTTCTGGTTTCAGCAATCCAGACACCCCTTCCTGTTACAAGCCCACTTTGGTCTCCCATTTTATCTCCCTCCCACCTTCACTCTGGTCAACCCAGCTGCTTGCTCGCCCACACTTGGCATAAACAACTCCAACTGTCTTTATCCAAGCAATTCTAGCAGGATGTAAGGACACTGCCACCCCAATCTCCTCACCAAACTACTGCCTTAGTAACAAACCCACCCCCAAATGAAGCACCACAGCACGTGAAGGGACACAGATCCATTTCACTCAAAACAAAAAGGACAGCAAATAATCTGAAATCCCAGCCAACAGGACTCCTCTGATCCTTAGCGACCAATTTAGCCACAATCCATTCCTGGGGTGCAGCCAGCTAACAAAGGAACAGCAGGACCTGGAGAACATTTCCCTGTCCCCGTGCAGCCTCAGTGTCGCAGTGTCAATGCCGATGCTGACTTGCAAGCGTTGGAGACCCACAGGGCAGTCCCAGTGTGACACCGTGCAGGAGCAGCAGGCATGGTCTGGATGCTCTGCTGCAGGTGGGAGCCACAAACACCTGTTTGTGCTTTGCTCCATCTGAAACCGTCCCCAGGCTCCGCCGAGGGTGTGTTTTGGGTATGGACCGTGCGTTGTTTACACTAAAGGCATGTTTTCCCAACTTTGGAGCCCGAGCAGCAATACCCACTACCTCTGCCAGGCTTCATCTTCTACATTTGCTGCTCCTTCGCCCTCCCCACCCCCGAGCTTTCCTTACAGCCTGCACTAAGGCCCCTCTGCCTTAAGTAGTAAGGCACAAGCTGTTAGTTACGTTGAAAGCACAGGAATAACACCACAGTCCAGCCTAGGCCAGGCTTTTTGCTTCAGGCTACAGAAGTTCAGGAGGCATCGTGTTTTAATTAAGGAAACCATATCGAATATTCACCTCCAAGAATTTGCACACAATAAAAGCAGATCTTATCTCGCGCCCAGCTCCCACACAGATCTCTCCCGTTCCACAGGGGAGATTTACAGGGAAATGTGGCTGTCAATACCGCCCTGCAGCGCCTCTGAAAGAGCCCCTGAGCCCCCTCCCCTCCCTCTCACGGCCGCGGCTGATACAATCCTCCTTTGTTCTTGCACAAAGGGTTCTCCCACACCACGGTGGCCCCTCGGAACAAAGGTTCTCCCGGGCACATCAGGGATGAAGGCAGACTCCCCAAGGGGTTGCATCAGCTGGCACAAACTTCCCACAAGAAAACCTCCCCAAGAAACACCAGCAGTTTTTTGGATAGTTCTCAAAGTTATTTGTTTTAGAGGCTTCCAGGAGAGCCCAGCCAAGATCATGCCTTACCCTACAGTACAAAAAAAAAAGCAAACAAAATCCCAACCAACCCCACACTTGGGCCAAATACCATCGTTTCAAAGGAGCACACACTTAGGAACCTTACTATATACAAATTTGCATCATTTCAATACAGGAGAAAAAGGACATTCTGTCTATGCCACTGACTAAAATGCAGGCTGTACCTGTACCACTTATTTTATACACGTAGAATAAACTATTAGAGAAAAAAGTGTCCATAAGTATATAATTAGGTTTAATTAGGACTGTAACAACAAAACTATTTTGGCAAAAAGTTACCAAAATCCTGACCAGATATAAATCTGAGTTCAACACCAGCTTGATAAAGCAGCCAATTCAGAGAGAGTTGAAAACACTCCTCACTTTTCCACTCTGCAGGTTTCTCAGCATGGGGTATCATTTTCACAATAAGGAAAATTCCTGCAGGTTCAGCCCTGAGCCTGCCACATTCATTCCAAAAGGTAAAACAGTTGGTGCTTCACTACCTGAGAGCAGAGATGCTAGGGCAGTGTGTCAGGAATCCACCTACTTTGTATCTGGATAAAGTGTGTTAATCTGGAAGTTGAGCAAGGTGTCCATTATGTGCTGTGCAGAAACACAGCACCTTGAGAGAACTGCATCTGCTATTTCAGCTGATTCATTTCCATTAAACCTGTCAGCTGCCTTATTTTTGTGCTTTGAGCACTGTGTTCCATGAGAGACACTTTTCCAAAGAGCTTTGATTAGTTGTACAGAGCTGTACTTTACAAGAGAGTTATTAATGGAAGGATACTTCCATTAATAACTTGAGCAGTATCAGTTAACTGGTATTGCTTGTTATTAATAGAAGTAAGCTGATATTGCTCAAAGCTGGATACAAGGAATAAGTTAACTTATAAGTTAACTTATATTCACGTGTGCACACATGAATAAACAGTGCAGATACACACAGATGAGATGAACAGATACGCTCCTCTTTGTCATCAGAAACTGGGTAAACTCCTCACAAGGAATGTTTCATTCTACACATGCTTTATGAAGTTATTTGATTCTAAAAGCAGTGGAAATGAATGTGTGAGGCATTCTGAATGCAGCAGAGGATGCACATGCCCTGCCTGGGTTGGCAGAGATGCTTCTCATGGCAAGACACTCAGCACCAAGAGCAAAGCCTGACCCCCCCTGTGTTCTGCAGCTTCCCCTCTCACACAGAACAAGCCCATGCGCTGTGCAGGGAAGCAGAGAATTCCCTCATTCCAGGGAATCACAGCCCTGCCACCAGCAGCTGCAGGCTGAGCTGCTCTCTGAACCCTTCCCAGCTCGGGCTGTTGGAGAGGCTCAGCACAGACCTGTTCTGGAGAGCAGCAGCACAACCCAAATGTGTATCTGCACACCACAGCCCCAGGAGCAGGGATCATTCCTGATGGCAGGGCAGGTCCTGCAGGACACTGCCACTTCCCTCGGACCAAACCACAGCTCCACTTTCAGAGTTCAGATCTGAACACCCATGGGAAGTATGACTCAAAAAAACCTGATTCCTTTCCTTAGCCTTAAATGGTGTATAAAGTTCATATTCCTGGTAATTAAAGGAAAGTCCAGAAAACACTGAATATTAAGTGGGCTACTGATTTTGGAAGCTTGTGCCTATTAATGACAAATTTTAGCATGAAAAATAGTTCAGAGATACTGGGCTCTCCAACTGACATAAAGGAAAAGTACAACAAAATAACAATATAAATTTTAAAATAGGTAAGAAATGAGAAGAGCAATCCAGAGGCACACAAAGGCCACCCCAAATGTGTGGTGGAAATAATGCTGTGATGGAAATGATGCTGCAATGGCCCAGCTATGGCCAGAGCCCTCTGATGAGCTTTAGAGATCTCAGTGTGGGAGGGAGGACAGACCATCTGGCTGGCACTAAGGAATAGAGTCCAGAGAGAAAGGCTGGGCTTCAGTGTGGCAGCTGGGACTGTGGTGGGGGCATGCAGCATCTCTGATGACACCACCTCGTGTGGGCAGCCACCTCCCAGCCACTGCAAACAGAAAATAAACACCAAAGGACAAATACCACTTTGAACTTCCTCTGGAGAATCCTGAAGTGGTATTGAAAACCTAAGCAATTCAGCTTCACAACAAACCTTCAGTGATACTAGAAGGGAGGAAGTGAAGTGTTTTATCTTCAGTTTGAGAATAAGCAAGAGATTCACTTGCTCTCCTCAGGAACAGAGCGAGGGCTGCCCACAGGGGATCACTGGGTTTTCCCTACAGTTTCTTAGCTCAATAAAGAGATGTTCCCCATCAAGCTCTACATCTGTTCCCAAGGTGCCATCAGCACTCAGCAGCTGGGCAAGCACACTGCAGAGCACACAGACACTTCCCCAGGACATGCCCCCCGAGCTCAGCCCTTTGTTACACTGGCATTAGGAATAACAGTACTGACCACAGGGAGAGAGGTTATTTGCATTTCTGTTCACACCACAACATGCAACCAGGAAACTTCATGCCCTCACCAGCTTCCTTCCCCTGCACCATATTAAAATATGCTGCAGGTTCTCTCCTAGTTAATCAGTAGCCACCAACAGGAACTTCCCAGTCCAGGTTTTTACTTTCTAACCAAAGTGACGACTCTGGTAGAACAGCCCTCAAACTTCAGAGACCTGTTCTGCACAACAGGGGCTGGGTTTTTTGAAACAATACCCACAAACCAAAGAAATTCTTGGATGAAAAGCTTAGCCATAGTTAGACCTAAAAAGCACAAATCTGAAGAGATTATAAAAGCCTAATATGACAATATTCCATGGGGCATCCACCCATCTGCAGTCTTGGGCTTCTTATTCCACTAAGCCACTAACAGTCACCCAAATATTGCTAAGCATTTAAGCTGGTCTAAATTCATGCAGATTTAGATTTAATTGTCACACAAGCCAGGCTCCAAGGGTTCCACACATCATCTGTGCAAATCTCCACTTCAATCAGAATCAAATATCATCATTCACTCAAAATAACTTGCATAAACATTGCTAAAGTTACACATATGGGAGCCAGGCAGAATAGGCGAGGCACACAAGATGGAAGTTCCATACTGCTGACACAAAAAGACCTTTTCCAACAAATTGATATCATTTTCATACTTACAAAACAAAGTTTTACCTACCTATGGCATTAACTATGTCATTAATGTATGGCTACTTTCAAGAGTTAAAGCATCTTGTATGAAACAAAAATATTAAAAAATATCCTCAGTGTTACAATCCCTTTTGAACAGCTAATATTTAACCACAAATATTACCAACATGGAAAAAATATCAACAATGCTTGGCAATAGAAAATAAAACCATCCAGTATGGGATCCTTTTCTTATTTCTCTAGGAACTGGTCTGGAGGAACAAAAGCAGAGATTTTTGCTTGGTTTATTTTTCTGACAGATGAGTTCCCTAATCAAATGTGCCAACAGGTCAGAACAGCTGTGCTGGCACCACGCTGGCAGCAAAGGTGTCTGAAGGGGCAAGCCAGAGCAGGAGCACAGAAACACATCCTGTGGATTTCCCTGGGAGCTACTGCAAACTCAGAATTCAGAGATGTCTCACCAAAGGGGAAAGGTCACAATGGAGTTTGGGATACAGATACTGCACTTGCATGCTCTTAGACAGATGAGACTTACTGAAAATGCAGATTTTTAGAAACTTTTACTGGGTTTAATCTGCTATTTTGACTATTCCCCCAGTAGAGCACTAAATACATCTTGCATCACTCACCAGATGAACACAGAGGCTCAGCCCAACCCTGACTGCACCAGTTTGGGTCCTGCTGGAGGACCCAAATTCCCAGGGTTTGCTCTTCAGGAGCACGAGGAACAGGCTGGGCTCCCTGCACAGCACCAGACCAGGGTCTGGCACACACGTTCCCAGGCAGGCAGGACACGGGGCTGAGCTCCCTGTGCAGAGGACACCTCTACCTGTGCCAGCCCAGCCAGCCCACAGCAGCCCCTGCTGCTCCCGGGGCCGCTCATTCCCATGCAGCTTTTGTTCCCAGTCCTTTCCCCACTCCTTCTGGGAGCCATGAAAAGCATGTGTCAGCACAACTTGCTGCTGAGGAAGGCATTAGAAAGGATTTGAACCCACTCCCCATGGCAACGGACCCTGAAAGGGAATTAGCATTTGCTCCCCATTCCTCGAGAAGCCTAGATGGAATTTGTTTTTCTCCTCTTTAAGGAATTATGTGCAGGAGGGCAGCGTGCTGTCAGCTGGCACCTGCCTTGCACACCCTGTCCAGGGTAACACTCATCCCACCAGACATGGGATGGGTAAATATCAGTGAGAGTTTTCCATCTTTTCCTTACACAGACCTCAGTGCTCTGCACACCTTTCTGCTGCCTCTGCCAGCTCTGTACACCCATTCACCAATCCAAATCAGGTTTGGGTTCACTGCACAGAGAGTTTCAAACTGCAAATGAATGCAGGAGTCTTTCTGTAAATGAAAATCTGAAATGTACAGAGACAACGCACAATGTGCTAAACTGTGGAGATAAGAACAGGACACCTGGAAAGGACTTGTGCCAATGCAGCCACGTCTGAGGCATGGACATGGATGACCTGCACCTTGTACCAGGCCACTTACCAGTGTGTGTGTGTTCCCCCAGGAGTGGGCATTTCACACCATAAGATCCTCTGTGCTGAACATCAATTAACACACTTGGTAATTGCTAACATACTTCCCTTATTTTTTTTCACCTGTGGGTGTAAGAACAGCCAAGCAAAGAAGGAGAAGCTGGTGGGGCTCAGCACTGCCTGGTGTGACCCACGCCATCCCAGCCACACTCTGGGTCACACTTGGTGTGCAAAGGAACAGGAACTCCGTGTCAGTCCCAATAAATCACATCTGTAACAGAGCACACACCACTCGTAACCACTGCCTGTCTCCACTTGAAGTTTCTTGCAAGCAGCCCGGAGTTACTTCAGCCTGAAGAGACTCACATGGGCACCTCATGCCAAGACCTGTAACACACACACCAAGCACACTTGGAATGGCTTTACATCCTCCAGTGGTTGACTGAGCCTCCACGAGGGCACATAGCATCCTCAGCACCCTGTGCCCTGCTTCTTCTAGCCCTGCAACAGGCCTCTGCTCCAAACTCTGCCCTCCTCTCCCTGCCCCTTCCCTGCACTTCGCTGCCCCTGGGGGACTTTGTGAGTGCCCATCTGCAGTGTCAGATACCTCCTCGCATTGTGCATCCCCCACCCTGCCTTGCCATCCCTCAGATCTGTGCTCCACAGCACTCTCAGGCGCCCAGGTACACCTGGACAGTCCTTCTGTGGTGTCAGATGAGCAGCAAAAGGCTCCGAAGTCAGGAGAGCAGAGGGCAAGCTCAGATCTCTGGAGTAACAACAGCGCCCGCCGTGACCAGTGGAGACTGGAACAAGAAAGCCACCTTTGTTACAGAAAACAGTTCCAGCTTCCTAAAATAAACAAGAAGGGAGGAAAACAAACCCGAAGGAGTACACAAGAGCACACAGCTCCCTGCTGGCCGTTAGATCAGTCTGGCACCAGCTGACCCCCGCAGGGCTCCACCAGAAGCACCTTCTGCTCCTGGGCTGGGAAACAAAACCAGATTTGTCGCTGGCACAGCCCACAGACACAGGTTCAAACCAGTGAATCCGCTGCCCAGGGAGCCGCTGGCTGCTGGCCAGTGCCTCTGACACCTCCCAGTGCAACAGCCGCGGGCGGTCCGAGCAGGGGCCT
>NW_005054309.1:11211637-11213810 GCF_000277835.1 Geospiza fortis | reverse complement strand
GCCCAGCACACCCTGTACAGCACCCAGCACACCCTGTACAGCACCCTCACTGCCACAGAGCCCAGCACACCTTGTACAGCACCCTCAGTGCCACAGGGCCCAGCACACCCTGTACAGCACCCTCACTGCCACAGAGCCCAGCACACCTTGTACAGCACCCTCACTGCCACACAGCCCAGCACACCCTGTACAGCACCCAGCACACCCTGTACAGCACCCTCAGTGCCACAGAGCCCAGCACACCTTGTACAGCACCCAGCTCATCCTGTACAGCACCCTCACTGCCACAGAGCCCAGCACACCCTGTACAGCACCCTCAGTGCCACAGAGCCCAGCTCATCCTGTACAGCACCCTCACTGCCACACAGCCCAGCACACCCTGTACAGCACCCAGCACACCCTGTACAGCACCCTCACTGCCACAGAGCCCAGCACACCCGCAGCACCCAGGGTCACACTTGCGTTCCTGAGTTCCTGTAAGAGCCCCCAGGGCAATCAGGCCCGACAGGCTCACCCCCTCTGAAGGCACAGGCAGAAAATGCTCTCCTACTGCAGACAGTACAGCAGGTCTCCAGCAGACCTGGAAATAGACATTTACTTTCCTAATTTGGAGAGTTTGATTTTGTTTTAACACTCAAGCTTGTTTAAAGTTATTAAAAAGCCCAGAGCAAACAAACAAAACGAATCTCCACACCACCACACTACCCCACGTGGCTGTGCCCTGACTGTGCCATCAACATTATCAATTTAAATTGAATTGGATCTTGGGTAATGCCTTAGAAAAAACCTCAGCCTATTCAGATTTCATTAAAGGAAAACTGTTCCGTTTATATTAAGATTATTTTATAGACCCAACAGAAACACACAGCTTAAAGCCTTTCCCAGAAATAAGGGGAAGCCAAATCTTGAACAGAGGACTAGTTTTCGTTCTACATTTTGATGCTCATGAAACTGTTTTAGTGTCACGGGTATTTCTTGACAGTGTTTTAAATTACAGATCAGCTCATGCAAAACTGGGAGCTGTTAATAGCGAGTGACCTCTCCTTTGCTTTTTTGGAGTGAAAATTTTATTCTCCTTCTCAAATACCGGTGATTTTGATCAAAGTCATGGCGGGACACCCGCCTCAACGGCTGAAAGGACAACGGCATTAAATCAATTCCCTAGGCAACCTCCCAAGCCGAGCCCCTATTGTTAAAATAATGAGTTGTGCGCCACTTGATCCCAACCCACCAGCTGATCCCCGGTTTTATAGACAATAGGTAGCACAGGACCAGAAAGCACCCGTGAATGGATCATTTCTCACAAATCGTGCATCTTCAGCTGATAAAACTCAAGATTTCTTTCTGTAACAGCCTACGGGCATTTTTAAATGTAGGAAAAGAGCATCCTTCAGAGTTAAAAACAGATTTTATAAAAGTAGCACTCTCAAACTTATTGCAGGGAGCTGATGCTTAAAGAACCAGGAAGACTTTTTAACAGCGTGCATGCACTATGCTGCCTCTCACCTCGCAAAATGCCTGGCTTTTCTTTCCATATCTCACATTATCTTAACTCAGGTGCCTCACTGCAGGGTTGAACCCTGCCTCTCTTTTCAGTACTGTTACCTGCAATTATTCTTTCACATTTCAGAACAAACACCTTAACTTTTCTTTCATTTCCTAAGTTTTGCAACATGAGGGCCAGAAGTCCCAAGGACAACTAAAGCAGGAGGGCCCCCTGAAAACAGGCAAACATTGTGTTTTATAACTCAGGAGTTAAAGCACACTCTAAACAAAGAGCCTATGACTGGTCCATCAGATAAGGCTTATATCTTTCTCCCTGGAATTTAATAACACTTCTTCTAAAACACTTTTTGGCCGGCTGGAGTTGAAGTTCCCAGAATTGCACGGAGTAGCTGAATCACAACAAAACGTGCATGGAGTTTAATTCCTACTTTATCATTTTTTAAAAAAATGGCTTATGGAGCAGGTAATTAGAAATAAGGTATTTTTAGGGAGGACTCAATCCAGCAAGAGGTTTGACTCTTCTCAGCACCGTCCCAGCACCTCCCAGGTGGGGACAGGCGCGCTCCCACTGCTGGCTGCTGTCCTGCGCTGCTCAGGGGGTCGGGATTTTCCACTGAGCCTCGCTGCACACGGGCTGGGCTGCTCTGGGCCGAGCCGGGCGGCTGCA
>NW_005054309.1:11203657-11210271 GCF_000277835.1 Geospiza fortis | reverse complement strand
GCCCCCCTTCCCCTCCCCCATGTTGCTCAGAGTCCCATCCAGCCTGGCCTTGGACACTTCCAGGGATGGGGCAGCCGCAGCTTCTCTGGGCACCCTGTGCCCGGGCTTCACCACCCTTTGAGTAAAACAATTCCTTTTTAAATCCGATCTAAACCGATCTCCCTTCGTTTAAAGCCCTTCCCCGTTCTCCTATCACAATAGCCCTGCTCAGAAGTTTGTTCCCAAAGCATGCAAAGAGCAGCCCGGTGCCCGCGCAGCCGGTGGGCTCCGAGGGGCCGGGGATGTTTATTGCCATTTGCCTGACATGCCACACCAGCAATAAAAAGTCTGTGCAGTGTCGGAGGTATTTTTCTTGGGCCATTTGGAGGCCGGGTCTCTCCTTTCACTGCCTGTGGTCTTTTGAAGATGTTGCAATGCTCACATTCAGAGGTGGGAGAGCAAAGGCACAAGTGCTAAGTGCTAAACAGTTTAATTCTTGTCCCTATTCCCAGTCACAGAACTGCCTCCTCTGTTGGAAACCCTCTGCTGGGCACTGCTGCGGGTGAAGGGAGGGATGGAGCTGCTGAGAGGCAGCCGTGGGGGTTTATGTAGGGGGGAAAATGCTGCTTCTCCCCCAGCCAGCCCTGCCGGGTGCTGCAGAGATATTTGTCTCTGCTCCTATTACTGCTTTTCCAATAGCCAGGCCTCCCACAGAGACAGGATCTGCAACCTCTCAAGCCCTGCACAGATGGAAAGCACAGCTTTGAACTGAATTGGGCTCTTTCTGAGGGGGGAGGGTGTGCTGGTGGGTTGGGGTTTTTTTAAAGATAAGCCCTGCATGATAAGGAAAACAGCATTAACAAACAATTGCAGGACCTGACCCTCAAGAAATCATTTGTCACTGCAACCCCAAATCCATGTGAGGGAACAACACACTCTGTTCACATTCGCCCACACCTCACCTCTGCTTGCTAGAAATGTAGCATGTGGCTTCCTGAGACTTTTCTCTCAGCTTTACAGTGGATTTTGGTGATAAATCCTCCTGTGACTCATCTACAAAACAGAAGTGCAAAGTCCAGAATTATATTTAATTACAGAAAATAAATCATCAGTGTACAATTATGCCCAGCTTGGAAAACCTCCTCCTACTTCCCAGACATAGGAACTACCTATAAACCCCCAGGAGTGGATTGCTGCTGAGCCTGAATGCATAGTTTGGGGTTAAAAATCAAGAGTTTCACTCTGGAGGGTGCCACAGCCAATCCCAAATCCCTGACTGCCTGATGAGTTTCACTTCCAAGAACCACGGTGGTGGCTGGCTCAGCCCTCCACTGTCTTATGCATAAACCCGGGATCTCACTTTTCTTATTTTCCATTTTCAAGCAGGCACAAACACCTGGTTTGCTGCTCCGGAGCTGCCTCCCCTCTGCCCCACACTGGGTTCCAACACACTGCAGGTATTTCATGGCTCGCTGCTCCCTAGCACCAGCCTCACCCTGGGAGGACCAGAACAAAAGGAGTAAAGAACCACTCACATCTATTCTTACCCAAGGAAACTGACTTTTTTTAAGGATCTCAAGAGTCACAACTTTGCCCTGAAGTCAGCAGAGAAAATGCTGATGCAGCAACTAATTGCCAGATAAGCAGCGCTCAATTATTAAGGGTTTTTTGTCCCCCACTCTTCTCCCCAGTGTTTCATTGGAAAGCAACCACACAGAAAGAAAGAAAATCTGTAAAACACTTCACTTTAAATAAATATTGGGACTGTGGGAGGTCAAACAAGGGTCAAGGGCTGGGTGTATAAAACATGTAACAATGAACTTGATAAATTCAATCTTTATTCTGAGAATATTTACAACATAAATAGTAATACACTCATCTACTTCACATGTGTATCAAAAATAAAGTAAGAATTCAACTTCTTAGCAGTCTGATCCTCCTTGTCAAATTTCACGTTAAAGTTTCATATTCATCTAATTTTAGATACAGAACCTTCAGGAAAAAAAACAGATTTTTCCTCTTCAAATGAAAGTTGTCTTTGAAATATTTGGATTCCTGACATTATATTCTTTGATATATCAAGTGATGTTTTTCCCCTGAGGAACTTTAGTTATTACAACCTTATCAGCTTTTTAAGATCAACCATAACAAATCACCTTTTATATCACTAACAATGCAACCCATCAATCAAGATGAATGAGTTTTAAACCACAAATTACACCAAAAATAGCATAAGCACAGAATTCAAACCAAAAGGTTGTGTTTAAACCCATCCCACGAGCTTTGTAAAGGCCTGACATGGGGCTTGTGTCGAGTGTGGGCTTGGCAGCAGTGGCACATTACAGGGGTGTGAAGGGACCCTGCCCCTCAAAGGTGCACTGGGCAGCACAGCCTGGAGGAGTTCAGTAGGTGGAAACTGGACAACTAATTCAGGACATCACTGTGGAGAAGTTTGGCATCAGAACATTTTCACTGGTGGCCTGCACACTGCTACTAAACTTCAGTCCCGTGGGGGTTATGATATGGGATGTATTCTAAATAACCATGGACTGGGGGTTTCTATTCTGTGTAACCATGAACTGTGGGGTTTGTGTTTGAGGCAGGGACCCTCAACATCACAGCACTGTTTGTGATCACAAACATACACCAATCCCAACGTGGGGAGCTGCATTCCCCACCTTTTCACCTCTCAGTAGAGCTTCTAACCCAGCTCACAAACTGTTTCAGCCTCTGCAGGAATTTATTGCTGCTTATGCGCTCCTGGACTCTTTCAGAGTAGCTCTGCTCCTTCCATATGCCTTTATTTTTCTTCACAGCCTTTAACTCAGCCCGGAGGAGCCTTTTGTGCAGTTTCCAGTAGAGGCGGGAGTGGTGAGGCAGCCCCTCAATCCGGGCTGCTCTGGCCAGCCCTTGGCTCAGGAGCTCTTCGTTCAAGCACATGCTGAAAAATCCACCCTAGAAAAACCACAATAAATAGATATTCACCATTGAAACAGGGTTATTTGGGGTTTGGGGTGAACTCCCTCAGAGTTACAAGCTTTACTCATGGCTGTATCTGCACTTTGGCAGGAGAAGTTAGAAGTGAAGAGGAATCCAGGTGACCTCAAACCCAACTCCAGTGTGAGGGTGGGCAGGGCCTGGCACAGGGTGCCCAGAGCAGCTGTGGCTGCCCCTGCATCCCGGGCAGTGTCCGAGGCCAGGCTGGACATTGGGGCTGGGAGCACCTGGAATAGTGGAGGGTGTCCCTGCCCATGGGCTGGGACTGGATGGTCTAAGTCCCTTCCAACCCAAACCATGCTGTGATTCTATAATGCAAGGGATTTGTGAGGGAACACTGGATAACAAACATTAGGCTAATCAGAACTACAGATGCCTTTTTGGCACTGGCAGAGAAACACATTCCTGCCATGAATCAGTCTGAAAAACTACTGCTCCTGCAATCAGATTTGCAAATGCAACATTTAAAATTCACACCAAGGATGATAAATCATAAACAATAGCATTTGTTAAAGGCACTGAGAGAACTGTGTGACTACAGTCACATCTAAAGCTGCAGACAAGAGCCAGTGTTTGTGTCTCCTTACCTTATGGACTAGGACGAGGCAGTCCAGGGCCGAGCTGTCCCTCCCCAGGAGCTGGAACCACAGGGGCTGTTTGGGGAGCAGCTCCCGCTGCAGCCAGGCTGTGCCACCTGCAGCCAGCTCCACCCCAGCCAGGCGGATCAGCAGGAGCCCCTCTGGCTGCCCTGCAAGGGAAAGGGACACATGTGCTGCTGGGGCACAGCTCAGCCTTGCACAGACCCTCAGCTGCTGGGAATGAAT
This sequence comes from Geospiza fortis, assembly GCF_000277835.1. Taxonomy (NCBI): domain Eukaryota; kingdom Metazoa; phylum Chordata; class Aves; order Passeriformes; family Thraupidae; genus Geospiza; species Geospiza fortis. Next base: position 11,206,471 of record NW_005054309.1, on the reverse strand, counting down.
TGATTCCTGTGGACTAAAAGAATCCCTTTGAGTTCCTCAAAGCAAACAGGAATTTGGTCTCATTTCTTCTTCAGGGAAAAAAAATTATATCAATTCAAGGCTGCCTAATTCATAATTTGGTTTATTGTGCATGCAAAGAAAAAGATCTGTTCCCACTCTCAGTCCCTATCTTTCATCCACAGGGGCAGAAGCATCAGCACCTGCTGGTGTTTGCACGGCCAGTGTGAGCCATGGACTTGATGGACAGTTTGTTTCTGACAGAAAAACTGTCCCCAAAAAATGGTGTCTGCAAAGAAAAGCACAATCCCAACAGAGGCTTTTTGCCAGGAATGAGATGAGCTGTGCAAGCTCTGAGTGCTTGCTTCTCACACACTGCCTGAGTGCTTACTTCTGCTGCTGGAAAATATCATGGTAACTGTAAGGATTAACACAAATACTGTAGTGACAAACTCTCTGTCTCCTCATGTCTTTTATTTCCCAGTTTCCCACTTGCAAAGCACAGAAAGACCAAAAGGCAGCTCTGGAAATGTGCCTCAGCCCTTCCTCTCAAGCTTGCAGCCACTCTAAGAGCAGCACATTTCATTTCTGCCCTTGCTCTTCACACTCTTTTCCTCATTACTCACATTTTCTCTGGATGGCTGAGATGAAAGGAATGCTGATGGGAATGTGCTCAACTTCCAGGCCCTTCTCTGTGATGTGATGTAATTTCCCTCTCAATTTCACATTCTTTTCTACAAACTCCACAGGTATTTCCAAAGGATTTGTGAATTTCGTTGTCTATTAATGGAAGGAAGAGAAAGACAAAATTTTAAGAAAAAATACAGAGCAGTTACAGCCACATTATATCCAACGTCTCAAAATAGTTTGGGAAATTTCACCTCTATCATTACACACCATGGGCAAGTAAATATAGATATATATTTAATAGTGATCAGCTGCAGAAGCTGTGCCAGCCTCTTCCACACTTACCATTTTCCCTGTTTTACGGGACTTGCGACGTCGGCACAGACATAAAAGCCAGGTTTAGAGAAAGAACAGAAACTGCCATTTTTTGAGCAATGCCTATTGAAGTTCATTTGATTCCCCGAGAAAAGAGTGTTTTAGAAGCAGCCTGAATGGGGCTGGGAGAGGGGTGAAAGGAAGTCAGAGGACAGACACGCTGAAAACAAAGGCGGAGCAGGCAGGGCAGAAACAACCCCGCCTTTCATGCCGGAGGAAACCAGGAGAGGGACAAAGGCAGGTGAACAGCTCTGAGAAGATCACAAGAAGATTAAATTTGATACTACAGCCTGGGAGGATCCAAAGGGGATGGTTATGTGATCACACAGGAAAACCAAGCTGAGCAGTAGCAAAGACTTGGGCTGTGGCACAGGAATGGAGCAGCCACAGGTCTGGGGTGAGGCAGGACGCATGAGACCCCAAAAAATTAAGACCCCAGAAATTTCAGACACTGAGGTCTCACTGTAAGAGGCCTTAGCAGAGCACTGACCTACAGAGCTGTGAAACCCACTGAGCACTGCTGTACAACTGCTGGGAAATAAACCCCCAAAACACCATAACTAAAGCTGTGCCTCCTGTGTGCTATTTATTCTGCAAACCTCCCCCTCTGCGGCCCACAGGGCCTCCCACTGGGAACGTGGGAATTTGGGACCTTGCAGGCAGGAAACCTGGAGGGTTTTAGGAACAAAAGTTGTTCAAAGCTGATCTCATTTGCTCCACCAGCCAGGTTAATGCATTCACAGGCCCTTGCGTCAAAACCAACCAAAAAAAAAAGACAGAGAAAAAGCATTCTGGCAACATTTGTAGTTCAGGTTTTCTGGTAGGATGTTTACACCACACAAATGTTCTCTTGTATCACTTTGAATTGTGCAGGGGGAAGATGAAGGTAACTGTGATTTTTGAAGCAGCTGGAACCCTGTGGGAGCACGGTGGCTCCTGCTCGTGGAGCTTCTCCAGGAGTGAGCAGTGTGGTGTTAGCCCAGTGTGCCCTGACCATCCTGGCAGCGAGGGGAGGTTTGTGTGACGTTTAAAACCATTCAGAAGCAGTTCTGCGTGTGGAAGGACAGAGAATACTTGAGGCAAGAGGCTGTTTCAGCTGTGTTTAGACAAGGGAGGGTGCTCGAGCTGCAGTGGGACAGGCAAAGGGGTCACCACTCCCCCCAGGGGCCTCAGGAACAGGCGAGAACAAGGCACCCGCGGAGATGCCACAGGACAGCGATATCGAGCCCCTCAGGATCTGAATCAAACACTGCTGGCTTTTTTTCACTTGTTAATCAGTAGCTGTAGCAGGACCGTTATGATTAAGCAACCGCATTGTGAACCTTGCACGCTTGGCTAATCTTTAGTTTTAAGGAAAAGGGAAGACAATGCCAAGATGAATGGGCTGTCTGGGCGGGAGCCACCAGCCGAGGAGGCAGCCGGGCTGAGCCGTTAGGGGAAAAGGCAATTCCAGCAGGGGGACAGCGCGACCGCTGACCACTGACCACCGACCACTGAGCACTGACCGCTGAGCACCGGGGCCAAAGGGACCCCGCGCTCCGGCGGAGGGAAGGGCTGGGGCTGATCAGCACGAGAAACCACACACACAGCTGACACAGAGGGGCCGAGTGCGAACTGACAGAAAAGTCACGGAATTTGTAAGCAGTGAATGCTGATGGTTTGTTAAAATATATAAATAATGTCAAGTACTGAGGAGTGGTCAGCCTTTCGCGGGAGCCTCCAGAACAAAACACGGGCATGCTTTGGCGGTCCCACCGGAACAGCCCCGGGCGGGAGAGCCACGGCCGTGGGGCAGGGCCGGGCACGGCACGGCAC
>NW_005054309.1:11194346-11202948 GCF_000277835.1 Geospiza fortis | reverse complement strand
TCGGAGCCGCCGCCGCCCCGCTCCGACATCGCGGCGTGCCGAGCGCCCCCGCGGGAGCCGGGAACGAACAGCGCCCGGTGCCGCCGTGCCACGGAGCCGGGGAACGAACAGCGCCCGGTGCCACTGTGCTACGGAGTGACACCGGCCCCGAGCAGCCCCGGCCGGGACACTGCCAGGGATCCAGGGGCAGCCCCAGCTGCTCTGGGAATCCCATCCCAGGCAGGAATTCCCAATTCCCAATCTCCCATTCATCCTGCCCTCTGGCAGTGGGAGCCATTCCCTGGGTCCTGTCCCTCCATCCCTTGTCCCCAGTCCCTCTGCAGCTCTCCTGGAGCCCCTTCAGGCCCTGCCACGGCTCTGAGCTCTCCCTGGAGCTTCTCCTCTCCAGGCTGAACTCTGCATTGAGCTCCTCAAACCTGTACCACACCTCCTCCAACCCTTCAGATGTTCCTTTCTTCTTGGCATTTCAAATTTGTTTGGTTTGTTATTCTTGTTGGTTTGGAGTTTGTTGTTTGTTTGGTTTTTTAATGCTAAAGTTCGTACGAATTCTAATGTCAAAAATAAAAACCACTTTTGAACCGAGTTGGTAGAAAAAAAGTAGCAAGATCAAAATTTTATGGGTGCTCTTCAGCAGCCTGCTAAGGGGCTGGCACAGCAGCAACATTTCCAACTTCCAAAATAGGTACTTAAATTAAAAGCACTAATCCATAACTTGTTTTACCAGTTTGAAAAAAGGACACAGTTATTTATTTAAGGTAACATATCTATTCCTACCCATTTGGAGTTGATGTGCAATTTTGATATTGTTGATAATCTAATTATTGATTGAGTTAATCCTTAACCCATCTTTATAAGTGACAAGTTTCACTGGCACCTTTAGAAATAGTGAAAAAATTTTGCAAAGTAAAACCCAAATCTAATGCACAGCAAATTTAATTTATCAGCTTCGCACTTGAAGTTTTTCCTCCCAATCAGAAAAGTTGAAACAACCCCTCTAGGTATGCAAGATGTAATTCAATAAGCAGCCCATGGTTCCAGAGGGGATACGGAACTGAAGTGCCTCACAGAGTTAATGCAGTGGAGCTGGTGGGACAGGGACTGAAAGCAGCAGACATAAATCTGATACATTTTTACGTTTTGTTCTTATGCAGAGGGGAAACTGGAAGACACGGGGCTTGGGCAGTAAAATCCATGTGATTTCACTTGGCACGAGTGGTTTTGCTGTGCTTGAAGCCAACTGTGAGGTGTGTTCCTCGAGGGAGGGGACAGAGAACAGGAGGCAGTGTCCAGTGAAGCACAAGGTCACAGTGTCCTCTGCCAGTCCCCTCCGTACCCCTGATGCCAAGGAGACCCTTTGTACACCCACCCACTCACCCCCAAGCATTCCAGAGGTGGTATTGGGTTACTTTTCCTCAAAACACACCGCAGCAGAAGATCCCAAACCCCTCCCGGCCCAGTCCCTCAAATATTGACAAGAAACGTGGCAGGTGACCTCGTGCACCTTTGCAAGGGATGTTTAATAGTTTTCCTTTTTAATACCAATGTTCCACATACACCCAGCGGGGTCCGAGTGCCTCTCCAGCACCTGTGGGTCCCTAAGGCACTCAGGAGGGAGCTCAGTGAGACAAATCCAGCGGGGATGTTTCCACCACATGGCACCAGCAGTGAATTCTGCAGCAGCTCTGCCACAGGACTGTGCCTGTTGGATTGGATTGATGTGAGGGCGAGTCCTGCACCAGCTCCCTGGGAATTTGGCACCTTTGTCATCACCACCTCACTCTTCTCACCCTGCCTGGGGGAACTCTTGGTGCTCCCACTGCTTTTGAGAATGAATATTCAAATTTTAGTAATACACTTTGGAAAACCAATGGATTGGTCTTCCCCTATCAACTCACCCCTTCCAAAGGCCCATGTGCCCTCCCTTGGGAAGCACCTCCAGCTCCAGCTGCAGGACTCAAGGCTCAGAGGATTGTGCGTTATTCCAGCCCTACCTTACAGCATTTCGCCATCAAGAAATTACCTTGAACGTAAATCAAACTGCCTTGAAACAGCGGAAATAAATTAAACAAATGTAATTTGCTTATAAAAATAGTTTCTTATAAATCTTTAAAGCTTATAAAAGCCAGAAAATACATTTAAAAGAATCTCCGGAACATTTCATCCTTTGAGGCGCGATTACAGTTCAGAAAGTGAGAAGCAAAGCCCACAGACATCTCACACTGATCTTCCCACAAGGAATTCCACAGTACCATGCTTAACCTCCAAGTCAGAATGCCTTGGGCATCCTTTCCTGGCTCAGCTGCCCTGTCAGATCATTTCTGTGTGAAAATAAAAGCTGGCACTCAGCTGGCAATGCTGCTGCCTCTACAGCCATGGCACCAGGAGCTTTCCCAGAGGTGCCCTATGGAACCAGCTGCTCTGGAGTCAGGGGTAAGCATGGGGCACGGAGGTGCTGCTTTGGCCATTCCTTTCTGAACTGCTGTGCTGTGGGGAGGGCAGTGGTGCCACACACAGCCCTGCCTCGGCCACGCAGATCTGGCGTGGCACAGAACACCGAGATTCCGGGGTGCTGATTATGGGGTACGTCTTTGTAATAAAACTAAAACCACCTTGCTGGTCCATCCAACACCTAAGTGCATCAATTGCTCCTCTTGCACTTCCACGAAGACTGTCCTTCGTCCTGCAGCTTTTTGAATTTTGGTCCAAGGAAGAACCACCAGGCAAAGCCCAGGATGACGCAGATGACGGACTCCACGTAGTACCCGTCCAGGGCGGTCACACAGGAGCCCCCAGCTGCTGTGCACAGCTGAAACAGAGCACAGGGAATGCACTGAGCACACAGCACTGCAGAGCTGTCTCCCTGCTCCTGGGCAGGACTAAATGGAGTTCTTTACTCTTTGTTTCCTATGCAGTTGGTCAGAGAGGCTTTTGAGCTTATCAGCAGCGTGAAAAGTAACAAAGTACCAAACCTGCCCTAAACATGTGGGAAATGGAGCACATCAGCCCAAAGGGCAAACTCCAGCAAACAGGCACAGCCCCGCTGTCCGTGCTGGCCTGCAGGTGCAACCACTGCTCCCAACCTCACAGAGAAAGATGATTTTTTTTCTCTAGCCATCCATGTTGTGGACTCCCCAGACCTGGAAATGTCCAAGGCCAGGTTGGACAGGGCTGGGAGCAAGCTGGGATAGTGGAAGGTGTCCTTGCCCATGGCAGGGGCTGGCACTGGATGGGCTTTTAGGTCCTTCCAATCCAAACCATCCCATGATTCTGTGTCTAGGAGAAACACACCCAGGATGGTTTTGAACTGGAAGACAAAGCCCCAGCATTCACAGGGTGATTGTACAGCCCAGGATTGTTTCTGCTATTGTTTGGCTTTCAACGCTGCTCTAATCCCAGGATTAATCAACTCTCTGAGCTGAGGCTCTGCCAGCATGTTCATTATTCTGAGACATGTCAAAATCAGATTAGGAATAAGAAGGGAGTGGTGGTGGTGGTGGAATGTCACCAACCAGGAGGATCTGAGAAAAGATCAGAGGAGTGAGGCGAAGGAGAAGGGACTCAAGCTCAGTAGAGGCTGAGACACAAGCAATCTAATTAGTGACAGGCTAATGAGCAAGAGGCTGGGAAAGCATCTGCTGCAGAAGCAGTTTCCCCTCTGCACCAACAAAAACTGCAACTCCAGTTCAGACAAGTAATGATGGACTCCAGAACACTTTGATCATTTAGAGAACCTCCACATCCTAGAGCATCCTGGCATTCAGGAGGGAAATAAATCTCAGTCATAAGCACAGAAAAAAAACAACCCCCAAACATTTCTACTCTTCAGCCATGTCAAATGTCTCATTTGCTGTGAGGAGGTGAATTTGAAATGTTGCTTTCCCAGCAGTTTTGTGTCCTGTTGTTTGATCTGTGTACAGCAAGTTCTTTGTTCTCTTCCACAAGGCTCCCAGAACTGGGCAGGCAGCCAGTCCCACTTGATTTCATGGGGAAAGTGGACACCAAAATCAGAGAGCAGAGCAGCATCTTGGAGAAGGTATCAAGGCAGGCAGATAAGAACCCTCCAGGGAGACAGGAGGAAGAAAAACCTACCACAGAAATGGAGGGCCTTGGGGAGGGACAGAGAGCCTGCCAAGGACAGAGCCCCTGACTCAAACCACACCTACAGGCTCCTCACACTGCACAGAATGTGGCACCAGTCTGCTGCTTCTCCTCCAGGTAGCATGGGGACAAAGGGCTCACTACTCTGCAGCTGCAAACCCTGGGTAAGGGGTGCTTATACTAAGTGTACAGGTGCTAACAGCCTGGATTTTATCAGACAGGAGAATGAGCTCCATCAGTGGGAATTTGTGAGCACAAGCTGTACATTGTGAAGGTTCCCAAAGGAAGCCATTTAACTGAGCCATTGAGCAGAGACCCCCCAGCCCCAGGCTCACCTCTGTGGCCGCTGCAGTGGCACAGGTGTGGCCCTGGGCCCCGGCACACTCCTTCACTGTGAGGGGGTCCACCAGCCACAGGGCCACCGTGGAGGGCCAGTTGCCGCCCAGGTTGGAGACGGTGTTGAGCAGGGTCATGTAGGTGCCCCCGATGAGCGGGTCGCTGACCTTGGCGTTGAAGGCCATGATGGCCACGTACATGCTGTACAGGGTGATCTGGGGACACACAGACACACACACAGACAGGACTGAAACCCCCAGCACAACCCTGCTGAGAGCTCCCCTGAGCTCAGCAGCACGGACTGGAAAATGATCCCAGCAGCAGCAGCAGCAGCAGTTCCTCCTGCAGCCTGTCCCTGTGCTAACTCGGGGAGTGGCCCTGCTGCTCGTCTCAAGTCATGCTGCAACAGACCCAGCCTCACATGCACTGGCACGACTTGGGTTAGCAAACTGAAATACAATCAGCCAGCTAAAACAGCACCTAAACACAACCCTTCTGCACTTAAAAATCACCTCTCAAGGCCCTGCATTCCAGCTCTGATCCATAGACCACACTGTATCAGGTGCTTGTTTCCCAAGTCTTTGGAACAGATCCATTATGATGTTCCTCCAAAAAGTGAGCTTTTTTCCTAGGACCAGGATCACATAACTTTGTTTGCACAACCATCAGTATGCCTACCAAGCTCAGGCACAGTTCTGGGGCTTCTCCGGCTCCTCTGTGCTTTTGAGCTTCTGGGTCTGGGGAAAAAGGAATCTGGGGAACTACAGCAGACATGGAGAATTCAAAGTAGCTCCCAGATGATGTCCAATGGAGCACAGGGAATAGGGAGGAATAACACTGGCAAGAGTTTTAGAAGTCAGTCCTGCCACACAGCACAGGTCAGGCTTGGAGGGATTCCAGTGTGACCCAGGACAAGACAGGGAACAGCATTTCCCCTCCCCACACTGAGACTGTTACCTGGTGTAGAGCATAGCTCAGCACCACCACAGCATAGTAGTAGACAGGAAATCCTCCTTCATGCTTTACTTTAGGAGCCCACCACACCAGGAAAGCGAATTCCAGGCCAAGCAGCAATCTGGAGGGATGAGAAAGATGATTTGTCATTCCAAGTAATTCTTCCCATGTGGTTCCTCAACACAAAGCAACCACTGAACAACCACAGAGAGTACATTAAAATAGTTTAGATCTGAATAGTTACACTTATTTCTATCTCAGAATTAGGTATCAAATATTTGACAAGCAGTGACATTGTTAATTAGGAACAGGAGAGCACTGCTCCAATGCAGCTGTACATGCACATCCCATGCTTCCACACAGTGACACTGCATGAACCAGATAGTTCAACTCACTGTGACAATCCTGACACACTTCTTTGGACCTGGAAGTCAGAGAGTTACACACAAAACCCTACAGGTGATCTGAACACACAAACTGAGCGCACATATTACTGTGTTCCACTAAAATGAGGCTTTACCTGTAAGGCATTGCTTTGTAGAAGGTGTTCAGGGGCTGGGGGCCCGCTGTGTATTTGCTGATAACCAGAGGCAAGATGATCTGCAGAGGAACCATTGGAACTGCCAGCAGAGCCAGGTGCTCCTTGGGGACTCCCTCCTCCACCAGTTTGAGTCCTGTTACAGCATCTGCTGCTGAAAACCCAATCTGCAATGTCAGGGAGACAAAATAAGCTGAGGAGAACAGCAAGTTTGGCTAGAAATTCAATTTACTCCCTATCACGTAAATTGAGAAATGGGATACAGAACACACTGTCACTGAAGTCACTTCTGCCCCGATTTGATTTCCAGATTAGTTCTGCATGTTCTACACTTGACCACTCTTTACTGTCATCACAGCCAAAGCTATTCCAGGCACATTAAGTAGCACTGCCATTCATTCCTGTGCCTTCCCTGCTGCTGGCATCCTCAGTGTCCAACTAGCAGCCATGGAAACCCAGCTCGGACAGAGCTGGAGATTCTGAGCTAAAAACAAACATTTTCTGCCCTTTTAACTGCAGGCTACACAGCCTGTTTAAAAATGTACTTTAATACCACATTGCCACCAAACTTCTCTTCAATGCTTGTGTCAAACACAAAAGCTCTCACAAAGCTTTTCTGCTGCACAGCCCTGCTCAGCACAATGAGATAACCCATTCTGCTTGAATTTCATGTGAAAATTCACAACTCTTGTGACAGCCAACAGCAAAACTAAGTTACATTCCGGGGACTCAGCAGCCTTCCAGACTCTGATGCCAGCATTTAACAATTCTTAAATCTATTTACTTACTTTTGAAGTGAGGATCAAGAGACAGAAAGTAAGAACTGCTGGCATCTTGATTATTGAGAATAGCAGCCTGTATGTGTCAGTGATGCCTTTTGTTTCTTCCTTTGCTGGTATTAGCTCCTCGTTTTCCTTTTTCAAAAAGGCAACCAATGTAGTGGTAACTAAGAAGACAGCTCCCCAGAAAAATAGGAAATCTAGAGGTGAAAATAAAATAAAAATTTCTTTGTAGCAGCCATGATTGACAGTTGTAGAATATAAACCTAATAATCAAAGTGGAATAAAAACAAGCAGCAAATGCAAACCACAAGCACAGAGCTACATACAGTGAGTGACACAGCTCTGCCCTCCTCTGCAAGGAGGTGTTTGCTGGAGCAAACCAGGTCACCTCCCTGCTGCTTGGTGGGTTATTGCCACAGAGAGCATGTTGGAGGAGGAACAGAGGCAAAAATGAACGTGTTGAAGGATTACTCACACAACCACTACAGGCTGATAAAGGAGGAAAACCACATGTAATAGAAAACAGGGAAGAACCTCCAGAGGCAGAACTCTTTGCCAGCTCCTCCCTTACCCTGCAGTCAGGGAACCACTGTGTGCCTCAGCTCTACAGCCCTATCTAATATCCATCTCCCACCTGTAGGAAACAGGCATTTAGGAGGGTGAAGATGGCCCAAGGAAAGTTTTTACAGAGTTGTAAGGAGTCCTCAGATTTGTCTGGCCGAAGTGGATCCTTGGCAGCATTCCAGTGCTCTGCTTTAAGCAGATCAGTATCTGCTAAATCGTGGATGTGGGGCAGGAAAAACCCACCAAGAGAGTACTTTCTGATTGAGTGAATGGCCAGTTCAAGAGCATCCTATCCTGTGCCTCTATGACAGGGGCAGGAAAGAACTCAGCCTGTGCAGGGGGTAGGACAGAAGCAGCTTTTATTCTTCCTGGTCAGGAGCAGCCCCAGCAGCCTCCAGGAAACCCAGCCGGAGCAGTGAGGGCTGGTGAAAGGGCAGAGACAAAGGTTTGATCAATCATTGCCTGCTTCTCCTGCACAGCAGGGAAGGAAACGTGCAAGGACTGCTCCAGGTGTGTCCCACCATTCCCAAGGTAACAGAAAAAAGGCTCCTCACATCATTTCTACTACTTTTCCTTTTCCTGAAATAAACATGACCTCACAAGCAACGCTGTCAGATTGCTCTCTCTTAAAAACACAAGGTGCCCTGAGCAGACATTCTCAAGGAAAGATGCATTTTCTGAGAGTCTCACTAATCATAGCTGCTGGCTACAAAGGATGTAGAGGAGCAGTTCTCTAATAATAACCCTGAGCATTATCACTGCAGTGAGAGACACACAGTGCAAGGATGGGGATAGAAATAGCTCTGAGCATCATCACATGAGTGCTCCTGATCAGGCCAGCCCTGTCAGCTGCAGCACAGCACTGCAGGGGCTGCATCAGCAACAAAGCAAAGCAAGAAAAAAGAAAAAACCCACCATATATATATATATAGAGAGAGAGAGCAGTTCAGACAAGAAAAACTGGGTTTTTTGAGGCTGTAGGCCGTTTACACAAAAATAAGGTACATTTCCTTTCAAATGCAAGGAACCTCACTAGCAGGCTACAAGCAGAAGAACTCTGAAATTAGAGTTTACATAAGGGATTTCAAGGACAAACTTTCTGGTCCCACCACTGCTGCTTCCCCCATCCCTATTTTGTTTCTGCAGCCACACTGCTAGTAACAAAACAAACCACTGAGACAGGGCAAGACAAGTTTTTGAACTAGATCAGAGATGGATCAGGCTGGAAAACAGCCCGAAGAAGGTACCCAGGATCCCCTCCCAGGAGGAGGGGTACTCCACAGTCCCTGGCACAGGTGAGTGGGGGAGGCCTTTAAGGGGCACCTTTGTC
>NW_005054309.1:11191636-11194336 GCF_000277835.1 Geospiza fortis | reverse complement strand
CTTTCCCTGTCCTTCCCTTTCCCTCTCTTCCCCTGGAACAGGCAAACTAGGCAGGAATCACAAACGCAGCCAGGGAGCTTCCCCTGCTTTTAAAAAAATAAAAGTCACCTGAAGAGCAAGTGCTAAATAAACCCCTGGATGTGCCAGGACAATCAGCCCACAGAAGGGTTTTTCCTGTTTCCTTCTCTGGCACTTGAGCCTGACACAGCCCAGCACAGCCTTTGGTTTGGTGAGTTTGATGATGGGTTTACATTTGTCCATATCATTTCCTGAAGTTAATGAGAACGATGAATGCTGCTGCTGCTTCTCAACAACTCCAAGCTGACTCAGGATCACAGAATATCTTCAGTTGGGACGGACCCACAAGGAGCATCCCAACTCCTGGCCTGGCACAGGACGACCCTGGCAGGGCTGTCCAAAGGCTCCTGGAGCTCTGGCAGCCTCGGGGCTGTGCCCATTCCCTGGGGAGCCTGGGCAGTGCCAGCACTCTCTGGGGGAAGAACCTTCCCTGATATCCAAACTAACCTGACCTGCTATCCAAACCAACCCTGACCCAGCTCCTTTGGGGTGCTACCCTCTGGATCATGGAGTGTTGACTTCTTCTTTCCCTGGCACTGGGCTCAGCCTACAACAAAAGTGCTCAGAGATCTGAGCTGGCAGAGAATATTCACCTTTTCCAGCAGTGAAGTTTTCTGCTGCTTTACCTGCCCAAACCTGCTCATGACGAGCCCATTACAGCCAGGGCAAGGACCAGTGAGCCCCTGTGCTCCTTGGTGAGCTGGTTACTCCTGCTGCTCTCAGCTGCTCCAGGGAAACAACAAAATGCCACTCACATGACTGAGAAACAGAAATTTCTTATAGTTTTACCACCTGAAAAACCATATCCTGGCAACTACAGTGTCAGTTATTTGCTGTTCTTACTCCACCCACATCAATACACCAGGGCAGGTTAAGGAAGTGCCATTGGTGCTGTTTGGGTTTGGGGATAATATCTTTTAAAAACAGCACTTTTGTAATAGTAACAAACTCATTTATACAAACAGCCCTGAGGGGAAAAAACCCCAACCAACCAAAACCCTGGGCAGTGAGGGAAGTACAGGCAAGCCAGGCTGTCTGAACAGCAGTGGCTGCAAGTTGCATCAGCAGCAAAGACGTCAGTGTGCACTGCAGTGAGCGGGATGGACACGCCAGCCCAGGAGCTGCACAGCCCCAGGGAAAGCCAGGAACCAGCTGGGACACTTGCAGGGCCACTCTGTGCTCCTTGGCACAGGCCAGGCACGAGGCTGGCAGAGGGAGCAAAGGGGAGGACTGGTTAGCAGTGGTGATTGCTGCAGAGACCAGGCAAGCACAGCAGGTGTGGACACTGCTGTCCTGGTTCATCCCTGAGGAAGGGGCAGGACAGAAGGCAAAGCTCCCCTTCACACAATTCCAGCCTGTTCTGGCATACCTGATCTGAGATGGCACAGGCAAGACAATCAGTGCGAGGGGAGCAGAGACTGAGACCATGGGGAGCTGCTCTTCACCGCCAGGGTCACCCTGAGGCTGCAGCCAGAATGGTGCCCGCATTTCCTGTCCTCACGCAACCTTGCAACCAAACCAGCTGCACTTCAAGCATCGCCAGGGTAACGTCCCTAACATCAACCACCACACAGAACCTTACTGAGAAAAATCCCAAACCCCAGCAATCAGAAACATCCCTCCACTGACAGCCAGTTATGCTTGGATTACCACACTCCATCTAATTCGCTAAAGAGAAAAAGCAAATCCCCCCCTAAAATAAGGCCTTCCTTCAGAAACTGGCTACATGCTCAACCCTGAACAATTTCACTTTTATTCTGTGAAAAATATCATATTGGAAGAATCTTTTTTTTTTGTTCCCCTCTTTCTTTTTCCCACATGGAGACTTTGGCTTGCTTTTCTTAAAGAGTAATCTAGTCCATGGCCATTAAACCAGGAGGAAAAAAAAAAAAGAGTTCCTCCACAGTGCTTAAGTCAGCCAAGATAATGACAAGGCAGGTTTTCCACACACTTTAGCCCAAAAAAAATCTGAAGTACAGTGCATGCAGCAGTGGGCTCTGCCAGCCTCCAAGCAGGCTGTGCTTTCCCACGGGGCAAGGGACAAACCAAACCTGTTTGGTTCCCAGCATCAAACCATAGAGGGGTCCAGGCACAGGGAAGAAGCATCCTGAGGAAAATATAACCATTATAATTAGGAAAAAATCCTTCCCTGGGAGGGTGGGCAGGCCCTGGCACAGGGTGCCCAGAGCAGCTGTGGCTGCCCCTGCATCCCTGGCAGTGCCCAAGGCCAGGCTGGACACCGGGACTGGGAGCACCTGGGGCAGTGGGAGGTGTCCCTGCCGTGGGAATCAATTTGGTCCCCTCCAAAGCAGCGCACTCTGGCTCTGTCCCAGCACACCGGGCTGCACACCCGGCCGTACCTGAGAGGGTGACGATGCCCCGCGGCTGCGGCTCGAAGCGCAGGTACTTGTTGCAGAAGGAGGCGGACTCCAGGGCCAGGAACAGCACGTTTCCCAGGAAGTAGCCGGCCGTCTGCCCCACGGAGTTGCAGGTGGAGGCGTAGCCCACGTTCTCCCGGGACAGCATGGTGAGCGCCCAGCCGTCCACCGCGATGTCCTGCGTGGCCGCCAGGAACTCGAAGAGGAAGAAGGTGACGGTGAGCGCCGCCACGTCGGGGCCGCG
>NW_005054309.1:11190092-11191172 GCF_000277835.1 Geospiza fortis | reverse complement strand
CCCCGCGCGGGCCAGGCGTGGCCGCGCCTCATTGGTGCAACGGGGGTGACGTCATGCATCACAACGCCCCCTGACCCTGATTGACGGGACAGGGGCAGCGGGAGCGGAACCGGGAACGGGAACCGGGATCGGATGCGGATCGGGGATCACTGGAGCGTCTCTGTGCCCAGGAAAGGCTGAAGGAGCTGGGGCTATTCAGCCTCGAGAGGGCCCTCAGCCATGGCTGTCCCTGGGTGCAGGGAGGGTCAGAGCTCTGCTCTGCCCAGGCTCTGCTACGGGGGCTCAGCAATGGCACCGGAGCACGGGCAGGGACTGAGCCCAGGAAGTTCCACCTCGACAAGAGGAAGATCTTTGCTGCGAACACTGTAACAGAGACCAGAAAGGGTGTGGAGTCTCCTTATTGTGGATACTGCAGATCTGTCTGGACACAATCCTGTGCCATGTGCTCTGAGATAACCCTGCTTGAATGCCAATGTAAATAGAACTGTAAAAGAATGACACAAATGAATCCCAAAAAACAACAGACAAGAAACCCCGATTTTGAACAAAACCTGTACATTTCTATCAGCCTCATGTCAGAACTGTTTGGAACCTGACAGCACAATCAGAATTCCTTAACCAGAATTCCTTCATTCCTTCTATTTGCACTGATGCTCAGGGAAAGGCATCAAAACCGCCCCGGGACCTCTCCAGGGGGTTCCACGGCTGCAGTCACGTTCTCCGGTGTCCGCTGGGGAATTCACCCAGCAGGCACAGCAGGTTCAGTGTGCAAGGCCAGGATGGACCTGGTCGATGGAAGGTGTCCGTGCCCACGGCAGGGGGTGGGACGGGATGGGCTTTAAGCTCCCAACCCAAAGCAGCCAGCGATCCCATGGTACCACAGGATGCTCACGCACAAAACCCCACTCACTGCAAAGCTCTGATTGTTTTTACCCCGATAACCGAGCAAAATGCGCTGTCGGAGCCCAAACCCCGCGGGGGTGCGGGGCTCTCGGGCCGTGTCCCCGCCGCGTCCCCGGCCCGCCCCTGACCCCGCCGCCGCTCCTCCCCTTCCGCCGGAGCGGCCGGGCCGCGCGGCGC
>NW_005054309.1:11177946-11189713 GCF_000277835.1 Geospiza fortis | reverse complement strand
CCGCGTGTCCGTGTGGGCCGGGCACAGCGGGGCATGGAGCGAGCCGTGTGCCGCGGGAACTTCCAGCGCTTTCTGATAATGCACCTTCCCACCGAGCTGCCTCCAGCCGCTGCTGTAGCGGGATAAAAGACTTGTTCTGGTTTCTTTATCTAGTTTGGGAAAAGCCGTGCCTCGGGGGGTTCGGGCGCTCGGGTTCTGAGGGCCCGCTTGGTCCCGTGTAAGTTTTCTGACACGCTTTCCCTTGGCCGTGTTCGCAACCTCCCCTCCTGGCCGGGGCTGCTCCTCTCCTCCCTCCTTTCGGCTCCGTATCTCGTTTGTAAGAAGCTGTGCCTCTGGGGGGTTTTTGAGTGTTCGCTTCGTCCCTGTGTGAGTTTTCTGGCCCGTTTTTCCCCGGCCGTGGTCGCAGGCTCCTTTTCTGGCCAGGGCTGCTTGTGCAGCTCCGGTTCTCCTGGCCACGGGGTGTGCAGCTCCGGTTCTCCTGGCCATGGGGTGTGCAGCTCCGGCTCATCCTGCAGAGCTGGAGCAGATTGTGCAGGGCCCGGCTCCCTGCAGCCCACCGACACCTGTCTGTTAAGGCTTCCCTGATAGAAAGATTTGGGGGCTCTTGTCTCGCTCCTGGGGATGGCCTGAGTTTGAGGGAGCTGCTTTCCTGTTATGCTGTGAAATGCGAGTGAGCGTTCTTAGACCTGCTTAATTTCAATACCACAGGGAAACAGTTAAACTCTTGTAAAACCTGTGCTGGCTTGAAAGTGCGAGATCAAGGCTCTTGGTTTAGGCTTGTCCTTACCAGGCGTTACCAGTGTGGGTGAAAGCTCAGGGCCGGGGGCTCGGACAGAGGAACTGCTGCTGCTTTCCAGTACTCCAGCATGGAACTGGTCTGTATGGAAATGTGGTTTATAAATTGCATTAATGACCAATCTGCAAGCATGTGGGTGTGTGAAATGCTGAAAAATCCCCTGATTCTGCACAAGTGGGCTACTAGGAGCTTGCACACTCCGTTTAAGGCACTAGGTAGGTATGTGAGGAACAGGATTTGTGGTGTCTGTGGCTGGTAACCCAAGCCTGGTTCCAGTTCTACCTCAGCTCACCAGAGAACTCGGAATTATTTGTTTTGGATGCAGAAGAACAGCAGTGATGGAAGATTTTGCCCTCCAGTGTTAGCGTGGTGGAGCTGAGGTGGTGGCATGAGGCTGGCAGCACAGCTGGGGTGAGCACACGGCTCAGGTGGCACCTTGGTGCCGTGTGCCGGGTCCGTGGTGTTCAGGTGACTTGTGATTTGAGTTAGCTGAATAGAGACCTTCTTCTCTCAGTGTGCAGAAGGTTTTAGCCCTGTTTTCAGTCCTGCTCTGGGGACAGCAGTGTGGTGCCTCTGCCCCAGGGCCTGGACCGCCTGGGACAGGTGTCAGAGCAGCTCCCACAGGAGCTCTCAAAACCAGCATGTTCTCCAGAATTTTGTGTGAATTGACCAGAAGACAAGGAGCTCTAGCTCTACCTGTACTGAGGGGAAAAGGAGCTTTCATTAGAGGCTGTCAGCCGCCAGCAGGAGGGGGTGCTGGCTCCAGCAGCCCCGTCTGTCCCTGCGGGAGCTGGGCTGTCTGGTGTCCTCTAAATCAGCTGGCACACCCTGGTGTGCAGAGCTCAGCTGCCGTGCTGGCTGCGCACGAACAGCATCTGTTCCTTTTGGGATTTCATCAAGTGAAGTTTCCCGTGGTAAATGGGGGTTGAAAACCCCTAGCCTTGCAACTGTGCCTTTCAATAAGTAAAGCCCGGTCCTGTGATGACTTTTCTGCCCTTTTTCCTTTCCTCTTTTTGCCTGTGATTTATGGTGGTGTACATTGGGCTCTCTTAGTCCTGAACCCCCTTACAGTTCTACTTGTCTAGGGAGTTCAGAGGAGTCTGGATTGCTGTCCTGCCTCTGCTGGGGTCTGAGGGAGGTGCAGGTTCAGGACACAGACCAACTTATGCTGCTTTAACAGTGCTCCTCAAGCTACTCCTGATCTAACTTCAGGCTCTTTCTGTTTTCACTCTCCTGTCTCCCCCATAACTGTTGCTCATGCCCCCATTAACCACACCTGCCTGCCCAAAGCATCTCAGGGTAGGGCACTGAAGACCAGATTTATTTATTTATTAGCTACAGATGTGGATGCCTGGCTATCAGTCCAGCTGAGCTGACACCAACAGTAACTTCTGTTTAGTCTTTCTTTGGTGAAGGGGCTGCAGAGCTCTGGCCCTAAATGACACAACCTACTGCTCCTGAAACAGTTAAAGGCTTGAAATAAAAACATAGCACTGCCAGGAATAGTGTTTTCCCCAAGATGGGCTCAGGAAAGCACAAGGATGTTGGGGGTCTGTCTGTCAAGAGCTGCTAATTTAGAAATTGCCGGGTGAAATGCCCAGAATCACTGTAAAAGTGATTCCCTCCCTGCACTGGAAGGGAGGACAGCTCTGGTGAGGCTGCTAAAGTCTGCTCTCTTCCAGCATGTGTACTTTTTGTTGTGTAACCCAGGACTAAATGTCATTACGAGCTCCCCATCAGGCAACTTGGCTGCCAGCTGAAGGGCAAAAATTAAATATCTGAGTTTAACCCGGATTTAGGCTTTTGAGAGATTTAGCACTATTTTTCCCCCACTTATGTCCTTTAATTAAGATAAAACCTCTTGCAGCTGGTGTGAACTTTGGACGTTTCCAGTGTGTTTGTTGGGAGGCTGTGTCCCAGCAGGATGATGCTCTCCAGAGTCACCTGTGGCTGCTCTGGGCTGAATTCGTGCCCCAGGTGGACATGGCTGAGCAGCAGTGATGGGAGCACAGACAAATCCTGGGTTGGAAGTGCTGCTGCCTGGTCCAAACCAGCAGAACCACTCCAACCTGCTGTCAGTAAAACTTGAAGCTCCAAGGTGTTTGGAGGCAGCGTTTGCCAAAGTAAAACCCTTCCCAGTTTGTCCTTCACCCAGCTGCATTGGCATGGACAGGGTAAGCTTTAAGTCAGGGGAAGAACACCTTGAGAGAAGTCAATTCTTTAGGCAGCAGATTTTTGGTGTTGGAGCATGGCTGTTGATTCTTCCTTGGAGGTGCTCTGATAAGGACACTTCCATGGAATAGCTGCTCTCCCCACAAGTTTGTTTAATGAGGAAACTGGGCCTTGTGTACTTTAGCGCTCTTTCAGATTTGGCTGAAGTTGGCCAGGCAGTTCAGGCGTGAGGGGCTCAGAGGGAACCACTGCTTTGTTCTGATGTGCAGTCTGCTCAAATGCTGCGCTCAAAATGTGTTGGTTGTTTTTTTTTTTAATCATTTAGCAGGGACATTTGTTCTCAATTTCCCCTTTTTATTCTCTCCAGGAGGTAATGTCAAGTGAAGTTCAGCATATGAGCCAGCATGACGGGGGGAAAACATTTTTTGTTTGATTTTGTGCCTGAGAAAAGGGCTGTTGCTCTCAGTTCTCATGGGCTGTGCTGGGGTTCATGTGGAACTGGCAAATGGAAAGAGATGGAGAGGCTGCAGATGGTGATCAGGGCGTATGAGCTCTTGCTTGTGGAAAGCTCTGCCTTCATTAGATCATTAGCATTTTTCTTCCCTAATTTGTGCCCTGTTTGGTTTGGGGGATGGGGATGTCTGTGTGTCTGCTTGGGGTGGATGTTCTGTGCTGGTGCCCAGCACCTTTATCTTGCCAGTGCCTCAACTGGTCCTTATAATCGTGAAGATTTTTTTTTTCTTTTTTTGCATTTTGAAGTTTCTTGGCCGGTCTTTGTCATTTTTATCATAAATTAGCATAGCTAATTAGCAAAGCCTTGCACATGTTAGTTGTTAAAGAGATCTGGCTTAGTCAATGGGCTGTCAGTGTAAAGCCAGAGAAGGTTTAGGCTGGATATCATGAGACATTTCCTGGCAGAAACGTTTGTAAAGCATCCAGGGGGGCTGCCCAGGGTAGTGGCGGGGTCACCATCCCTGAGAGGGCTCTTAAAATACATGCAAGCAGCACTTGAGGGCACAGTTCAGTGGTGACAGGGTGGTGGGGTTGGGCGGACAGCTGGACTCTGCCCACTCAAAGAGGCCTTTTCCAGCCTCGTGTCTCGGTGGTTCCATGGGACTGCTGGGTGGGTGTGGGTGACTCTGTGATTTCTGACACTGCTGGCAGCCCGAGAACGCCGGGGCAGAGCCCAAGGATGGGCAGCACCACTACGAGGGCGCCGTGGTGATCCTGGACGCGGGCGCGCAGTACGGCAAGGTCATCGACCGCCGCGTGCGCGAGCTCTTCGTGCAGTCCGAGATCTTCCCGCTGGAGACGCCGGCCTTCGCCATCCGTGAGCAGGTTGTCAGGTACGTCTGCCCTTCCCTGGCCCTTCCCTGCCATTCCCTGCTCTCTGCTCTGTGCTCACCTCCTCGGCCCTTCCCTGCTTTCTCTTCCATCCTCACCTCCTGGGCAGTAGCTCTAATGTTGCAATAAAGCACACAGAACTCCATTTCTTCGCATAGGAAAAGCCAATTCGTTATTCACGTAACTCATTTTATGTAGTTTTCACAGACCTTGTGTCCAGCTCCAAGTGCCTGGTAGTTTTCTTGCCCAATTCATTGGTTCAAAGGTGTTTTTCTGTGTGCATGCTAAGATTCTTTTTTCATCTCAGCATTTAGATTTTTCTAAGATTCTCTCTTCACCTAGGTGTTTACATTTTTCTTTGTGAATTTTTATGGGACAGATCTGTTATTACAGGTGCAACCTATTTTTCTTACTAGAATAGGTTGTTGTGCTAACTGCTTCTTATTTCTTTGATTCTTTGGGAACTTACAAGCCAGCTGGTTAGCTACACTTAGAAGAAGCAACAGGCTTAAGCCCTGATTTTATAAAGCCTTTCTTTTATAATATCTCTGCCTGTATACAACACTCTAATGCCAATGGTGTGAATGATTTCATCTGAGCATGGCCACAGGAACGCCTGAGCTGTGCTGGGGACACTTGGGCAGAGATCCATCTTGCACATTTGTTTCTCCATGCCTTTTTGGACATTTGTTTCCTAATGTCATTTTGATAATTTCAATTGCAGAGCATCATTCAGGAGGCTGCATTTTAACTATCTGCCAAAACGTAGATGATTTTGCTGTTTTACCTGCTGAATTTTTTGTGGGCTTCTAAAATTTTTTTTACTTTACTTTTTTTTTAATTAAACTAAGATGGACAGTGAAGGTATTGTGGTAAATTGTGCCAGATGTTCCTGGGAAGCAGCTAAAAAAATCCCTAATTTACACTGCCACTCATTGTTTGCAGCGAAGAAAGGTCTCACAATTACTTGGTAGTTTGTACATTAATTTTTCATGTTTTGTTAGGCTTTCTAGGATACACATCTCTTCTGTGTGTGGAGAATAAATGCCCTGAAGTCTACAAATCACCAAAGATTTGTACTTACTTGTCAGTTTGGTACAAATCCAGAAATGTGGTGCACATGGGATTTTGGTTGTGCTCTGTAACAGATAACACAGTACTGCAGAAGTGCATTTTTCCAATCAGTGATAATTAGTGAAGCAGTAAATAGTTTGTGTTGATGCAGGTTTGCAGTGGGAAGAATTCAGAACAGCTGAAAAGTTTTTCAGAGTATTGGGATTAGACCTGTGGGAGTTGTCATTGCAAATAATTGCTTTCCGAAATGTGGCAGAGCCTCTTCCCCCCAGGTCACTTCCCAAGGTTAGGGTGGTGGTTTCAGGTCACCCTGGCTGGTCAATAACTGTGTGTGTGTCCACAAAACCTGTTTGTGTCCAGTGTCAGTCAGCAAGCCCAACAGATCAACAGCTGTGGCCACTGTCAGACTGAGTCTGTGGTTTCACTGCAGGCTTTGGTGCATATTCCATGTCCTGGGCGCAGTCAGCTGCAGCTCAACATGGGATGGCTGAGGAGCTGCACCCGTGCTGAGCTTTGAGCTGGCAGCACGAGCCAGCACTTTGCTAAATCATGTTTGCGTGGTGGGTTTGAAAAGCCAGCTCCTCGGTGGTCAGAGCACTCTCCAGTGACAAGTGTCACCCACGTGGCATGAGCATTTCCCACAATATCCTGGCTCTGGATTGAGGCTGGGCTCTGGCAGGAGTCCTGACCTGGGGGTATCAAAGCACACATTTTCCCTGGGTGTTTTTATGTGTTCCTGAGGTGCCTGTAATCCAGTGCAAAGGGGCCTTCCAGAGCTGGGTCAGGTTGTTTGGGAAGGGGTTTAGGGTAAACCAGAGAAAGGGATATTCATACCCCTTTGGGAAGGGGTTTAGGGTAACCAGAGAAAGGGATATTCATACCAACACCGACAAATGTGCGGGAAATTACACAGTGCTGCAGGAAAGCTGGCACAGTCTGCATCCTGTGCAGGTTCTGACTTCTCCTGCACAGCTGAGAAGATGCAAGTCCTTCTCTCAGCCTAAACTCTGTTTTTTTTTTTTACTTCAGTACTTGGACAGATTGCAGACCTCTCTGTATTATGTCAAATTTCAATAGGTATGGAAAAAACCCAGGTGTTTAAGACTCTGCTTTTTGACTAGAGGAGTGTGTAACTATTTTGACTTCTCATCAGAATGTTCAGGCTGTAGGTGTGGCTGTATTCCTTCAATTCCTTCCTAGAACCTCAGGGAGCACTGGAGCTGTGTCAGGGGAGTTGGAGATCAGGGAAAGGTTCTGCCCGGGCTCCCCAGGGAATGGGCACAGCCCTGAGCTCCAGGAGCATGTTCTGTGGTTCTAATTAATATTAAATAGTGTTCTGTACATCTGGCACTTGAGCAGATGCTTCTGTGTGTGGAGTTATTTGGAGCAGGAGCACCAGAGCACCAGCAGCCCCGAGAGAGTTCAGGCTCTTCATGGCAGTCCAGGGTCAGGAGACGCACCGTGTCTCCAGGCTGAGCAGAAGTGCCTGTGCAGGAGCTGCAGGGAGCAGCTTTCAGGGTGGCTCAGTGTAAAACTGCCCCCACGTCAGCTGTGCTGGTTCCAGGGCTGGCCTGGAGATGCCAGCAGGCAGGGGAACAAATGCTGCCCCTTCCAGCTCCATCCCTGCTGGCTGAGGGGCTGCAGGTGGCCTTGGTGCCAGGGCTGGTCCTGCAGGGCTGTTCCTGTTGGTGGCACAGGCAGGAGTGGGCAGCACAGCTCCTGCTGCTCAGAGCCAGAAAAACTCTGCTCTGTTAATCCCATTTGTGCAGCTCCTGTCTGCTTTGGTTTGGCACTTCTGGCTCAGAGCAAGTTTGATGTTCCCTGTGAAACAAACAGTTCTGAGTCCAAGGTCTGGTACAGCCCTGCTCCGTCCCAGGACCAGGCCAGAAGTGTTGCCCAACTGGTGCTTCTGCAGTTCATGGTCCTGTAAACCACTGTGGTTTGCAAAAACGCTCTCTTCCCCTTTGAGATGGTCTAATTTTCTTTTATAGTGTGAAATGTTAGCTCCAAACCCTACATGATCATATATATTGTGCTTGTAATTCTCAGCTTGCTGCTAATGCCATCTCTGCATAACCAGAATGGATGAAGGGACTTTTTTTCAGCAGATTTAGGAGTTAGGGAGTGGATTTTGGTTTTTTTTTTGACTGCAGGTCTCCTCCAGATGTCACAGACTTGATAAATTGTGTGTATATATATACATATATAAAAATATATATCTTGGTGCTAATACTCTACATTTGTGCCAGCCATCCTGCTTCTCTCATAGCTGCTGGTTGGCAATGAGAAATATAAAATACAGGCACTTTTTATGATGGTTTATGTTTGACTTTGTTTAGACTGGGCAAATCCCTCCCTGAAAACCTGCTGGGTCTGACAGCAAAAATCAAGTTATGTGTAATGATATTTGTGTTAAAATGTCTGTTAGAAAGCATCAGTTCTAAGAGTGGTATGAGGCAGTGCCAGTGCTTACAGTAAATAGATTTCAAGGTAACCAGTGTAACTGGATTAATGATTTCTTCTGTTCTGTCTGCAGAGCCATCATCATATCTGGAGGACCAAACTCTGTGTATGCAGAAGATGCACCATGGTTCGACCCAGCCATATTCACAATAGGAAAACCAGTGCTTGGCATCTGCTATGGCATGCAGGTGCTGTTGGGGGCCAGCACAGGGTCCTTGGGGCTGGGAAACACGTCCAGGAGCCAGTGCAGCCATGAAGTGTGCCTGTGCACAGCCTCCTTCAGGCCTCATTTGTGTGTGGGCTGCAGGGGCAGTGCTGGAGGAGCTGCTCTGCAGCCAGGGCAGAGCCACAGCAGCATCCACTGATGAGCTGAGCGTGCTGTGTGTTCCTCTTGGCTCTGCCTTACCCTGTCATGGCCCTAAACTGAAGGAGGGCAGGTTTGGGTTAGAGATTAGGGAGAAGCTCTTCCCTGGCAGGGTGGGCAGGCCCTGGCACAGCTGTGGCTGTCCCCAGATCCCTGGCAGTGCCCAAGGCCAGGCTGGACAGGGCTTGGATCAGCCTGGGACACTGGGAGGTGTCCGTGCCATGGCAGGGGTGGGATGGGATGAGCTTTAAGGTCTTTCCAACCCAAACCACTGTGGGATCAGTTGCATAAATGGTTTTTCTTTGCTGCAGAGCTATGAATTGAGCTCCACACTCCCTGTTTTTGTCAGGGTAAATATAGCCTGTCAGTCACTCATTAATTCTGCCCAGCTGGTGCTGAAAAAGGCACCTCTCCTGGAAACAAGTGGAGTGGTGTCTCAGGCATGGGCTGTTCCTAGCAGAGTTCTTCGGTGTGCTTAACACTCCCTCACAAAGAAAGAAATAACCCTTACTTCCCTTTGGACTCACTAGTGGTCCTGCAGGGATCTGGTGGATCCCAGCTGAGCAAAACCAACTTCCAGGGAGACAAGGGCTGCTTTAGGTGCATGACTTCTGCTCCTGCATCTTGGTTTCTCCAGGGTTAGTCCCAGAATAAAACCAAGGGAATAAATTCAGGTTTTTGACGTGGCCTCAGGTACTCAGCTGGTTTGCAGAGCAGCCGTTTCTGAGGGAAGGGGCTGCACACTATGGAATATACATAATTTTGCAAATCTCTGCCTGGGGGGTTCTGCTCCCTGTGTGTGGCAGTGCCCCCAGCTCTGCTGGCAGAGGGGAACGAGCCCAGTACAGAGCCAGGATTAACTCTGAAGGGAATTCTTACAGCTGTGGGATGTGGTGGGGTGTTTGGAGGTGAGGGGTGGGGTGGTGCAGGGGTGAGGTGCTTTCTCATGGATGCCTTTGCTCTCAGATGATGAACAAGGTGTTTGGAGATGAGGGGTGGGGAGGTGCTTTCTGATGGATCCCTTTGCTCTCAGATGATGAACAAGGTGTTTGGAGGGACGGTGCACAAGAAGAGCGTTCGGGAGGACGGAGTGTTCAGCATCACCCTGGACAACACCTGCTCACTCTTCAGGTGCACACACATTTCCACTTATCAAAGCACTATCAGCCTGGGAAGGGCTGTCTGGATGAGGGGAAGGTTATTTTTTTTTTTAAAGAGCAAAATTAGCTGATAATTTCTAATAAAACTTCTACAAGTATGGTCACAAATAAGCAGGTTACTCGCTGAAACAAATACTCAGGGATAACTTTCCAATTGACTCTAAAAAAGCAGGTGTATTTGCTGGGAATATTGTATAACCTCCTTATTTCAGAGTCTTCTCTGAGACACTGTAAGTGCACCATGATCTGAGAATATTTGAGTTAAGCTCTTGTCTCCTGCTGTGCGCTGCTCTTGTATTTGTTGGTGCCCATCCACTTTTGGAAAGGGCACAGAAAATCCAAACCCATTCCTCTTCTACCTTCCTTTTTATAAACCAGGATAGATTTCTTGATAATTCTGTGGATGGCTTTCAAGTTCCTTGTGAAAAGTCTGACAGTTTACTCATCCCTGGTGTTCCAGTTTTATCACCTTCCCTCTAGGGCTCCTGCAGAGCTGTCTGATGTGCCCAAATTGTCCTGAAAACACTTAGTTTTGAGCAAGAAAAGTTCACTTTGTTGAAATAAAAAGCAAGACTCCCAGTTTCCTGATGGAAACCCACAAACCCTTCAGAATAAATGTCAGTTCCCTCTTGCAGGAGGGGTGTGTTGGACAGAGACTTGGGCACTTTCCAGGGATGGCATCTCAAAGCTGCAGATGGCTGTTCCTGGGAAGGAAATCCTGCAGACATTTCAAATGTCCTGGTCTGTGGAGATGTGCTTTTGTTGGTATCCCTCAGGGCATCTCTTGGAAAGGCACAGAGTTAGGTCTTTGTTCTTTCTTGAATTGATTCTGGTTTTTAATCCTGGTTTAGAGGCCTTCAGAAGGAAGAGCTTGTGCTCCTCACTCATGGAGATAGTGTGGATAAAGTGGCTGATGGATTCAAAGTGGTGGCACAGTCTGGGAACATCATAGCAGGTATTTATTTTATCCTGAATTTGTCTTCTGATAGTGTTTGGTAAAGTAAAGAATTATGGCAGAGAGGAGTTAGAACTAAATGGGAGCAGAGTAATAGCCCTTGTTTTGAACAATTTCTGGAGTGTGTTTGTATGTCAAGCTGTCATGATTATAAAGAAATAGACTTTAAAAGGAACGGTCCTGATTTAAATGTGGTTAAAATTAGCATTATTTATACAGTTTATATTGTTTTGAAGCATGCATGTGTTGTTTGTCTTAGAAATAAAATCTCCTGTGCCCTTAAGGCAGGGGAGAGGGAGACCTGCACTGTGGTGTGCAGTGCCAGTGGGGTTTGGGCTGTGCACTGTCACAGTACAAGTCAGGCCCTGTTTAATTATTAAAGCTTTATTAACTTGTTACTGTATTTAATATTGCATGAATGTTCAACTGAGCAAGAATAATGTAGGTACTGAAATAATGTAGGTACAGGGCTTTAACATCACACAGAGATTGTCACAGGAAATTGTGGGACATTAGAATTTGGGGTTTGAAAGCCACTGGAGTTAGCCAGTCCCAAAGAGCCGCTTTGAGTCTCTTGCTTGACTTGGCTGTGCCTTCAGTTCCAGCTCAGTTTATTTTTGTTTTGCTGTGTATGCCAGGCATAGCAAACGAGTCTAAAAAGCTGTACGGGGCACAGTTCCACCCTGAGGTGAGCCTGACGGTGAATGGGAAGATGATCCTGAAGAACTTCCTCTACGACATCGCGGGGTGCCCCGGCACCTTCACCGTGGAGAACAGGGAGCTCCAGTGCATCCAGGACATCAAGGACAAAGTGGGCTCCTCCAAGGTCCTGGTGAGTAGGGGCAGAGCTGGGGGCTGGCTTGCAGTAGGGGCTGGCTGGGGTTGATGTGGAGAATTGTGGTGGTTTGGGTGCTGCACGCCCAGGTTTTGGGGGAGCCACGCTGTGACCGTGTTCTCAGGGCTCCGAGGATGAGGGAAGAGATGAGAATGTTGACTCCATGTTTCAGAAGGCTGATTTATTATTTTATGATATATATTATATTAAAACTATACTAAAAGAAGAAAGGATTTCATCAGAAGGCTGGCTAAGAATAGAAAAAGGAGGAATGATAACAAAGGTTTGTGGCTCAGACAGAGAGTCTGAGCCAGCTGGGCTGTGATTGTGCATTAATTAGAAACAGCTCTATGAGACCAATCACAGATGCACCTGTTGCATTCCACAGCAGCAGATAACCATTGGTTAGATTTTGTTCCTGAGGCCTCTCAGCTTCTCAGGAGGAAAAATCCTAAGGAAAGGATTTTTCATAAAATATGTCTGTGACATGGCGCAGCTGGGGCAGTGTGTTGTTCGCTGCAGGTGGGTGCTGTGTTGGCCCCTCCCGGGTGCTGTGTTGGCCCCCTGGCCCCAGCCCAGCTGTGACAGGGGGGCTCTGTCCCTG
>NW_005054309.1:11172623-11177887 GCF_000277835.1 Geospiza fortis | reverse complement strand
CGAGCAGGTCATCGCCGTGCACATCGACAACGGCTTCATGCGCAAGAGGGAGAGCCAGGCCGTGGAGGAGGCCCTCAGGAAGCTGGGCATCCACGTCAAAGGTACCCCCTTCCTGCTCCCTGCTCCTTCCACCGCTGGTACTTGTGCTGGTTTTCCCAGAATCCACCCCTAGGGTCGGGTTTTGTTGAGCTGCTGTTCCAGACTCTGGTACCGAGGCGGGGTTGGTGATGTGGAACCACCTGAACCTGGGCACAGAATCTAAACCTGGTGTGTTAGGCCTTGTTTCCGTGATGGGAGCATACAGTGAGCTGCCCCATCTCTTCAGATGTTGGTGTCTGTGCAGGTGAGGCACTGCAGAGCAGTGGATTTGTGCCTTGGTCATTTCTCTGATCCTGTTTGGCTGCCACAGACCTCACTGCATTTCCATTTTTCCCAGTATCTTGATTAACACTTTGGGCTTCATTTCTTATCCTGAGTCTCTTTCTTTGTCACCTGTGAGCTCATTTGGGTGATTGAATGCTAGTATAGGCAAAATGACTCTCAAAGCGTTTTTTCTTGTTTTGAAAGAGGTGCATTGTAATGGATTTGGAGTGACCTTTTGAGAACAAGGTGTTGATTGATCAAAGGCTGGACTCAGTGATCTGGGAGGTCTTTCCCAGCCTTTTTGATTCTGTGAAGGAGCTCACTGAGAGAGCAGACAGTGCCCAGACATGGCTGATGAGAAGGCTCAGAGGTTCTTTGGTACCTCAGGTGTGAGGAGGTCAGAGAAGACAAGTTTGTGCCAGCAGCACGAGCTGCTCTGTGCTCCCTGGTGACCTCCTGAGCCACAGCCACCTCTCCTGGGGCTCTCTGCCTTGCCCAGGGGCTCTCCTGTGTTGTGGCACTGGGTGAGCAGTGCTTCCCACGGGCACAGTGCAGCCTGGGCTGCAGTGCCCTCTGCTTCATTCTAAACACATTTTTCTACATTTATCTTTATTTTTTTTTTTAGTAGAAAATCCATGTCTTATTCTTGCAGTCTGTGAAGCAATAAACCTGGGCTCTGGCAGGCAGCCAGAGGAGCAAATTGAGGGAATCCCTTTGCTGCAAGTGCTCCTTCTGTAGGTCAGGGAGTTGAGTGCTGGTGAAGGATGCCAGAGAGCCTCCCAGCTGATCTCTGGGTTGGGAGCCTCTCTAAATTAAGTGGCATAATGTAGCATGAGTAAATAGTGCATCATTTAATTTTGGTTGCAGAAAGGCCTTGGGGAAACACTGTCTGTAAACAGTTTAAAGCAAGTAAATTATAATCTGAGAGGGAAGCAAGAACTGGACTTGCATGCGGCTGCCTAATCTCACAATATGGTAAAAGTAATAGGTTAATAAGAGAAATAAAAGCCTCTTGTTAAAATTAATTTTTGAGGTATTGAGCAGCCCTATTCAATGCAGTTAATAGTCAAAGGAAATTATTTTTATTTTTGGGGTGTTTTTTTTAAAGCAATAAAGTGAAACTTCTGTTTTGTAACCTGCACAAAAATCTTTATTGATTTTGTAAAAAACCCAAATCCCTGTGATTTCCTGCAGTGGTGAATGCAGCCCATTCGTTCTATAATGGCACAACAACTCTGCCCATCTCAGACGAGGACAGAACTCCACGTAAAAGAATTAGCAAGACCTTAAATATGACTACAAGTCCTGAAGAAAAGAGGAAAATTATCGGTGACACCTTTGTTAAGGTAATGTTTATTTGTTGTTTGGTTGAAGTTTTTAAATACTGTGGTTCCTGGGTACATCTTTCAGTGTTTAATCAGTGGTGGTGGCTAATTAGTGAGTGTTTGTGTGAGCTGTGGATGACCCCAGAAGCCTTTGGGGAAGACAGGGAGAATATTTAACATGCACTGATGTTCCTGTGCTCTGGGGATGTTTTCTCCATTTTTTGCTCAACACAAGATGGGGTTACAGGAGTGTTTCAGCAGTGGGACAGTGGCATCACGAGTTTGCTGGTTGGTTGTGCTTTTCCAGCTCCCTGCTGTAAAATTCATTCCTTCTTGAGATCTTTGAGAGCCCCAAAAGTGCCGGAACTCTGACTCCTTGTGCCCCTCCTGCAGATTGCCAACGAGGTCATCGGGGAGATGAACCTGAAACCCGAGGAGGTGTTCCTTGCTCAGGGCACCCTGAGGCCTGACCTGATCGAGAGTGCTTCCCTGGTGGCCAGTGGCAAGGCTGAGGTGATCAAAACCCACCACAACGACACCGAGCTGATCCGCAAGCTGCGCGAGGAGGTGAGCCCGGGGCTGCTGGCACTGCCATGGCCAGCACCACAACAGGGATTCTGCTGCTGGCACTGCCTCTGCCATGGCCAGCACCAAAACAGGGATTCTGCTGCTGGCACTGCCATGGCCAGCACCAAAACAGGGATTCTGCTGCTCCTGCCTGCCCCTGCCTCTGCCATACACCCAGCACCCAAACCAGCAACTCTGCTACTGGCACTGGCACTGATGGTACCTGGCTGGTACCTGGTGACAAGGCCCCTGAGAGCCCATTGTCATTTGTAATTCTTGCATTTCTTCTGTTTATCAGATAAACAGAGCAAGGGTCTGTTATGTGCAGTCCAGAAGAGCCCTTTAAACACTTTTCTGTGCCCAGCTCTTTAGTGTTAGCATGTCGAGCAAAGGTGGGAGGCTGCTTGGTTTGGTTTTCTGGCACTGGAATGATGAGTTCTCTAAGTGTATTATACTCAGAACCAGCACAGCAGAGGGACCTCACCCAGCAATCTGGTGGAAGGTGCTCAGTTACCAACTCCCCACAGGAGACAACTAATAATCCCATTTTTAGTATTGATCTCTGCACAAAGTGTTTTCAGGGCTGTGGGGTTGGCCTGAGCATCCAGCAGAGACAAGAAAGGTCTGAATTCCTGCAGGCAGAGCCAGCTTGGCCTTACAGCTCTGTCTGCTCTGGCACAACCTGGGGCTTCCTGGTCTCACCCTCTGTCCTGCAGCTGCTCTACAAAGCCGGCATTCACATGGCATTTCTTTCCACTGTTTATGGAATCCTTGGCACTGGTGCTGTGAGGTCAGGCCAGTTTAGGTGCCAGAACCTGAACATTTGAGGCTTTTTGTTTGGATATGTGAACTGGAGTGTAAATTGCCTCTTTTTAAATTTTTTTTTTCTTTTTTAGGGTAAAGTAATAGAACCACTGAAAGACTTCCACAAAGATGAGGTGCGAGTGCTGGGAAGGGAGCTTGGTCTGCCTGAAGAGCTGGTGTCCAGGCACCCCTTCCCAGGTATGGAGCTGGTGGGTCACAGCAGGGTTCTTCAGCAGGTCCAGAGTAACTGCAGTATGAAACTGATCTTTAAACACAGAAAAAATCGATTTAGGTTTTCATTTAAGCACAGTCTTTCAGGAAAGATAACTTGAGAGCAGCTTGGTAAATAGACATAATGTTTTATTGTTGAGCTTTGTTTGGCTTTGGTGGGAGAAGCCAAAGGGGGAGTTCTCAGTAAGTGCAGTGAGCTCTGCCTGAGCTGCCACGTGGATCTGAGCTGGAATAATGGCCTGGCACTGCCTTTCCAAGGGGCATTTGCTGTCTTGAAAGTAAATACTCAACATTTCCAACATTAGAAAACAGCAAAGCTGGCAATTGTGGGTTGGTTTCTTTCTGTCCTTGAGGGTGTTTAGACAGCTGAAGCTTAGATAGAATGGCAGAATGCACAGAGCTCAGTGACTGACTCACTGTTCCACACTTCCAGCTGAACCCAGCTTCCTGTTATTTGGTATAATATCTTTTCAACCTTGCTTTGCAGGTCCTGGCCTAGCAATCAGAGTGATCTGTGCTGAGGAACCTTACGTGTGCAAAGACTTCCCAGAAACAAACAACATCTTGAAAATAGTGGCAGATTTTTCTGCCAGTGTGAAGAAGGTAAGGGAATCCTAAATTTTAATTTTGAGTGTTGGTTCTGTAGTGACCTGCAGGGAGGTTTAGCCTGCTAAAAGGTTAAAAGGAGGTTTAGTTTGCTAAAAGGTTAAAAGGAGGTTTAGCCTGCTAAAAGGTTAAAAGGAAGTTTAGTCTGCTAAAAGGTTAAAAGGGCTGGTTTGTGCTCCTTGAGGAATGCTGCCTCCAAGTGCAGCTCCATTGGAGCTGTACAGTGGAATTTTTAGTGCTGTGACTGTTGCAAGTGTTTTGAATCATTCCTGGAAAACAGAACTTTATTTACCTTTCAAATAATAAACAAATCCTGTTGTAGTTAAACTTTGTGCAGATGAGATCACACAGTGACAGGAGAAGGTCCTCCCTCCCTCCCTGAGGGAGCTGTGACATTCTAGGTTTGCACACCCCAAAATCCCTGGGTGTGTAAATGCAAGTGCAGGAGCCAGGAACTGGCCAGGTGCCCTGATCCAAACCCTGGAATTTCCAGTGGCTGATGTTTGATTTCCACATCTAACTGTGCTGACCCCTGTGGTGGCTGCCAGGCATTATTGGGGTCTGCTCTGAGGTGTGAGCTCAAAACAACTTCCAGAACCTTTTTGGTAAATCCTGAAGGGCAGGGATTTCCATCTGCCTTTCCTTTAAAAGATAGGGAATTGTGGTGCCATAAAACTGGAAAGTGCAGCTTTGTGAAGGAGAAAATGAGCACAGGAACAGAGCTTCCCCTATGGCCTTGGAGAGCTTCAGCTTCAAACTCAGTGTAATCACAGAAAAGTGCTTCAGCTGATGTTTAATTGTCAGATGAGAGCTATGCTCTAAATAGCTCCAAGGGGTAAATGTAGACTAAGCAAACAGTTACTTAAATTACAATTTGATTTGTGCTGTGCAGGTTGTGTTTGAGGGGCTGGGAGCTGTGTTTAATTT
This sequence comes from Geospiza fortis, assembly GCF_000277835.1. Lineage (NCBI taxonomy): Eukaryota > Metazoa > Chordata > Aves > Passeriformes > Thraupidae > Geospiza > Geospiza fortis. The sequence goes on along the minus strand of NW_005054309.1, from coordinate 11,173,064 downwards.
AATGTATTTAAGTTTTGGTTCTGCATCCTTGGCAGCCCCACACGCTGCTGCAGAGGGTGAAGGCGTGCACGAGTGAGGAGGACCAGGAGAAGCTGATGCAGATCACCAGCCTACATTCACTGAATGCCTTCTTGCTGCCCATCAAAACTGTGGGAGTGCAGGTACAGGGCTGCTCCAGCTGGGCAGGCTTGGGGAGCCCCTGTGCAGCTGCAGGGCTGGGAATGCAGCCTGCTCAGCAGGGAAGCTGTGCCAGCCCGCCCTGGTGGGTGCAGGGGCTGTGCCAGCCCGCCCTGGTGGGTGCAGGGGCTGTGCCCTGTCCTGGTGGGTGCAGGGGCTGTGCCAGCCCGCCCTGGTGGGTGCAGGGGCTGTGCCCTGTCCTGGTGGGAGAAGGCCAGGTTGGGATCCCTGAGCTCGGTGCCAGGGACTCTCTGGGGGGCCCGT
>NW_005054309.1:11157177-11172383 GCF_000277835.1 Geospiza fortis | reverse complement strand
CCTGTCCTGGTGGGTGCAGGCCAGGCTGGGATCCCTGAGCTCGGTGCCAGGGACTCTCTGGGGGCACTGTCCAGCCCAGGGGGGTCACTGCAGCCCCTGAGCTCTGCTGTCACCCTGCTGGCCCCAGCAGGGCTCAGGAGAGCTTGGCTGCCCTGTGAAAAACTCCACTCTGCTACTTTGGGGCTGCCTGTTGCCCTTTCCATACTGTGAGCTGTTCTGATCCCTCTCCTGGGGAAGGGAGGAGCTGGAGCAGTGCAGGGCCCTGGGACCTGGGCAGCAGCTGTGTCCCCTTCCCCTTCCCTGCCTGTGGGGCAGACACAGCCAGGCGCAGGGATTGTATCTTCACCTGCCTAATGCTGCGTGTGGCTCTCTGCAGTCAGCTTTGGTTACTGCCTCAGGCTGCAGTGTCACCAAATTTCTGTGCTTTGCCACCAAAATGCCAACACTGTGCACTGTAGATGAGTCTTCCCAGCCGGAATGTTTCCTTTCACAGCTCTCTCATCTCGCTGTGTATTTTCTGACCCACCGAGTCTCTCTGGTGTCAGCAGCTCAGTGTGTGCTAGGTGTTGTCCCAGCTGTGCTGCTGTCAGCTGCAGGAGGGGCAGGAGGGGCTGTGATGGCTCTGGCAGCAGGGCTGGCGCTCAGTGTGGCTGTTGTGTCCCCCAGGGTGACTGTCGCTCCTACAGCTACGTCTGTGGCATCTCCAGCAAGGATGCCCCACACTGGGAGTCCCTGATGTTCCTTGCCAGGCTCATACCACGCATGTGCCACAACATCAACAGGTGAGTATGGATCTACCTTTATTTTTAATTGTCTGATTCGTATGTGGAAGTTTAGCATGTGCACACATTTCCCTGTTTAATCTGGTGTCTGATATTTTTATATGTTGGACAGGTGTATCATACAGAGGTCACAAATACACAGTGAATCAAAATATGGATTTATTTCCAGCTTGAAAAGAAATTGCTGGCCTATATCCTTGGATTAGGCAGCACCACTATAATTTATGCAAATCCCTTCTGCAAGGCTCCAGGCTGGGGCTGAGCTGTGATGTGCGGCACTTTGGTTTGCCTTTGTGTCAGGAAGGGATTTGTGAGGGGCTGTCAGTTCTGATGCACAGGGAGGGCTCCAAAGCAGGGCACTTTGATCTCAGCCGAGCTCTCTGAGGATGCATTTCCTGCCCACTCGAGTCCATGACTTCTCCAGCAGCTGAAGGTGCTTAGACACAAAATCAGCTCTGGAGAATTATACCCTCCTTGCCTGGCTGTGGGATTTCTGCCAGAGCTGCTTAGAATTGCTTATAGCAAAACTTCATTTTCTCACATAAGTGACACCTACTGACAGAGCTCTTACTCTGAAAGGTGACACCTGGAATTGCAAGGCACCTGTTTAAATGAAGTGCAGAGGGGACAAAAGAAGGTGTAAATCAGGATTGCCTGTGCAGTTCCAGAGTGTGTCAGAAAATGAAAATAAAAGCCAGTTTGTGCTTCAGAGCACTGCTGATTTCTGTAAGCTCTGCTGGGCTCAGCAGTGCCCTCCTGACCGTCCCACAGCTCTGGGAGCTCTGCTGTCCCCAGGCTCTTTGCAGGCTCCTCTGCTGTTCCAGGCACGCTGAGGAGGCTCCTGCCCAGCTGGCTTTGCGTTCCACACAGAAATGCACGGTACAAACTGGCAGATTTGTGTGGTTTGGGCCTCAGACAGGTACTCCTGGTTTGCGTCTGCAGGCCCACACACCGCGTGGTGGATCCATGCGCGAGGCCACCCCAACTCTGCTGCTTCTCCTGCAGCTTCTGAAACACAAGGAATGACATTAAAATCACGAAGCTGATGTGACTGCTCTGAATGCAGAAGATGTTTTGTTGCAGGTGTACTTCTGTAGATTTATAAATTGCAGTTAGTGCCCCGTGCTGAAGGCCTTCATGAGCAACGAGGTGCAGCGTTTAATGGGGGGTGGGCGCTTTCCTGTTCAGAGCTGTGAGCAGAGTGAAGCCTGCTGCTGTTCCCAGCTCTGTGCTGCCCTGCAGCAGCAGCTGGAGGCAGCGAGCTCTGTTCTGTGTGTTGCAGAGTGGTGTATGTGTTTGGCCCCCCTGTCAAGGAGCCCCCCACGGATGTCACCCCCACCTTCCTGACCACAGGAGTCCTCAGCACTTTACGGCAAGCTGACTTCGAGGCTCACAACATTCTCAGGGAGTCTGGTAGGTGCTGCACCTCATCCCGGGGGTCACACCCGTGTTTCCAGACCCCTGCAAACCCACTGGGTGTCATCAGAGTGGTGCTGTCAAAATCTGCAAGCTGGTATCTCGAAAGAAGTGATCAGTTAGTGGAGTGGCAGTCCAAAAAAGTGATCAGTTAGTGGAATGGCAGTCTAAAAAAGTGATCAGTTCGTGGAATGGCAGTCCAAAAAAGTGATCAGTTAGTGGAATGGCAGTGAAAATTTGTGGAAGCTGATAGCCAAAGGCCCGGAATTAATTTTAGGGGATTTTGGGGACTGACTTGCTTCTGACGCATCATGAAGCTCAAAGCTGTGGTGCTTCACTGCAGACTTGTGCAAAAAGTACTGGCCGGCAGCTCAGTCACCCAAATCCCTTCTCTTTGCTGAGCTCAGTGTTTACCTGAGGTGAAGGGACTTGACACAGTTTTTAAGTGGTGTTGTTTTTGGGGAAAGCCCAGATGCCAGGTTTCTCATGGGGGTGATGCTCACAGCCTGTGGTGGTTTCAGATTTCTTAACTTGCAGTCAAAGCTGCAACCCCAACCCTGCACAGCCAGGGAGTGGGGGGTCCCCTGGATGTGCTGCACGGGCAGAGCCTGGGAATAAACAGTTCTGAGGTTCAGCCTCTTCAGGTTTTTACTTAATTACCTTTGGAGATGTGATCTGTGTGGGAAGCACTGCATCAGCCCTGCCTGTATCTGCTATAAATCAAGTTACAGCAGATCCCTCTCTCTGAGGATCCATACTCAGTTTGCAGAGCTGTGTGAACAGAATTTGTACAGAATTAACCTCAAAAGGCTGAGATAACACTGTTGGCTGTGTTGGTAAAGCTGTAGCTGTGCCTCGCTAACTTTTGGTGACACTTGGCTCTGTGTGAATGAATTGCTCCTAAAAATAAGCCTGGAGTTGTGGCTCAGTGAGAAAAGCTCCCTGTGCAGCAGCTCAGGCCAGGGCTGGCACAGGGAGGGAGCCTGAGCACCATGAGCTCCTCACACCTGCATTTTGGACCTTCAGCTCCTTGAAACAGGGAACCTGGGGAGCTGTGCGTTGCCTTTCAGGAGGAGATGTTGGAAAATGAGGGAAATGGGATTGTCTGGAGTTACCTGCCCACCACCAAGGGATGCTGGAGAGCTGTCTCCTGTGTGTTCCAAAGACTAGTTCAAAGAATAGTATTTCAAAGACTAGTTCAAAGAATATTTCAAAGATTTATTTGGGAATATCTCTTTATTGGGCTTGAAATGGGGACTGATAAAGCCCCCTGGTTTTATGTTATGTCAGAAGGAAAGTGGCTCTTCCATTGATTCACAGTGAATTACAGGGATAACACAGATTAGCTGGGATTTTTCTGCGTGCCTGCAAAGGCTGAGGATCATCTCAAGTGGCAATTTATAGAATCTCAGAATGGTTTGGGTTGGAAGGGACATCAGGGATCATCTGCTCCAGGCCCTGGGGACACCTTCCACTTAACCCAGGCTGCTCCAAGCCTTGTCCAGCCTGGCCTTGGACCCTTCCAGGGATGGGGCAGCCGCAGCTGCTCTCCCAGTGCTGGTTTGCAGCTGTAGAGCTGCACCACTGCTGTGGGACCGGGGAGAGCAGATCCCACAGGGGGTGGGGGGTCAGATCCCACAGGGTGAGGGGGTCAGATCCCATAGGGTTGGGGGAGCAGATCCCACAGGGTGAGGAGCAGATCCCACAGGGTGAGGGGGTCAGATCCCAGAGGATGGAGGAGCAGCTCCCACAGGGTGAGGAGCAGATCCCACGGGGTGTGAGGGGAACAGATCCCACGGGGTGAAGAGAGCAGCTCCCATAGGGTGAGGGGAGCAGATCCCACAGGATGGAGGAGCAGATCCCACAGGATGAGGGAGCAGATCCCATGGGGTGTGAGGGGGTCAGATCCCACAGGGTGAGGAGCAGATCCCATAGGGTGAGGGGAGCAGATCCCACAGGGTGAGGAGCAGATCCCACAGGGTGGGGAGCAGATCCCACAGGATGAGGGAGCAGATCCCATGGGGTGTGAGGGGGTCAGATCCCATAGGGTGAGGAGCAGATCCCACAGGATGAGGGGAGCAGACCCCACAGGGTGAGGAGCACTCGTGGTTCCGAGCGGGAAGCGCAGGTGGGAGCAGTGCAGAGCTGGTGTCACCGTGCCCCGTGTGTGCTGCAGGCTATGCTGGGAAGATCAGCCAGATGCCAATAATCCTGACCCCGCTGCACTTCGACCGGGACCCCCTGCAGAAGCAGCCCTCGTGCCAGAGGTCAGTGGTCATCAGGCCCTTCATCACCAGCGACTTCATGACGGGCATCGCCGCCACGCCGGGCAGCGAGGTGCCCGAGGAGGTGAGGGCATCCCAGCAGGAAGGATCCTGTGTGCACCCATCACAATGCACAGAATGCACCTTGGCTCTTCTCCTGCAGCACTGCTGAAAAATAAGAATTGATGGTTTTTTAAATATTGATCTGTCCTACATTTGGGAAATGTTGGGGAAGCCCCATGTGGATTTCAGTGTGGATACTTTGACCATAACTTATTTCATGTCTATCCCATGAGATATTTGCATATCAATACAGCAATGTATTCTGTATTGTGGTTTTGGTGCTAGATGATCTTGGACAGAGCACAAAAGGTGATTCTGGTGGAAATAACACAGAAATACAGCTTTTTCTGTGCTGGCCTCTTCTGGACGGATGCATATTCCCAAGTCAGGGAGCTCATCCCTGGAGCACTCATTGTTCCTTGGTGTTCCAGCTCCTGTTCCCCTCCTGAGCCCCTGCTCCCCTCAGCCCCTGCTCACTGCACTCTCCTCTCACCCCTGCTGCCTTCACCTTGAGTTTATTGCTGTTTTTCTCTGTTATAAATAATCATTAAAAAGTTGTGGCATTCTGGGAAGAAGAACTGACAAAGTGAAGGGCTGGCAGGTGGGTATGACAACTCCAAGGTTTTGCAGCAGAGCTGAGCTAAAATACAACCAGTTAAAAGGAAAGAGTACCCCAGCCATTCCTGGGATTTGGAGTTAATTTTTGCATCATAATTGGAAATTTTCTGACGTTGGGAGTTCAGGAATTACTTTTCTTTGGCACTTCTGCTTTTACTGGAACTTGCAGTTTATCATCTGAGTGCCCTGTTTGCTCTTTAGGTCACTAAGGGGACTTAAAAGTCAGGTTCAAGCTTTTTTTTTTCTTTTTTCCCTAACTTTATCCATGGCCAGTCAAGTACTTTGTCCCTCTGGGAATGCACTGTAGGAGTAGGACTGAGCTTTTATTTTAAACACACTTCAGGAGCATATGAGCATTGTTTAGTAATTGTATATAATTGAAGTCCTCTGCTGTAGGGCAGTCTATCCATGAAAAGAACAGCTCAGGTTGCCATGTGAACTACTATCCCACTGTATAAAATGAGGATTCATTTGTCTTTAAAAACAACCAAACACCACAAAACCCACCCCCAAACAAAACCCTGCATTCTTCAAAATGAAAAATGGTCATTTTAAGGATAGGTGGTAGTGTGGTGGCTAAGTGATAGAGGTTATAGAGAATAATCATAAATAAATAAATCATATTTATGGGGGAAATAATCAAGTTTTTCTATGCAGAGCAATGCAGTGTTAAATTGTGCTTTCACTATAAACAGAACAGCAGCTCATGTAAGTGGTGTTGGGAACTGGGGGGTTTTTAGGGAAGCTGAACTTCTCAGGATCATCAAATTCTCCCCTGGAGTCTTGCAGCTGACATGGATTAATTGTGAGCTCTGGAGGATGACTCTCACAGGAAAGCAGAGGTTTTCTTCCAGTTATTTTATTCCATACCTAGTGGCAATGTGCTGGTCCCAACAGGCTGTGTTGTCCAGCACAACTGGTGTCAGCAGGTTGCCCTCCAGCTTTTCCAGGGTGATTTTTGTCATTTATAGGACACAAAGTAACACAAGTGCACATACCACTGTTCATAAGGTGGAAAAGAGGGGGTTTATTTTCTGACTCTAACAGTTACAGATTTCTAAAAGTGACCGTGGATTGGAGGGTGACAGTGCCACCTCTCCAATGACACTGGACAAACCAACACTCTGTCAGATTTCTCTTCTTTTATAAAAGAATGCAAAACAACAAGTTAGTTACAGAAAGTGTGTGAGAAAGTTTGCTAGAAGAATGCAAACATCAGAAGGCTTGGAAAGTCTTAAAAAATCAGGGCGACAGATTTTCATCAGGTCTGTTTCACAGGGTGTTTTCCTGATACTCTGTTTCCCCTGCCCCACAGGTGGTGTTGAAGATGGTGGCAGAGATCAAGAAGATCCCTGGCATCTCTCGGGTGATGTACGACCTGACATCGAAGCCCCCAGGAACTACGGAGTGGGAGTAGCTCCCTTTTCCCTATCCAAGTACTGTGTGCAGTCTAAACCATATCAGAAACCATTCCCAGTGTTGACATGCAGTACTGTGAAAGAGTGACTGGAGCTGCTGCAGGGCACCAGCTGCCCAGCCAGGGCTGAGGCTGTACGGGTAAATGACGGTGCCAGCGCTGCCAGCCAGGCCCCTCTGCTTTGCCTTTGCCTCTCCAGTGCCCCGAGTCCCCCGTGTCCTGTTACCTGTCGTTTCGGTGTCTCTTTGTTTTTGTACACTGTGGAGAAAGAAGCAGTTTATTTACTTCTACCAAAAGCATTGTTACAGCCCGGACGTGTAAGAGGAGTTGATTCTTTGTGACCAACCGCTTTGGGACGGATTTATTATAAATAAATATTTTGCCAAATGCAGTGGTGGGTGCTGTTGAGTCGTGGAGCGGCTGTGTGTGCTGTGCCTGTGCTCTGTGCTCCTGGGCATGGCAGCGAGGGGGAGCAGTGCTGGCCTCTCCTGGCACTGCCTGTCCGTGTGTCTGTCCCTCTGGGCCACAGCAGAGCTCCCAGCTCCTCCTGCCCGTGGCTCTGGGCTGGCAGGAGGCAGACCTGGGCGTGCAGCTGGCAAGGCAGAGCTGCTGGGCTGTGCCTCCTGTGTCCCAGCGCTGCCCTGTGCTTCCCTTGCACCTGGTGATGGTTTCTGTTCCTGGCAGGGTTTTGGTGATGGTTTCTGTTCTGCAGCTTTGCTCTGGCAGGGTTTTGGTGATGGTTTCTGTTCTGCAGCTTTGTCCTGGGCAGGGTTTTGGTGATGGTTTGTGTTCTGCAGCTTTGCTCTGGCAGGTTTTGGTGATGGTTTGTGTTCTGCAGGTTGGCTCTGCCAGGGGTTTTGGTGATGGTTTGTGTTCTGCAGCTTTGCTCTGGCAGGTTTTGGGGTGTGCTGTGCTTAGCTCAGTCTGTGAGATCATCCCAGGTGTTGGTGTGGAGCCCTGCTCAGGGTGAGCTCCCCAGCCCTGCAGCCCCTCCTGTCACTCCGGTCCTGCTGCTGGTAGTGAAGCAATAATTGGAGGTGGTTGCTGGACAGGAGCTTTCTGGTGTTCTGAGGCAAAGCCATTTCCATCCCCCTGAGCCTCTGTGACAGGAGCAGCTGGATTCTGACCTGGGCAGGTTCCAGGAGCCTTCCCACTGGGGCAGCTGGAATTTGCACCCACCCCTCTTATCCCTGGTTTCTCAGTTCAAGCAGTTGTGTTTTGTTCAGCTGTGAGATCACTGCAGTATTATGGGGTGAAATACTTGCTTTGAACTGTTCAGTAACATGCAGTATTTCATGGCTGTGGCTCCTTTCTGCCCTTGCCTGCATTTGTGAACTGGAATCATACTGAAAGTGTTTGTTCTGTATTTTTGGTGGCACACATTTTCCTGCTCTTACATTCCCTGCCTACACGTTATGGAAATGGGGTTTGGAAATTTCTGCTCCTAGGAAATGCCCAGCTGGTGTCAATGTGTTTTCTTGCCTGTGTCACTGAGGGGAGTTCTGCACCAGGGGAGGAGGTGCCATGTCCCAGCCAGTGCTCCCAGGGCTGCTGGGGACACGGGGGCAGGAATTGGGGAGGGGGGCTCTGCCTCCCCCCAGCCCTGCTCCAGGAGGGCTCTGCAGCCTGGGCAGCTTGAGCTGAACTGCTCAGTCAGTCACCTCCTTCCCAGAGGGGGTGGTGATGTGCACCCACAGCTGTCACAGCCTCTCAGAGCTGCAGTGATGTCAGAGATTATTGATTCCTGTGCTGCAGGGTGGCTCTGTGCCTGCTGGCACCCTGCAGGGGGGGTTTGCCGGGGCAGCACCTGGCCTGCAGGTAGGGCTGACCTCACAGGGGCTCCCAGTGGAGTTCTGTGCGTTCAGCTTTGGCAGGAGGGGCTGGGCCAGCTGCTGTCGTTGCTGGGTGGTGTCTCACTGCAAAGGGTGCAGAGCCAGGAGCTGAATCCCTGGTGAGAGGCAGAACCCCCTCAGTTCTCACAGCAACGGGCTCGTCCTCGTGGCTGCTGTGTTGCCTTGACAGCAGCAAACAAGCAAAGCTGAGGGAATCACTAAAAATAATGCAAATAATCCCGGGAGCTCTGCAGCCCAGCCCCTGCTGCATTCTGCCCAGGCTGTCCCTGTGCAGCTGCACTTGGTGTGCTGAGGGGTGCAACGTGCTCCCAGTGAGGGCTGGGGCTGCAGGGAGCTGGGACAGCCCTGGGACAGCCCTGCAGCTCTCCTGGCTTGAGTTCCCTGGCAAAGTCCTTGGAGCTGCATCCTGACCCTGGGCACCACGTCTGCTGTGCTCTGTCACCATCCCTGAGCCCCTGGGCTGCTCCCCTCTGTGTTCCTGCAGCTGGGCAGCACCCCCTGCCCTTCCTCAGCTCAGAAAGTTGGGTGCTGAACATTCTAGGCGTAAACCATTGCACCATGGATCAGAATGTCTCATGGGAGTGGAGTCTGTGCCCCTCAGCCCTGCCTGCAGCTGTGCCATGCCTTGCAGCCCTGGTTTGGGAGGTTGGTGTGCTCATCCATCCCAGCAGCTCTGGCTGGTTTGGGAGGTTGGTGTGCTCGCCCCAGCAGCTCTGGGTGTTTTTGGGAGGTTGGTGTGCTCATCCATCCCAGTAGCTCTGGCTGGTTTGGGAGGTTGGTGTGCTCGCCCCAGCAGCTCTGGGTGTTTTTGGGAGGTTGGTGTGCTCACCCCAGCAGCTCTGGGTGTTTTTGGGAGGTTGGTGTGCTCACCCCAGCAGCTCTGGGTGTTTCTGTGCAGCCCCTGTGTACTGGACAGCCAGAGTGGAGAGGAACATCACACTCTGTTCACATTTCTCAAGAGCCAGTTCTATCTAGCACCTAGTTTACAAACTGATACCTGTAGCTGCCCTGTACAATTGTTCACCTCGAGTCTTCAGTAAAACATGTCAGCAATTAGAGGAATTTGTATTGGGGGCATTCCCCATCAGTCTCAATTTTTAACATTTTTCTGCTTGTGAAATGATAAAGTACTGTGAGCCTTAATTTTTATCCACAAATAAAAATATTATGTTTGAATCTTGTTGTAACTCTTTTTTAAATTATTATTATTATTATTATTATTATTATTTGTAACTCTTTTTTTATTATTTTTAAGGGTTTATGTGTAAAACTATATTATGAATAGGAATTTGTATTGGGTTGAGGAAGCTGTTTTCATGGATGTAATTGATTTAAATATCTGCTCAAGAGCCCCATTAGAGCTCTTTAGAGAATATTTCTCCTTTCCCATGTGGTTGGGAATACAGAGATTTATATAAAGCTGCTCGCAGGATTTCTTCCCTTTTTAAGTGTTACTTAGGGTGGGAAAAAATGTTGTGGGGTAGAAGAAGCTTTGGAGAGGGTCTGAGTGGTGGGTTAATCAAGGGGAAGGGTGTCTGCTCCTCACAGGGTGTGGCTCTGCCCTGGTGGCTCCTGTGGGTTTCTGCCCAGGAGTGAACGATGCTCTCGAGCAGCCTTCATCCCTGGGAAATGCTTCCAGCGCTGCTTTTGCAGAAATTCTGTCACCATGTGGGCAAGGTGAGCTGGGGCAAGTCACTGACGAGGGCCCAGCTTCCCTTTTGAGGGCTGGGGCTGGCCCAGCTGTTGGGGTTCCGTGGTGTGGAGAGGGGGATGCTGCTCCGGAAACGGGAGTGCAGCGGGAATTGGGGGAATTTGGGGCTTCTAGAGGAAAAGAGGAGGTTTCCTGGGTGAACACTGGAGTGATGCCCACCTGCTCCTGGGCACCCTCAGGGGCAGAGCCGGGGCTGGGCCAGGCTGAAGGAAAGGCTGAGGGGGCAGCCCTGGGCTGGGCAGCAGCAGGGAGCAGCACCCACACGCCCAGGCTGGGGCTGACTCAGGGCTCATTCGGGATGATCTCGGTGCTCTGCAGAGCTGGGGTTTATTTTTAGTCCCTGTGTGGTGCTGATTGCCATGGCAATGGCACCACGGGCTGCAGGGCTGAGCCTTTGGGGTGGAGGGACAGCTCCGTGTGCCCTGCCTGCTCCTGGGTGCAGCTCCAGACAGAGCTGGGGCTCTGCCAGCCCCAAACACAGCCCCCAGCACAGGATCCATCCTGAATGAACATTCTGGATCCAGCCTGGAGCCCTCGCCTGGAATCCACTGCTCAGAGCATGGCCACCATTGCACCAAATCCATCATTCATTCATCATTCATCATTCTGAATCCATCCTGGAGCCCTCACCTGCCCAGCAGGGAATGCACTGCTCAGAGCTGCTCTGAATCCATCCTGGAGCCCTCACCTGCTGCTCAGAGCATGGCCAGGACTGCGCTTCATTCATCATTCATTCATCATTCATCATTCTGAATCCATCCTGGAGCCCTCACCTGCCCAGCAGAGAATCCACTGCTCAGAGCATGGCCAGACCTGCCCTGAATCCATCCTGGAGCCCTCACCTGCCCAGCAGGGAATGCACTGCTCAGAGCATGGCTAGGGCTACTCTGAATCCATAATTCATTCTGAATTCATCATTCTGAATCCATCCTGGAGCCCTCACCTGCCCAGCTCCAGCAGCTCAGCCCTCAGTATGAAATTCATGCAGAGAAGTAAAGAGCGTGTGGGTGCTTCTGCACCTTGTGGTGCTGGCTGAGCTGCTCAGGGACCATCGGGCCCAAAGGCCTCCCTCAGCTCTGCCCATGCGCCTCCAGAGAGGCCCGAGTGCCTGGGCTCTCCTTGGCCCTGGAAAACTTTCCCCTTTCCCATCACGGGGTGCCTGGTCACTGCTGGGTGCAGCTGAGAGCAAGCCCCGAAGAGCTGCTCATGAGTGACCCCCCTGAACTCAGCAAAGAGGGGAAAACGAGCTAATTAACACAGCCAGGAGTTCTCCTCTTCACTGGGGTGTGCTGGGACTGCCCTTTGGCCCCACAATCACATCTAGAAATTACTGCAGAAGATAAAAGGCTGGAGAGAGCCACTTCCACTTCAGATTTAATTTCAGCAGATGGGCTCATGAGGCTGCCGTGCCCTGCTGCCCTTCAGGGAGGCAGCTGGGAGCTCTGGGGGCTGCTCTGGCGTTTGGGGTGACAGGGGTGTGCTAGTGGCTCTCTGGCACAGAGTGCAATACATAACTTTGCAACTGTCACAGCAGGCCATCCCCAAATGAGCAATAATTGGCACTGACTCTGGGATTTACAGGCGGCTGATCAACTCTTTATTATAGAAATCATTATTAAGAAACTCGCTGCTTTTATAGACAGTTATGATCCAGCTGGAGCTAATTGGTCCTTCAATTATAACACTACTGCCATTGGCTAATTAAGAAACTCACAGAGCTGGGAACATGTGGGGAGCAGATCCTGGCAGGATCTGTGTGGGACGTGCAGGGCAGGGGGGATTCTGAGAGCATTTTAAGGGAGGATGAGCTGTGAGTGTGTTTTAGTGGAATTACTGGAGAATTGCAGGGTCAGACTGTGTGTCCTGCATTCCTTCACTCTGGAATGGGGCACAGCCAGGCTGGCAGAGCTGGGGGGGCTCACCTGGAGAGGAGAAGCTCCAGGGAGAGCTCAGAGCCCTGCCAGGGCCTGAAGGGGCTCCAGGAGAGCTGCAGAGGGACTGGGGACAAGGGATGGAGGGACAGGACCCAGGGAATGGCTCCCACTGCCCGGGATGGGTGGGAGATTGGGAATTGGGAATTCCTGGCTGGGATGGGATTCCCAGAGCAGCTGGGGCTGCCCCTGGATCCCTGGCAGTGCCCAGGCCAGGCTGGACACTGGGGCTGGAGCACCTGGGACAGTGGGAGGTGTCCCTGCCATGCAGGGGTGGCACTGGATGGGCTCTGAGGTCCCTTCCCACCCAAACCATTCCTTCATTCTGTCAAGTTATGTTGGTCAGGGTGGGCTTCCTGTGTGTGACATTGTGGGGTCACACACTGGCCAGCACAGAGGTGTCGCTGGAATGGCACATCCAGCTGGAAAACTGCTCAGGAGATTTCCAAACCAGGTTTGAAAGGGCCCCGTGTGCAGTGCGTTCGCTCATCCCTCCTGCTCCCCCGAGCAGAAAACAGCTGCCGCAGGGGGTTTAGAAGCTGCTCTTATTTACATCTGAAAACAGGAGGTTTGGCTGAAAGGGTTCCTGAGGCAGAGGAAAATGGATTAATGCTGAGCTCTGATCCTGGGGGCTGCAGGCTGGGAGTTACTGAAACGTTCTGCTGTAAAGCCAGTGGCACAAGCAGCCCTGGGGGGTTCAAAGCACTTTTAGGGCTGTTCTGTCCCCCTGCACCCCTCGGTGTTCCCGAGCCTCCCTCGGCTCCAGGAGCTGGGGATTGTGTTGGATTCCCTGAAAATGCAGGGCACAGCTCTGGGCAGGAGATGGTTCCTGTGTCCAGCTCTGGGGCCTGCAGCTGGAATCAAAATCAGGTTTAGAAAGCGTTTTAAGAAAAGACAGAGAAATTTTCAAACCCTGGTGCAATTTATTAATAAATATCAGTTCTATAATATCATATAAATAATACAATAATCACTTATAATTCATAATGAACTACATGTAGGGAGCTCCTAAACACGATTCTCTACATTTATACAGTGGACAGGCAAGTTAGAAATGCATGGGTTTAATATATAATACTTGAACAGATGTTTGCCTAGAAGAAGGAATACAGCAGGAACTCGGGGCTTTGAGAGCTGCTCTCCTTTGTCCACCTGAGAGAGCCTCGGGGCTCTGAGAGCTGCTCTCCTTTGTCCACCTGAGAAACTCAGGGCTCTGAGAGCTGCTCTGCTTTGTCCACCTGAGAGAGACTCGGGGCTCTGAGAGCTGCTCTCCTTTGTCCACCTGAGAAACTCAGGGCTCTGAGAGCTGCTCTGCTTTGTCCACCTGAGAGAGACTCGGGGCTCTGAGAGCTGCTCTCCTTTGTCCACCTGAGAAACTCAGGGCTCTGAGAGCTGCTCTGCTTTGTCCACCTGAGAGAGACTCGGGGCTCTGAGAGCTGCTCTCCTTTGTCCACCTGAGAAACTCAGGGCTCTGAGAGCTGCTCTGCTTTGTCCACCTGAGAGAGACTCGGGGCTCTGAGAGCTGCTCTCCTTTGTCCACCTGAGAAACTCAGGGCTCTGAGAGCTGCTCTGCTTTGTCCACCTGAGAGAGACTCGGGGCTCTGAGCTGCTCTCCTTTGTCCACCTGAGAGAGACTCAGGGCTCTGGGAGCTGCTCTGCTTTGTCCACCTGAGGCTGAGGGCTCTGGGAGCTGCTCTGCTTTGTCCACCTGAGAGAGACTGAGGGCTCTGGGAGCAGCGGGGAGCCCCTGTGGTTAGCAGAATGATAAACACGGGAGGCTGGGGAAGCACAGTGTGCCTTTATGCCGCTCTCTGGGAGCTTTATTTGGCTTTGGATAACCAACTTCCGCATGGAAGGACCTGCAGGATCTCGTGAGGCTTCAGCTCATGTATGTGTTGTTTCACTGCTCAGGGCTGGTGTAAAGGCTGCTGGAAACTCCAGAAAAAAAACTCCTTTTCCTTGCTGTGAAGCACTTTAAATTTGAAGGGTAGACACGTTGGATCAGGCACAGAACTAGAATGTTTTACAGCTCAAAGTTTGAGTCATTTTTCCAGAGTTTTGCAAAGTTTCCAGTGAATGTTTTAGTGCCGCGTCTGCTGAACAGGTTGGATAGCGCCAGTTCTTCTTGGAGGTAATTTTTGTAGGACTTGTTCCGAAAGGTGATGGAACTGTTTTCTGGAAAAGCAGCCAAAAAGGGTTTTTCTGTGCTGTAAGCCCTCTGGCAGCACAGCGAGCCCCGTGTGTGCCTGCAGAGCAGGACAGGCCCCTGCCGGGCTCCCAGCACCCCTCAGCAGCGCTGGGGCTGGCCCAGGGGCTCCCCGGGGCTGGGGAGAGCCCAGCAGGTCCCTCCTGGCTGGGCGGGGACCCGCAGGGCAGGGATGGGTCACCGTGGGGACCCAAACCCTGCTGGGAAGCGGCTGGGGGTCAGGCAGGGCCCCCGCACAGCCTGGAGCCTTGGGATGGATGTTGGGAAGGGGCCGGGGGAGCCTCCAGGCTCGGGGGTAAAACCATCCCGAGCTGGGGCCAGCCCTGCCGGGGGGGGGCACTGCACCCGGATCCCAGGAACCCTTCCGCCCAGCGCCGGGACACCCTGCGGGGCACTGGGGTGACGGCCCTGCTCTGGGGAGATCTCAGCGCTTTTGGGGCAGTGGCTTTCAGATCCCGCTGCCTTAGAGGGGTTTTGCTCTGGCTCTCCCGCACACGGCTGTGCCCGTGCTCCCGAAGTGGCGGCTGTGATTAGAGCTGTAATCTCCGTGCCAGCTTTTACATTTCCGACCCGAGAGGGGAATTAATGCGATTCCCGTGTCCGCCCTTTCGTGCCTTTAACAAACACCGCTTGCTCGGGAGCGGCCGGAGCTTCGTTCTCATCCTAAGGGGGACCAAATGCCCAAATTCCTACGGATCCCGTGGAGAATGGAAGCTCCTGCTGGCTGGGGCACCCGAGGAGCTGCATGAGGCGGAGGAGGGGAGCGCTGGGCACGGGGATGCTCCGGGGCACGAACCGCGCTGCAATTTGCCCGGGCCAGCCCACGAGGGGCAGGGCTCGCCCTCAAGGTGACACGTGTGGCTTCACCTCCGATGTTTACGGCGCCGGGCAGCCGCACGGGTGTTCCAGAAGCCTCCAGAGGAAGCCGTCGCTGCTGGGGGGCCG
>NW_005054309.1:11154195-11156839 GCF_000277835.1 Geospiza fortis | reverse complement strand
CCTGGCGCTGCTGCGGGAGCTGGAGATGAACTGGTACCTGCGGGTGTGCGAGCTGTCCCACGAGTTCACCATCGCCTACACCACCGGCATGCCCCACAGGTACGTCCTGCCCGCTGTCCTTGTGCTGCTGCCCGGGTAATCGTGACAATAATCACAATAACAACAGCGATAATCATAATAACAGCAGCAACAATAATAATCACAGAGATAGCAATAATCATAGAAAGATCTTTGGCTTTGAGTCTGATTTTTCTGGTTATTCACGCTGTACAGAGATGAATATCCTGCAAACTTATCTGCTGGTTCCCAGAACTTCCCCAGCACGAGCTGTGCGTGGTTGTTGAGCCTTGTTTCTAATTTGCCCGAGTGACTGTGGTTTTGTCTGAATAGAGTAGAAAAGTTGCTGCTGTCGAGCAGGGACCGTGTGGGTGGCGGGAGGGTCCCTGTCCCCCCTCCCTGCCCGGGGGCTCAGCCTGGGAAGGAGCCCCAGGGAAGGGGAACCTGCAGAGGCTGCATCTCTCATCCCATCAGTCTTAAATGTCGCAGCCTCCAGAATCTGATCTGCTCCTTTAAAAAAATATAAGGGGATCTTGGTATTAGTGGAAATTAGACGTGCGAGTCTCTAATCTCCTGTGCGGGGTCAGACCCTCACTGAAATCGGAACCGCAGCGGGAACAGCCCGGCTGATGCTGCCCAGCCCCGGGGGCCGCACCCGGGGCAGCTCCGGGACCGCGGGGAAGGGAGGGGTCCTTCGCCTGCCCTGGGCTCTGCTTCGCCTCCCCTGGGCTCTCCCCCACCTCCCTTCGGTGGCAGCCGGGATTCCGGCTGAGAAGCGGCCGAGAGCTTCCCCAGCCCCAGGCAGGATGGGGTGCCTGCAGTGCCCGGCACAAACCGAGCTCTCCCAGATGTGCTTGGGTAAGAAATGAACTAGAATGTCAGGACAGTAACAATTAGGAATGGGATAAGTGGAAGGAAAAGGAAGTAAAACTGGGAGAAGGAGCAAGCGGGTATTGATGCAGGAGTGTTCACAGACACCTGAGGGGAGCACGAGGGGTCTGGGGCTGGGAGGGGGCAGATTCTGGGCCCGGTGCCCCCCAGCCCCTCCAGCCTGTGGTTGGCACCCAGGGGCTCCAACAGCACCATAAAAACAAAGGGCTGGGGAATAACTTCTGGGAGAGCTGAGTTTCTAAAGATCCATACAAACCCTGATCCTCCAAACAGCAAAACCCTTGTGTCCAGAGAACTCAGAGGAGCTTGCAGACGGATATTTCTCAGTGCTGGTTCACCTTTATTGCATTATAGATGAGCTGGGGCTGGCAGGAGGTAAAACCAAAGGCAGCTGCAGCAGAGATCCCAGGAACAGCCCTGGAGTTACACTGCGGGGAGGAACCACGGGGCCCCAAGAGGGACAGCCCGGGGACACTCCCTTAAATGTCCTCGGGCTGCAGGGTTGAGATCCCCCTGCACCCCCATGGGATCAGCACTGTGAGAACAGGGCCCCCATCCTTGGGCAGGACCCTGCCGGGGACACCCAGGGCCACCCACGCCCTGGTGTGACAGTGACACAAGAATAATGGGTAATGCCACTGCTCCTGCCAAACTCCCCTCTGTGACATTGAATTATGGGCTTTTCAAATATATTCTGGGGCTGGGATCAGTCTTTCTTTATCTGCTTTGAAAGATTTAAGGATTAGTTGAGTTCATGATACATCCATCACTTGATTATTTAACTTATTTTTCTAATGTATTTGGGGCTGAAATGGGGTGAGTTTTTAAAATAGAAGAGTCTCAACATCTGCCTCAGTGGCATGAACCTTGGCAGGATTGTCTGCTGTGACCAGAAAAGGTCACTGTGGCCCTTCTGGGATGAAGACCATAAAAACCATCCCTGGATTGTTCCAGGCCAGGTTGGACACTGGGGCTTGGAGCAGCCTGGGGCAGTGGCAGGTGTCCCTGCCATGGCAGGGGAGTTTGGAATGAGATGGTCTGTAAGGTCCTTTCCAACCCAAACCATTCTGTGGGTCTGTGAACCAGCACCTTTTTGTTTGCTGTTCAGCAGTGGTGAAATCACTGTTAACATCATCATTTAGTTCATATGAGTTGTCACACCCCAGGAGGCTGCAGATGCTGGAGAAGTTCCCAGAGCAGGTAACCCCAGCTGTGAGAGCTGGCAATGCCCTGAGACAGAACAAGATGTTCCCGTGAGCTGCAGAGGAGATGCCTGCAGAGTTCATCTGGCCAGCCCAGGGCCCAAAATACACCCTGGGAGAGTATTTGCTGTATGTTTATTGGCCTTGGGTTGAATCCCAGGCAAATATTTCTCATTATCTAAATATAAGACCTGGGGAATGGGGTCAGTGCTCTATTCCCACCAGCAGCCCTCACCCCTTGGAGAGCCGGGCCAGGAGAGGTCTCAGCAGATGAACAAGATTGCTGATCTTGGCTAAAATCCATGCTGGGCATCTCCCCAAAGGGGCCGGGTGCTGTGGGGTGAAGAAGGTCTGGGGGAGCAGCCCTGCCCAGCTTGGGACCTGGCAGAGGGACAGCTCTGGGACCCAGCACAGGGACGGCTCCAGGACCCGGCACAGGGACGGCTCCAGGACCCGGCACAGGGACGGCTCCGGGACCTGGCACAGGGACGGCT
>NW_005054309.1:11150082-11153691 GCF_000277835.1 Geospiza fortis | reverse complement strand
ACAGGGACAGGGCTGTGCCACCGCGGCACCATGGGCTACAGGTATGGGGACAGGGGGGCTGTGCCACCATGGCACCGTGAGTTAAAGGTGCAAGGCACTGGGCTGTGCCACCAAGAACTGGGCACACCTCAGGGGGCTGGCAGCATCCTCGGCTGCCTCAGGGACTTCTGTGATTTCTGTGGGTGCTGTGGGAATTAGGGTGGCTTTGAGCAAAGCTGAATGCCTGTGAGCTGTTCTCTTAAAACGCTGAATTTGGTCTCTCTTCTGTGGTGTTGCATCATGGAATGGTTTGGGTTGGAAGGGGGACAGTCCATCTCATCCACCCCCTGCCACGGGCAGGGATGCCTTCCACAAGGACAGGCTGCTCCAAGCCCTGTCCAACCCTGCCTTGAGCACTTCCAGCCTGGGGAAAATCACTCTGAAGTTTCCAGCTCAGGTCCTGAGCCCTGAGATCCTCTCTGTCCTCATGGAGCAAATGGACTGAGAGTCCAAACCCCTGGCTGGGTTCAGGATGGAAATACATGGGTTTTGGGTTAGAAAGGGAAAGGGTGCCATCCCTGCAGGAGCTGCAGCAGCCTGGGGACAGGGGGTCTGGCTGGGGCTGGTGGGTGAAGAGACACTGCTGTGCTCAGTGCAGCAATTGTCATTGTGCCTTGCTCCCAGAGAGGCTCCCTTTAAAAGGATGATGTCCTGCATGGAGAGTCTACAAGTTCTGTCTGCTTCTAAGAAAAGCAAATTTTCTTTGAAACATTTGCTTTCCCAAGAGGTTGATCTCTGCCTGTGGCTATTGTGAGCTTAAAACTGAAATGAGACACCGTGCCTGGTGTTTTTGTGGATCCAGCTCAGTCGTGTCCCAGCTTTCGCTGCTGGATGGGGAAATCTGGTGACAATGCCCAGGGATGAGTAAGAGCAGTTTTGGAGTCAGGAGCAGCAGAAATAGCAAAGGGCTTTGTGCCAGGGTGCTGCTGGGCCAGCTGGGCATCCTTGGAGCAAGCTGGGGTTACAGAAAGGGAGTGAGCCCACAGTGCAGGGGAATGAGATGGGAGAGGGTCCCAGGGCCATGGATGGGCGTCCCAGGGCCATGGATGGGCGTCCCAGGGCTGCTGTGCTTGGAGCTGTGGCAGGAGAAATCCTGGGCTGGCAGAGCACTGCTGTCCCCAGAGAGATCCCCCCATTCACCGGGGCTTCTGGCCTGGAAACTCCACAGCCTTTAATGAGAAATTCCTTTGCCCCTTCTGGTGACCCTAATCCCACCTTGCAGTTGTGTTTGAAAAGGTTGGTGTCCTTTCCAGGACAGGAAAATCCCCATTTACCTGGTTTCTCTCTGATTCTGCGCTTCCCACGGTGTCAGCCCACACAGACACGATTTAAATTTTTCCCCTCACTGAGGAGCAGAGGCGTGGGCTCAGAGTGCTCCCACGAAGGGCTGTGATCCCCTGTCTGAAGTGTGTTCTCTGTGCTCTCTACCTCTGTGTTCTGCTGCACCAAAAGGTGCCCAGCCCAGGGGAAAAACCTGCAAAGAGCTTGGGGAGAAAATTTCTATAGGATTGGATACGGATGGAGAGGGAGTTTTAAAGCCACAGAAGAATGTAATTAATGAGAGGCTGGTGTGGGGGCAGCTGGGGCTGCAGGAGCCCCTGCCCACTCCTTCAGGCACCTCTGTTTCTTGGCTTTGGCAGTGGAGTTTCCCTCATTCAGCAGAGCCATCAGTCGTGGGGAAATAAAGCTTAATTTCTGCGGAAGCTGATGAATTGGAGCCCCTGCTCCACTTTAAGTGTGCACATTGCTCACAGCTGACAGAAGCAGCTGTAACTTACTGAGATTTATCCTGTAGGACAGGGGCTGGGCACAGGGCTCTGCTCAGGGCAGGGATGCTCCAGCAGCTCCCACCTGCTGCTCCCACAGGGAATTTCTCTTCCAGGGACTCTTCGATCTCACTATGAGCTTGGGCATTTTCTTCTTCTGCCTCCTGGATGTGCTTTCAGCTCTCCGCGGGTCCAGTCTGAAGCCAGCACAGCAGCAGCTCCTTTTTTATTAGGATTTATTCAATTACACGTGGGAAGTAATGAATTGTGAACAAGGAACACTTACTAAACCCTTGTGAGCCGGTTCATTTGCAGGCTGATCAGCTCTTTTCCCTTTCATTGCTTCAGCCAGTGCAGCCCAGTTCTGCTGTCAGAGAAGAGCCCAAAGTGCAGCAGTGCCTGAGCTTGGCTCGTTTCTGGTGACAACAGAATTTCTCTTGGATGAAACGCCATTTACACCATTTAGAACAGAATTTCTCTCGGATGAAGCACCATTTACACCATTTAGAACAGAATTTCTTTCGGATGAAGCACCATTTACACCATTTATACCAGAATTTCTTTCGGATGAAGCACCATTCACACCATTTATACCAGAATTTCTCCCGGATGAAGCACCATTTACACCATTTATACCAGAATTTCTCCCGGATGAAGCACCATTTACACCATTTATACCAGAATTTCTCTCGGATGAAGCACCATTTACACCATTTATACCAGAATTTCTCTCGGATGAAGCACCATTTACACCATTTATACCAGAATTTCTCCCGGATGAAGCACCATTCACAGAGCACAATTGGTGTTTTGCTCCCCAGGGAGGTGTTTGTTCACTGCGCAGCTCCTCCCCGCGCACTTTGCCGGGCTGAGGCTCTGGCTGTGGAGCCTGCCCAGGTTCCGCTCCCTCCTGATTCCCGCGGGGTCTGTGAGCCCGGGCAGCTGCTCAGGGCCCGGGGGGGAAACCTTAGAGGAGTGCATGTGTCTGCAAGAGCAGGCATGCCTGGCAAACCCACAGCCTCCTTGGGGCGTCCCCCTGAGCTCCTGCAGCCCAACCCAAGAGAGCACTGTCCTCTTTGTGACCGTGCTCTCAGGGGTCCCAGGATGAGGGAAGAGATGAGGATCTGACTCCATGTCTCAGAAGGCTGATTTATTATTTTATAATATATATTACATTTAAACTATACTAAAAGAATAGAAGAAAAGGTTTCATCAGAAGGCTAGCTAAGCTAAAAATAGAATAGAAAAGAATGATAACAAAGCTTCTGTCTCGGACAGAGTCCGAGCCAGCTGGGCTGTGATTGGCCATTAATTACAAACAAACCAATATGGACCAATCACAGATGCACCTGTTGCATTCCACAGCAGCAGATAACCATTGGTTACCTTTTGTTCCTGGGGCCTCTCAGCTTCTCAGGAGGAAAAATCCTAAGGAAAGGATTTTTTGTGAAAGGTGTCTGTGACATTCCTTCTGTTGCTTAACCAACAAAAGCAACGAATTAAAACCTGGCAATTGAGGATTGTGAAACTCTGATGCAGAGACTGGCCAGCAGGCAGCTCCTTGTAGGATGTTCCCTTTCCTTACTCCTTTTCTCCTTGCCCATTTTCCCTCTTCCATTTCCTTCTCCCTTTCCTGCCGTGCGAGCTGTGAGGAGCTGTCACAAACCCTTGGCCAGGGCTGCCCATCCCATCCCATCCCATCCCATCCCATCCCATCCCATCCCATCCCAGGGGGATTCAGCCACCTGGGCTCTGGCAGGGGTCTGAGGGATGGGATTGTCCTGCCCTGGGGGATTAAACAGGC
>NW_005054309.1:11149047-11150072 GCF_000277835.1 Geospiza fortis | reverse complement strand
GGAAAGATGATGGACAGGGATTACAGATGTGTTAAATCAGGAACAGCCTGCAGCCAGTCACTCACCGTGTCCCACAGCACAGGAACTGGGGCAGGGGGAGCAAAGGACATTTTGTACAGCAGGTTTGAGCACAGGAAAGCTTTCCCAGGCTCTGTAAAGGAATTGGGGAGCTCTCTGACACAGGATGTGCTGTGGGTGCTGGAACTCCTGCAGGCTGAGGATGTTACCAGGTATCAGCCAAGGGTGATTCTGCATCCCAGGTGCTGAGCACCAAGGAGAGATTTAACCCCGAGTTTACACCCCTGCAGAGCTACCCTAGAAGAGGGGAATTTGGGATTAATCCCTTTGCCATAGCTGCTCTTCCAGGCTTCCTCAGCGAGGCCCATTTTGTGCATTGAAGCTTTAAAATATCTAATCTTTAGATGGCAAAATATAGGAGGGCTCCTGATGGGGTCCTGTAATCCTGCCCTGTAATCCTGTCCTCATCTGCTCTGAGTGCTGCTGCATTATATTTATTGGGACATATCTCCCCGCCTTAATGTTTCCCCTGCTTCCCGTGCAGATTGATCCGTGGGGCTGCATCCAGCTGTGCCCTTTTCTAATAGTCCCTGCCAGGCATCCTAAGTGGTTTTTCACTCTTTTTTAGCCTGTCCAAAGTGCCCAGCAGCTACCTGGTGCAGTGGTGACAGGACACCTCCCCACATCTGGCCCTCTTCCCGATGATCTCAGCTCCTTGGGGTTTCTGTTATTTTTGTAGGGTTCTCTCCTGCCCATGGATGAGCTGTAAGGTCCCTTCCACCCCAAACCATTCCATGACGATTCCCTAAACTCCTCACAGAGCCGTGCTCAGGCTCACTGTGCTGCTGCTTCCAGGGCCATTCCCACCTTCCTGTGGGAAGTTCCCATGCTGTAGGCGCTCGCTTTTTGGGGAAACCAAGCAGATTTTGCCATTTTACCCTCCCCATTCCCCACTGCCGCAGCAGATCCCAGCTGACCCTCGGCTGCTCCGGCTGGTGGCCCCCCGG
>NW_005054309.1:11145197-11148871 GCF_000277835.1 Geospiza fortis | reverse complement strand
ACTCCGGAGTCTGGGCTGTTCCTGCAGGTATTTATAGACAGCTTTGAAGGCTGCACTCCGGGATGGAGCTCAGCCACGTGGGCCTGCTTAAAAGAGGTTCTGTCTGGAGTCTTTGGGCTGACTTTGGGATGTGCTGAGGAAGGGATGCTGCCGGATGCTGCGCTGACACAAAGTGCTGAGCAAATCTGGGAGCAAAACCTCCTCCCGTGGCTTGTAGGTTTATTTCAAGGCTGCCTCCTTTAGGAATGATGATAAATCCCGGCCCTGGCAGGGCTCAGTGCCAGGGGAGAGTGGATCCTGTGTCACCAGCCTTGGTGCCGTCCCTGCGCAGGACGGCCCAGGTGGGCACGGCCCAGGTGGGGCTGCTCTTTGCGCCCCTCTTTGAGGCAGAACTTGGTTTTTTGCAGTCTGAGGCAGTCAGAGCACTCAGCTGAGATGTGTTTGCACTGCTCTCTGGCTTTCCCCACGCTGAGTGCAGCACCCCTCTGTTTCTGCCTCTGCCCTGGTGCGGGGAGGGGGAGCCTGGACGAAAGGACAAACCTCCTGTGCAGACCTGTCACTGCCTGATAAGCCTTCTGCTCCTTGTTTTCAGCGTCTTTTCACAGTTGCTGCCTTCACCCCTGTGCCAGAAAGGCTCCAGAAGCCAGCACAGTGTTTCCATCATTCCAAGGGCACGGCTGCTGCTTTTTCCAGAGGTGTTTGTGGAGAACATGGGGATCCTTGGGGGGTCCAGGGGCTGAGGCTGCTGGGGGAGCTGCTGCTGGGCTGGGGGTTCTCCCCAGGCCTCAGTGTCCCACCCAGCTGGGGAGAGGAAACCGTCTTTCACTGCAGAAAAAGACACAATCTGTAGATTGCAGGAGCAATTATTCATTTCCCCTGAGGGCCTAATGAGCGGTTATGCATTTGGCAGTAAGTAATGATCCTCTTGCAAATCTTTTTGTTAATTAAATGGGCGCCTTTCCAGCGCAAAAGTGGCTGTTCAATGTTTGGGATGTGCCCAGAGATCAGGGACTACTTGCCCGGCCAGCATTGGCCTGGGAAATGCAGAAATCCTCGGCTTGGACGTGCTCGGCAGTGGCTGGAGGTCACCTGAAGAGATGCACTTGATTTACTAAAACGGCATTGCCCCTGCATCCCTGGCAGTGCCCAGGGATGGGCATTGGGGTTTGGAGCACCTGGAACAGGGAAAGGTGTCCCTTTGGCAGGGGGATTTGAGGTCCCTTCCAGCCCAAACCGTTCCATGACATTGTGCTGCTCTGAGGTACATCCTGCTCCTGCCTCGTGGGCCAAAAAAAAAGCTTAAAAAAATTGAAAAGGTTTTGCAGAGAATTCTGGAAGTGAAAAGAGCAAAGGAGAATCTGGGAGCTAAAGAGTCACGCCAGGCTCCTGGCTGGCAGAGAGCGCTGCGCCTGCACCTGCCCAGGTGAAAAGCAGATCCAGAGCTCCTGAAATGCTGATTTTTAACCAGCAGTGTGGGCTGGTAACTGCGAGGCAGGGGAGTGCTGACACAGCAGGTTTGCCATCCCTCCCCCCAAGAGCAGCCTGGCAGAGGGAAAGGGATCCATTAAATTTAATGGGGCTGAGGATGGTTCCCGGGTAATCTGCTGGGTTTCAGCAGCACCACTGGCCTGGGTGACTGCTAATTCTCCTCGGGGATTGATTCCAGCAGATGCCTGCTTCTGTGGGGGTGCTGGGGGGGAGAGGAGCAGGGAGCAAGGGCTTGTGTGCAGCTGATGGGATGCACACCCTGTGTCACTCATGTTAATAATTAGAAATGCTGCTGCAGCTGAAAGGGAGGCTCTCAGGAGAAGACTTAAAATTCTTCTTTGAAAAATGCAATTTGGGAAGGTGGTATTTTTAATAGTGCTTATTATGCAGGGGTGACTTATATAAGACAATGACTGATGGAGACACTTGAGCTGCTCAGAGGGGCCAAGTCCCTCCTTTGGCTGTAGGAGGAGGTGAAAACTGAGGGATTCCAGAAGAGGAGGAAGTTTTTTGATGGGGATTCATTGGAAATGAGTTTCCCAAACAGCACAGCATGCTGTAGCTGATCTTTGTGCTGCCCCTCTGCCAGCTAACATCACAGAATCAGAAATTCCTGCTCCATAATTGCTCTCTGTGTGCTCCAGCGTGTCCCAGAGCATGCAGCTGGAGATGTGTGTGTTACCCAGATCCAAACCCCCCTCCTCAGCAGCCCTTCTCCAAACAAGTTAATTTGGAGCTCTAAGCTGTTACAAGCAATGCTCGGGTGAGATTTGACGTGTGTGGATAACACAGCAATGTTCATAATTGCCTGAAATCTGCTATTCAACAAGCACAGCCAAGCTCGAAGAACACAGCCTGGCCTGAGCTTTATTTGGAACATATTTATCCATCAGGTGATGCGAAGCACACGGGGCAATTGTGCATTTTGTGTATGCCCTGGGTAGAACACGAGTATGGCAGAAGGGAAAATCATTTCTTGGCCTCGAGCTGGCACAAGAGCCCTGAGTGCCCGAAGGTGCTGCTGCTGCTCTGCTGCAGGCCTGGCATGGATGCTCAGAGCCTGGATACCCTGTCAGGGCTCCCAGGGGGAGTAAAACACAAAACCCTCTTGTACTGTGCCGTGGAGCTTCGTGCAGCTCTCAGTGTTCTGATATCGCAGAATCACAGAGTGGCTTGGGCTGGAAGGGACCTTAAAGGCCATTAAGTGCTCAGCGTAGCACGATACATTAATATAATGGTGACTTCTGGAGCCCTTCATGTGAGGCACTGGCTTGCAGTCAGCTGAGAAATGGAATAGATAGCATGGAAAAATTGAATTACCTGCTCCGGAGCAGGGCTCCAGCAGCTCATGGGCAGCAGGCACCGTGGGGGCGTGTTGTCTCCGCGGGGACAAGCGGCCCATTAATTGGATTGGGCTCTGATGGGTTCCACCCTCCGTGTCAGACACGGAGAGCTCCGGGCTGCCTCACAGGGCTGATTCCTTCCTGTGCATCGGGAGATTATTTATTTAATGTTGTCAGAGCTCCTCGGGGCTCCCTTGGGGCCAGGGGTGCCCCCACAGCCAGGGTGGGGCTGGCCTTGGACCCTGGGGAGCTTGGGGATGGGATGGGAGTTGGGATCTAGAGCAGCACAGAATCCCAGCCTGGCCTGGGTTGGGAGGGCCCTTCCAGCCCATCCAGTGCCACCCCTGCCACTGCCCCAGGTGCTCCAAATCCCGGTGTCCAGCCTGGCTGGGACACTGCCAGGGATGCGGGGCAGCCACAGCTGCTCTGCTGCTGGATTGATCCCAGCCCAGCCTTATCCCGAGCGTTGGCAGGGCAGCGTGCCTCGGAGCTGTCACACCCCCAGGTTCGGTCCATCCCAGGAGCCCTCGGAGCTACCGCGGGTCCCGCAGGTGACAATCTCGTGTGTCACCAGAGAGAGGAACCCGGTGGGGCAGTGTCCCCAGCCCGCCTCAAACCCTGCCAGAATGACGCCTTTTAACTAAAAACCGTTTAATGGGAATTTGGATCAGTTTTCCTCAAGTGCAATTACAAACGCAAATGGAGTTTTTGATGTGAAAGCCGCGGAAATGTGATGGCTGTGGGCTCGATAAGCGCCGGGCTTTTGTTCTGCAGCTCATTTCCCCGCGCAGCTTCCAGCAGCGTTATCAGAAAGAGCCAAAAGAGCCTTTCCCGGCGGGTTCG
>NW_005054309.1:11142288-11145041 GCF_000277835.1 Geospiza fortis | reverse complement strand
CCCCGGGCAGCTTTCCCCCAGGGAACTGTCCCCAGGAGCTGCGGCATGGGGCAGGGCTGCCCTGAGCTGTCCTGCCGCAGTGACGGGGGCAGGCTGGAAATCTGGGGTTTGGGATCCTTCTCCTGCTCCTGTGTCTGGGAGTCAGGGGTTTGGGATCGTTCTCCCACTCCTGTGTCTGGAATTCAGGGGTTTGGGATCGTTCTCCCACTCCTGTGTCTGGAATTCAGGGGTTTGGGATCGTTCTCCCACTCCTGCAGAGAGGCTGCTGCCCGCAGTGCCTGTGCTGGCTTTGGGGAATGTGGCTCTGGGGCCCCGGACAGAATGTGGGGGCTGTGGCCAGCTCTGGGATGTGGGATAAAAAAGAGAAAGGCTTTTTTTGGGGTGGAGAAGCTCCAAGGGCTCAGATTTTGGAGTAGGATCCTGCCCCATGGCACTGCCAGCAGTGTTTCAGTGCCGCCATGCCGTCCCCCGAGGTCTGGTCCATCCAAGGGCATGGCATGCAAACTCTCACCGAGCAGCTGTCTAAGTGTCCAGCATGGTTAAAGCTCTCCTCGTGAAGGCTGAAACCATATTTTTGATGTGTCTCCAGCCTGGGAGCACTGGCTGTTCCACCCTGCTGCACCTCCTGGTCCTGGGGCTGCTCTGCCCGTGGGGAGGGCAGGACCCTCTGGCACTGGGAGCAGAGGGAACGCCTCCAACATTGATCCCAGAGTCCCACAATGGTCTGGGTTGGAGGAGACCTTGTTGTGCACCTTGTTCCACCCCCTGCCATGGGCAGGGACACCTTCCCTTGTCCCAGGTTGCTCCAACCAGGCCTTGGACACTTCCAGGGATCCAGGGGCAGCCACCACCCCTGTCATGGGCACTGCTGCAGGTTTGCTGCTAAATTCAGTTGTTGTCCTTTCTCCACATGGAAGAATTTCAGTTAAAGAGCTTAGGCAGGCTGGGTTGGCATCGTTACTGTGACCTGGATTGCTGGAATCACAGGCTGCTGTGGCTGGAGGGGGCCCTAAAGCCCACCCAGTCCCAATGCCCTGCCATGGCAGGAGGGTAAATAATTTAGCCTGTGACTGCAGCCACGAGAAGCAGAATCTGCAGCCAGACTTGGCATCCTCTTTCAAAGGAGCTCCACTATAAGGTAACATTTAAAAAAGGAAGGAGCAATCAGTGTGCTCAGCTCCAGCCGTGCTGGGCCAGGGCTGCAGCAGCTCACGAGGTTTCACCCAGCCCAGACTGCAGGACCTTGATTCACGTTCATCTTTTGCGCTGCAGAAGCATCCTCCTGCCTCTGGCTGCAGCCAGAGCCGCGCTGCCGGCTGCCCCTGGAGCTCCGGCCCTGCAGGAGCTGGGAAGGGAAGGGAAGGGAAGGGAAGGGAAGGGAAGGGAAGGGAAGGGAAGGGCTCCTCCCTCAGCCCCACTCTGAGCCCAGCCCCACAGCCCCTCCAGCTCTGCACAGACCCCACCATGGCTGCACAAAGCATTTATTCCTTTTTGAGGGTTTCCATCCTGCTCACCGCGGGGTGTGCATTGTGCTGCTCCTGCAGGGTGCAGCCCTGGGGCCATGAAAGGGTTTGTGCAGAGCCCCAGGCAGCTCCTGCTGCCCTGGCCCTGCTGCCCTGGCCCTGCTGGCTCTGGATTTGGCCGCGGGGTGGCTGCAGTGGCCCCAGGGCTGGGCTGGGGGGTCACAGGGTGGTCACAGGCAGCTGTGTTAAACCACATTTGCTTGATGAGGCATTTTGAGCAAGTCATTTAATGAGTGCTCGCTGTCTTGCTCAGGGGGAAATGCACACGGGCACGTTGTCACGGTGGTTTGGTGGCACTGAGGTGCCACAGGGAGCCCGGGCTCGGCTCGTGGCTGAGCCCTCTGCCAGGGTTGTCACGTAGCTCCTCTTCCATAAGCTCGGGGTTTTCATCATACAGAATTATGTGACTCCAACGTTTTGCTCTAGAAGTGATTATCTTGCTCAGGAAATGAAATAAATCCCATATTTAAATACATCTTCTGTGCAGAGACTGTAACCCCTCCAAGGCTAAGCAGCTTGAGGTAAGGTGCTCTGTGGGGTGTGCCAGTGCAGATGTGACTGTCCCTTTCTGTCCCCTCCCCTGGCACCGTGGGCAGCCCTGGCAGTGGGGACCCGGGTGGCAGTGACCTGGCTCATCCCCAGCACGGAGTCACAGCATTTGGCAGGTGTGGGGCAGTGGGAGCTCTCCAGAGATGTGCAGGACAGAGGCAGAACACCCGGAATGCCCGAGCCCAGGGGCTGTGAGGCCAACAGGGAGGGGAAGGTGCCAGGCTTGTCAGTCCTGCTCTGGGCTCTGAAACACAGCTGGGCTCCAAAACCCGCTGGGTGCTGCCAGCACTGCCCCAGCTGCACCCGCAGTGCCAGGGGGACCCTCGGGGTGTCCTGGCTGCGAGGGGCACCCCGGGGTCAGTGACCCATGGCTTGTGCCCCCCATGCCCCACTCTGCTGGGTTTGCTGATGCACTGATGAGGGGTCTGGAAACTCTGCCAGGGGTCCTGCTGCCCCCAAACCCTGCCTGAGGGTGACTCCAAGGAGACCACTCCGAGCTGGGAGTTGGTGGCTCTGCTGCATGATTAACTGTTAATCCTCTTTGGGGAAATATCACACGGTAACTGTCTTTGTTGGGATTTAATGCTTTCCATCCTCAAAGGGATGAGCTGGGTACCTGTTAATGAGCCGTCCAAAGGAGCTGTCCCCGTCAGGGCTGGTGGGTGGCCGTGGCTGGCTGCC
>NW_005054309.1:11141081-11141675 GCF_000277835.1 Geospiza fortis | reverse complement strand
TTGGCCTGGGCTGGGTGGGAAGGGAGCAGGGGTGACCCTGCCCTGCCACCCACGGGCACCCTCCGCTGTGGGGCTGCACCGGGGACTCCCACTGCCCGTCCCTGCCCAGGCCACTCTGCTGCTGACAGTGACAGTGACAGTGACAGTGACAGTGACAGTGACAGTGACAGTGACAGTGACGGACGGGGGTCCCGGGGGGCTCCAAACCTGGCCACCCCCCACTGCCTGGGGGTCCCCTCGGTGCCCAGAGCCAGCGGCCCGGCAGAGCTGGCACAGGGCAGTGCCGGGCTGGCAGGGCAGCCTCGGCCGGGGATGGGATGGGGTTGGGATGGGGATGGGGATGGTTTGATCTGCTGAGGGACGGGGATGGTTTTGCCTCCAAGCCTTCGCTCTGCGGCTCATTCCGCTGGCGATGCTGGGGGAGCAGGATTAACCCTGGCCCTGCTGCGAGTCGGGGGCTGCGGGCGGCGGCTCCGGGAGCACGGCATTAACGTGTTAACTCCCTCACACTCCGGAGCACAGCGATTTTCCTCCCCCTCCCCCTATTTTTTTTTCTCTTCCTTTCCCCCATAATTAACCCATTTTAACAGCGGA